>NW_012102488.1:1639478-1664215 GCF_000951045.1 Mandrillus leucophaeus
AAAGACCCCGCATTGCCAAGACAATCCTAAGTCAAAAGAACAAAGCTGGAGGCATCACGCTACCTGACTTCAAACTGTACTATAAGGCTACAGTGACACTCATCATTCTTATAGGTTTTACTTTAGGGTCCCCATGCATGAGGCTCAGCTAAAGTCCTCTCCTCTCCAATAAATCAACATTAATAACCTCTCTCATCACTAGAGGTATCTGATTCCTGACCATTTTTGTCATACACATTCCTTTTCTTTATCAGTTTCTTTCTTTTCTTTTTTCTTTTTTTTTTTTTGAGACGGAGTTTCACTCTTGTTGCCCAGGCTAGAGTGCAATGGTGCAATCTCAGCTCACCACAACCTCTGTCTCCCGGATTCAATTGATTCTTCTGCCTCAGCCTCCTAAGTGGGATTACAGGCACCCACAACCACGCCCAGCTAATTTTGTATTTTTAGTAGAGACAGGGTTTCACCATGTTGGTCAGGCTGGTTTCGAAATCTCAACCTCAGGTGATCTGCTGGCCTTGGCCTCCCAAAGTGCTGGGATTACAGGTGTGAGCCACAGCTCCTGGCCTTTCTTTAGCTCTTTCTAACCTTTGATTCAACAAATACTATTTTGTGATTAATATGTGCCAGCTATGACATGGTATATACAAAGATTAGTAAAACAAGACGCTATTCTCAAAGAGCTAATTTCAAGTGAGGGGGAGAATAATATAAAATATACCAATATTTAAGACAAGGAAAACATTATAAATGCTATTATGAAATACTTATTGGGTGAAGGAAGTGTCTGGAAAGACATCATGAGGTGACAGCATTTGAGATAAGTTTTTTTTTTTTTTTTTTTTTTGAGACGGAGTCTTGCTCTGTTGCTCGGGCTGGAGTGCAGTGGCAATCGATGCAACCTCTACCGCCCCTGTTCAAGCGATTATCCTGCCTCAGCCTCACAAGTATCTGGGATTACAAGTGCGCATCACCACACCCAGCTAATTTTTTATTTTTAGTAGAGCCAGCGTTTCACTATGTTGGCCAGGCTGGTCTCGAACTCCTGACTCAAGCGATTCACCCACCTTGGCCTCTCAAAGTGCTGGGATTACAGGCATGAGCCACTGTGCCCAGCCTGAGGTAAGTCTTAATGAAGACAGATTACTCAGACTTGGAAAGAAGGTGGAAGAGAAACAGCACAGAAGAGACAAAGAAACAATGAGTGGGATCTGTTTATCAAACAGCAAGAAGTGAGCTGGGCACAGTGGCTCATACCTGTAATCTCACCAATTTGGAAAGCGAGGTGGGATGACTGCTAAAGGCCAGGAGTTTGAGACCAGCCTGGGCAACACAATGAGACTCTGTCTCACTGTGGTGGGAGGATCACTTGAGTCCAGTAGTTTGAGGTTACAGTGAACTATGATTGTACCACTACACTCCAGCCTAGGAGACAGAGTGAGACCCTGTCTCAAACAAGACAAAACAAAAACCAAAAACCAAACTAAACAACAAAAACCCAGTAAGAAACATAATTTTGTTTATAGCATGTAGTACTAGTATGAAGAAGTAAAAACCAAAATTAGGGGATAATATAAACATCTAAAAGGAAAAACAAAGATCCAAGACTTTGTGTTTAGTTTGTATTCTCTATAGGACCAGCCCATTGTTGGGTGTAATATATAATATTTGATGACTGATTTAAGCTGTCATAAAAAGCATCAACAATGTATACAATAATTCAAAGGCATCTAATAATCACAGTAAATCAACAGTGATTTAAGGTACTTAAAAAAAAGGCCCCCACCAAATTCATAATAAAATAGCTTCAGTTAATTGAGAATATATGTGGGGGAAACCATTCTTACCTTTCTTGCAATACAAATTCAATAGTTAAAAAAATTATAATAGGCTCCACTAATTTCATGATGTTTCTTCAGTGAAGCTCAGAAATAAATGTTACATATAAGTGGGTTTCAATAAAAAAGGAATCTCTACTGGTTTAACCTACTCTGTCCACTTTTCATCAAGTCTTTTAAGACAGGTGCAAACTGAATTTAGTAAGAAAATTGCAATAGCTTTGCAAGCAAAGGGAAGGAGCTAAAATTAGACAAAAGTTTTACTGAGAACAAGTTGCACTTGCATAATTAGGTATAACTCAGATAATTAAAGATGACATCTTCACTTTGGTAAACTGCCCAAATTAAACTGAAAGATCAGAATTTTCTTGTAGTAAAAAAAGTTTTAGAGTATAATTTTCTTTTCAGATATGGGCAAAAATTTCAAATTTGAAAAATAAATATAGATTCAAACTTCCAGAAATAAATGATGGGTTAAATATTTGAGTAATTAATTGCATATGAAATTGTAATATATGGAGGTAGAATGCAACAGCTGTTCATCTAATAATATATTTTAAAAGCTAAATTTATAATAGAGCAATTGTCACACTCATTTCCTCCCAGCAGTAGTCTATTCACTACCGAAGTCTTGATAATCAATATCTTTCTACACACTCACACAAATTCATTTTCTTAAAAGTACTTCTATGTTTAAATAGGTATACTGTGAAATTTGAAAAACAAAACAAAACAAAACAGAGGTATTACTTTAATACTACTATTATGACCCAAAGCAATTGTGAATGTTTCTTCAGGAGTGGCCCACAGCCCACAGGAATCATACTTACCTGAGATGCTTGCTTAAAATGTCGAGGCTTACTCCAATAATTCCTGGATCTCACTGAGATATAAAATCATTGCCCTTATCATTTTAATCAGTATTCTCACTTCCCTTTTTACTCATATTAAAATCCATGAACAACCATCAGTTTTCCATTTTGCAAACACTCTCTTGACCCTCCTTCCCACTCTTTACTAGTAAAATGCCAACCCAACCATGAGCTTACACCAAACCTGCTTCTGAGCAGATGAACAGTGCCAGGAAACACACACACACACACACACACACACACACACACACACACACACACAGTGCCAACTGTGCTCACTTAAAATTTATTACCACAAATCTCAAATGGGGATTTAACACCGTCAGATACAAAATCCAATCAGTTCTTTCTATATATTTACCTTTCCATTTTCCGATAAGAGTTTCACCAATCTTCTAGTCTTCTCAAATCTCCAACATCCCTTCCCCAGGTCACTTGCTACTTAGCCTCATACTTCAGTGAGAAAATAGATCCAACCAGATGAATTTCGTCTCATGTTCCCACAAATTCTACCAACCTAACTGTATCTACTCTCACACACATTGCCTTTTCTACCTTTACAATGGAAGAAATGTTCATGTTTTTCTTTAAGGACAACCTTTCTACTTGTGGCCAGGATCTCATCCACTTGTAACTTCTCAAGGAATGTTCTTGAAATACCTTTCTTCTCTCTCTTTTTGTTTTGTTTTAAGATGGAGTCTTGCTCTTGTCACCCAGAGCTGGAGTGCAATGGTGTGATCTCTGCTCACTGCAACCTCTGCCTCCTGGGTTTAAGCGATTCTCCTGCCTGAGCCTCCTGAGAAGCTGGGGTAACAGGCACCTGCCACCACGCCCAGCTAATTTTTTGTATTTTTAGTAGAGACGACGTTTTACATTATTGACCAGGCTGGTCTTGGACTCCTGACCTCAAGTGATCCACCCGCCTTGGCCTCCCAAAGTTCTGGGATTACAGGCGTGAGCCACTGTGCCAGGTCCTTTTTTCTCTTTTGCATCATCAGTTTCTCCATTCCAGATAATTCCCACCAGTGTATGAATGTGCCATAATCCCATTCATTTTAAAAAACAAAATAACTTTCCTTTGTACTCAGGTTTCCCTCTAGGTACCACTGCATTTCTCCATTACCTTCGAAAGCAAAACTCCTTAAAAAGAGTGCCCTTCACTTTCTCCCTTCCATTTTCTCCTCAATCCACTTAGTTCAGGTTTTTGTTCCCATCAGTTCACCAAAACTCTGCTAATTAAGGTGTCCAAAGACTGTATTTCCCCTAAGGCCACTGGCCAATTCTCTGTTCTCACCTTATCAAACCTTTTATTATCATTTCATATAGTTGATCACTCCATCCTTCCTGGAATATTTCCTTCTCTAGCTTCAGGGTTGCCACACTTCTCTGGTTTTCTTTCCAACTCGTTGGCCAGCTCCTTCTTAGCCTGTTTCATTGGCTTCTTCAGTACTAGATTTCTCAATGTTGGAGTGACCAGAAATATCCCTTATCTCCCTTTTCCCGTCTTTATCCATTCTCTTGCCCTAGGGGTTTTATCCAATCCTGTCTGTATATCATCTAATTTATGTTTTATTACTCCCAAATTTTATTTCTGGTCCATTTATCTCTTTTGAACTCTAGTATTTTTTATATAACTGTCTTCTTGACATCTCCACTTGGACATCACTCTTAACAACAGTTCCTTCTTATAATTATTAGTTAATTCAGTTTTTACCATTCCTTATTACAATTTGAATAAAACATATTTATTAAAACTTGTTTTTTTTTTTTTTTGAAAGACATAGGGTCTCACTTTGTTGCCCAGGCTGAAGTGCAGTAGCATGATCATAGCTCCCTTCTGCTTCAAATTGCCGGGCTTGAGTGATCCTCCCACTTCAGTCTCCCAAGTAGCTGTGACTATAGGTGGGTGTCATTGTACCTGGCTAATTTTTAAATTTTTTGTAGAGATGGGGTCTTGCAAACTTGCCCTGGCTTGTCTTGAACTCCTAGACTTGAGTGACTCTCCCACCTCAGGCCCCTCAAAGTGCTGAGATTACAGGCGTGAGCCACTGTGCCCGGACAGCATTCACATTTATTAATGTAAACTTATACATAAAGGTTCTTATAATTTTACAAATGTCTGTATTTTTAGCTGTGCTTCCTTTTTAAATTACCAATTAATATATTTTCTTTCTCTTTCAGACTTGCCAAGATTTATCTATTTTATTTATCTTTTAATGAACATTGCTGTTGGATTTCTACATTCATCCTTATTAATTTGGTCCTTTATTTTCTTTGAATTATTTTATCATTCTTTTTAAAAATCTTTAATATAATTGTTTACTTATTTAAGCAAATAACTTAATTTTTATAAAACAAAGCATGCTTCCCTGAAAAATGTAAGAAATACATAAAAGCACAAAATAGTAAAAGGAATAAACCAACCAATGTCCCATTACCCAGAAAGAAAAGGTGTTAACATTAGTGGAGTACCATTCCACACATCTCTCTAAGTATATATAGAAATGAATGGATGAACACATAGAATTGGAGAGATACTGAGATTACAGAACATCTTTTTAATTTAAAATTTAAACATTTCTTAAATTTAATTTTTAAAAAATTTGTGCAAGATCAGAGCTCACTGCAGCCTTGAATTCCTGGGCTCAAGAGATCCTCCTGCTTCATCCTCCTGAGTAGCTAAGACTACAGGTATGGACCTCCATGTCCAGCTAATTTAAAAATATATATATATATATATTTTGAGACAGGGTCTTGCTCTGTTGCCCAGGCTGGTCCTGAATTCTTGGCCTCAAGAGATCCAATCCTCCCCTGAGGACTGGATCAAGGGGTGGTTTCTCCCATGCTACTCTCATGATAGTGACTGAGTTCTCATGAGATCTGATGATTTTATAAGCATCTGGCATTTCCCTTGCTTGTAACTTCTCTCTCCTGCCACCTTGTGAAGAAGGTGCCTTGCTTTCCCTTCACCTTCCACCATGATTTTAAGTTTCCTGCAGCCTTCCCAGCCATGTGGAACTAGGAGTAAATTAAGCCTCTTTTCTTTATATATTACCCAGTTTCAGGTATTTCCTTACAGCAATGTGAAAACTGACTAGTACAATAAATTGGTACCAAGGTCATGGGGGACTGCTGTAAAGATACCTGAAAATGTGGAAGCTTAGATTTCAGAGGATGTACAGAAATACCTGGATGGCCAAGCAGAAGTTTGCTGCAGGGGCAGAATCCTCATGAAGAACCTGTGCTAGGGCAGTGTGGAAAGGAAATGTGGAGTTGGAGTCCCCACTCAGTTCCCACTGGGGCACTACTTAGTGGAGCTGTGAGAAGAGGGCCACCATCCTCCAGACCCCAGAATGGTAGATCCACTGACAGCTTGCACTGTGCACCTGAAGAGTTGCAGACACTCAATGCCAGCCCATGAAAGCAGCAGGGAGGGGGGCTGTACCCTGCAAAGCTACAGAGGCAGAGCTACCCAAGGCCATGGGAGCACACCACCTGCATCAGTGTGACCTGGATGTGAGACATGGAGTCAAAGGAGATCATTTTGGAACTTTGAGATTTAATAATTGCCCTATAGATTCAGACTTGCATGAGGCCTATAGCCCCTTTGTTTTGGCCAATTTCTCCCACTTGGAATGGGTATATTTACCCAATGCCTGTTCCCTCCATTGTATCTTGGAAAGAACTAACTTGTTTTTGACTTTACAGGCTCATAGGCGGATAGAACTTGCCTTGTCTCAGATGACACTTTGGACTTGGGCTTTTGAGTTAATGCTGGAATAAGTTAAGACTGGGGGACTGTTGGAAGGGTATGATTGTCTTTTGAAATGTGAGGACATGAAATTTGGGAGGGGCCAGGGATGGAATGATATGGTTTGGCTGTGTCCCAGCCCAAATCTCATCTTAAATTGTAGTAACCATAATCCCCATGTATCACAGGAGGGACCTGGCGGGAAGTGATGGGATCATCGGGGCAGTTTCCCCCATGCTGTTCTCGTGATAGTGAGTGAGTTCTCATGAGGTCTGATGGTTTTATAAGTGGGTCTTCTCCTTTCACTTGGCACTTTTCCTTCCTGCTGCCTTGTGAAGAAGGTGCTTTGCTTCCCCTTCACCTTCTGCCATAATTAAGTTTCTTGAGGTCTTCCCAACCATGTGGAACCGTAAGTCAATAAATCTCTTTCCTTTATAAATTACTCAGCTGTGAGCCACTGCACCTGGCTAGAAAATGATTTTTTTAAAAGTAGGCTTATACTATGAATGCAGTTTTTAAAATGAGATTTAATTTTACATGAATTAAACAGAAGAAACAAATAAGTAACACTGAAGATATTAATTACTTTTGGATAAATATTTCACTAAAAAAGATTGTAAATCCTAAAATATTTCTACAAGATAAAGTACAAAAAGTTAAAAAATGATTAAAAATTCAAATTTCTCTAATATTCTAAGAAATGCATTAAAAACTATAAATTTCTTCTGAGTACATTTTGACACTATCCCACAGGTTTTCATATGTAGGGCTCTTGGCATCATACATTTCTAAAATGTTTGTTATTTCCCATTTTTACTTTATTTTATTCCTAAAATTTAAACTTTTTTTTTTCTTTTAAATCTCCAGTTTTACCTTCTATGGTCTGTGAACAAGGTGTGTATAATTTTCTTTCTTTTAATATTTGTTTACATTTTCTTGTGTTTTAACATTTGATCAATTTTTGTGAATGTTTCCTGTATATCTGAAATGAATGTTTATCTCTGCATATCAATTATATTAAGTTCATTCACTGCTCATGTTACATAAATACATGTGTTTATTTTTTTCTACTTTGTTCTGTCAACTTCTGAAAGATGTGTGCTAAAATCTCCCACTATGATCTTGGTTTTTATTAAATTAAAAAATTATTAGCTTTCTCCTCTTTATATCAAAGCTATATTGCTAAGTGGATTAATATTTATAAAACAATTTACCAAGATGATAATGAAATGTATCTTCGTTTCTTTTAATTGAATGAGTTTTTGCTTTGAATTCTATTGCTATTCCTACATTTTATTTGCCTGATTAATCTTCTTCCTAACCTTCTAGTCTATGTTTTATGTGCTTCTTGTAAACAGCAAACATTTTTTCAAACTGATTTGAGAGGCTACCCTTTAATAGGTGAATGCAACCATTCTACATTGCATTTCTATTTCTCATGTTTTCTTATAGCTTCTATATTTTCTTTTCCTGCTATATGCTACCTTTACTGAATTTTCTATGTTCCATTTTTCTTTCTCCCTAATGGTTTTGAACTTAAATATAGTTTCTTTTCATCTAGTAATTATGCTTATCATGAGTATTGCATGTCTAAAAGAATGTCAGTTTTATAATTTGGACAGGTATTGAACTCTTAAGTACAAAATTATTTTCCCAAAGAATTTTGAAAGATACTATCCCACTATTTTTTTGCATCCAGCATTGGTAATTATAGGATTATTTCTGGTTACTACTCTTTCTATCTATCCTCAGTGTCTCTCAACTCGCCTTTCTTTTCTTCCTAATTGTCTGTCCTTTCTTTTGAATTGTTAACTTCAAAAAGCTCTAAAGTTTTCTTTTTTGATGAATGCAGTGTCATCCTCCATGTCTCTGAGGATAGTAATTATATTTATTCTAAAGCCTTGTTTTGCTTCCTTTATTAGCTCATCCCTTGGGCATTAGTTCTTCCATTTATATAGTTTGGTACTCTTCTTCATGATATTAGTTTTCTTCAAATATTTTGTGATTCTGGGTTGTGACCCTATCTTTGTTTGGACTTTAGAAATACCCTGTTAGTCTGTGACTGCTGTATGTGATTACAGCAGCATGAGTCAGGGGAGAAAGATATGCCACTAGGTAGTTAAAATGGATAGTGTTCTAGGGGTTTCCTATCCTTTCTGGATACTGACAACATTAGGAGTACTCCCTTGGCTTTTAAAGCACCCAGATTTCCTGTTTTTGCACGTCAGACACCAAGAAAAACTGTAAAGGTAGGGAGAGGTAGTTCTACATGTCTGTTTGTCCAGGAGGCTAGACATAAAGCATCCCCAAATAGCCATTCATACCTTTTGCAGTATTCCAATCCTACACATATTTTAGATTATAGTTCTTATCTGTATTCCAGTGCCATTTATCAAGGGCTCTCCATGGTTTTTGGCACGTTTTGCTGTTTCCTATCACAGTTGTATTTAATTGGTACTATATATTCTTTATAGAGGGAGAGGAGGATTATTTTTAGGAATGTGTAGTAGCAAAGGGAGGCTGCAGCATGTTCTCAATGTACCATCTTGTACTGAAGTTGCAAATAGATATGTTTTGGCAGAGATAAATGGACAATATTGTACATACTTTTAAGGGAAAATGTGCTTTTTTACTATACTTTCCCTTCTACTGAAGTATGATCTCATAATAGTAAGCAGGGGGTGTTTATCCAGTAGTTTCTAACTCTAGATGCACATTACTGTCCTGAGAAGCTGCTCAAACGTCAAAGTGTAACCCCAGAAATTGTATTTTAATTGAACAAGGGCGAGAAACACTGGTACAGCAGAAGAATAACTGCAGGTTAGGGAACAGACTAATTTGAGTTCAAACCACCACTTACTAAATTACGTGACTTTAGGCAAAACACTTTTTGAGCCTTAGTTTCTTCAGCTGTAAACTGGGTTTATAAAATTGTGGTGAAGACTAGAGATAATATAAGAAGAGAGACTAGTATCATGCATGGCAAATAGCATATGCTTATTAAATGTTAGCTCTCGTAATGCTATGTATAAGTAAGTAGATGAAAAACATGGCATAAAGGAAGATCAAGTGAAACAGGACATCCCTTCATACATCAAAATCTTACAATGACTAAAATTTAATTCCAAATGTTACAGGAGCTGACAATCACTACCAGATTTACAAACTGAGCAAGATTATGGGATTTACAGAGTATTTCCTTCACATATTACCATACCTCCTGGGCTCTTTTAACATTCTCCTTTCAATGCATCTTTCAAAGACCACTCTCTAGGATATCACACGATTGCTCAATTCTACATTTCCAAATTTCAGAGAGTAAAATCTGTCAATAATAATGGCAACCTAATTATATGTTGCTGTTTGTATTTCTTCAAATACTATGAAAAATAGATGAGCACTTTTAAGTTGCAGGAAGAAAGAATAACTAGAAAGCTGTGGATCCCAGGAATTAAAGAAACTTTAGTGTCTTCCAGGCAGGAAACAATCCAAACCTAATTACAACCAGCTGGAGACAGCTCCAATTTCAGGAATGCTTAGATACTAGCAAAACACAGTGATGCCCATTTGCTGACAAGTAAATGTTCATATCTTTGTCATCTGTGTCATTCAGAAACATTCATATGCCACTTGGCAAAACAACTTCTTAATAGGTAATATTCATTGAATTCTTATAAAAGTTTTAATTCATTTCCAAATACAACTATAATACTTCACTATTTCAACATTTGAGAAAAATTATTTTCTCTTGTTTCTTTACAAATGTTTGGTTTGGCTGGGTGTGTTGGCTCACACCTGTAATCCCAGCCCTTTGGGAGCCCAAGGCGGGAGGATCATTTGAGCCCAGGAGTTCAAGACGAGCCTGGGCAACATAGGAAGTCCGTCTCTACAAAAAACAAAAAAAAATGAGCCTGGTGTAGTGGCTTGTGTCTTTAGTCCCAGCTACTTGGGAGGCTGAGGTGGGAGGGTCTGCTTGAGCCCAGGAGGTTGAGGGTGCCCATGAGTCTGGGCAATAGAGTAAGACCCTGTCTCAAGAAAAAAGTTTGTGTTCATAAATTATTAATGATCATATACATTAAACAATACAGTCTCAGTTTTAAAAACTTTGTTGTAAAAGTAAATCCATGGGTGTAATCACAGTAAAACTGACAACACCACCTTTATTTAGACTTAAACTAAACCTTAAGAGGGCCCAACTCTGGCTGAATTCAATATATATTAACATGGTAAGTCTGACACTAATCCTCAAAAACAAATTCTGTGGCCACTAAGCACATGGAAGAGTGTTCAATGTCATTATTTTTCAGTGACATGCAAATTAAAATTTCAATTCTGAACAGTTTATTCCAGAAAAGGAAGATATACTTCCCGTTCATTTTATGAGATCTGCTTTATCATGATGCTAAAATCAGGCAAAATGTTTGGTATAATTTGTTTGGCAGAGAACAAAATTTTAAAAAGGCAAAACAGTACTAACAAAATCAATAAAAACTATACACCAATATATCTCATAAACATAAACACAAACATCTCAACAAAATGTTCCCATTGTATGTAAAAAGCATAATGCATCACAACTAAGTGGGGTTCATCCTGGGAATATAAGGAAAGTTCAAAAATTTTTTAAAAATCTGTAAATGTAAACCACTATATTAACAGCTCAAAAAATAAAATCCATATGATCATATCAATTGATATGGAAAATTTGACAAAATCCAACAGCCATTCATAATGAAAACTCTCCGCAAACTTGAAATAGAAGGGAACTTCAACATAAAGGGTACCTACAAAAAAACTACAGCTAACATCATATTTAATAGTGAGAGTGACTACTTCCTTCTGAAGAGAGTGCAAGACAAGAGTGCCTATACTATCATCATTCCTCTTCTACATATCCTGAAAGTTTTAGTGCAACAGACAAGAAAAAGAAGTAAAAGGCATATATTGGAAAGGAAAAAATAAAACTGTACCTATTTGTGTATGACACGATGATGTATGTGAAAAATCCCAAGGAATCTACAAAAAACTTCCTAGAATTAATAAGTATTTTAAGATTGTAGGATACATGGTCAACATAGGAAAGTCAATTATATATCTATATACAAGCAATGTACTAATAGAAACCAAAATTTAAAACAATAACTTTCAGATCAGCTCCAAATAAAGAAAATTTTAAAAGAAATCCTTGGGTATAAATCTAAGAAAGCCAAGAATAGGAGGAGTATGTTGAGAACTATAAAATGCTAATAAAAGAAGTCAAAGACCAAAATAAATGGAGAGATAGACTAGGTTCAACTGGAAGACCCAACATAGTAAAGATGTCAATTTTCTTCAAACTAATCTGTACATTTAATACAATTCCAAACAAACGCCCGCTTTTTTCACTGAATAATATATAACAAATATTTTTCCACATCAATATTTTTCTATAATATCATTTTAAATAGCTCAATTTCTGGATTTATCTTAACATTAATTACCCAATCCTTTGAACTTGATGTTGAATTTTAGTATTTACAGTATGTTCCATATTTCTCTATTATAAACAGGGTTTAGTAAATATTCTCCTAATTCAATATTTGCACACATCTTTATTTCCTTAAGGTAAATTGTTAGAAGTACAATTTTTGGATCAAACAGTACACACACACACACACACGTATATTTATGCGCGTGTGTGTATATATATATTTAAAGTTTTGATAATACATATTGTTAAAATGCCCTCTAGAAAGGTCTTTCACCTTTTAAATTTTGACTTAAAACTCAACTCCTCTGAAAAGCCTTCTCCAATTAGCCTTTTCCCGCCAATCTCTATTTGGTCTCATTAAATTACGGTATTATTTATTGCACTATTTAAACAATTACTGCTTTAATAAGACATTAAGCCTCTAGGCTATCTGCTCAAAGTCCATGCCTTTGACGAAGTGTAACAGGAGAAAATACACAGGATGATAAACTGATGGGCTATGAAATCGCTAACAAAGGCGGCATGAAAGGATAAAGAATTGGAGTTAAGAGGGTATCACTTTTTTTTTCCACGAAAGGGGTCTATTCTAATTGTTTTTAGATTTTCCTATTTTCAGTTTGTGTCCATTAAAAGGCAGTAGTTGCAGGTATGGTTTGCATTTTCTGTATTATCTTTGGAATCAGTTACTAAAAAAAGTTCAAGCTATGGAAAATTTGTCAAATTCTCCATATCCTCAAAATCCATGTACGCTTTCTCTAGCTTTCTATCATGCCTCACTTATAACACATGAAATTCAAGTCAACTGATGTCTTCCAACAGGGAAGTACAACAATCATTCAGAAACACTGCCTATTGTGCCTTACTCTACTTATGAAATGAAATCACATATATTAAATAAGAAGAAACTACCAAACTATGCATATTCAGCATTTGACATCACTCACAATTAGCTTGTACCAATTAACTAGGCCCAACGTTGTGAATATGTTTCAATTAAGAAAAATTAATTACCTCTGTTAATTATGAAAGTCATAATGGGATTGTGCTGCTATCTTTTAGGAATTATTTGCTGAGAAATGCTTTCCCTAGTTTATTTCTATGCTTCCAGTATATGATTTTAAAACATGACAGCCAGTGTATTGCTAGATTCTTGCAAATATTAAGCAAATATACTAAAGCAGGAGCATATTTTACATAACCATGTGTCAGACTAAATTTGAGCCAAGAATGAGAACGAATGCAACTCATATCTGATTTATATTTGACAAATACAGAGATATCATAAGCTCCTGTTTTGAATGCCTACATGTTGTTTCCATGGCAACTGCATAAACATTTTCCTCATAAAACACAGCCATCTTCATTCTTTACATCCCATTATTTATTTCTTTCCACTCTCAGGAAAAAGCTTAATTTATTCCCCAGGAAAAATCGATCAATGATTTTTTTAATCAGTAGCATTTGAAGAGTAGGTGGCACAGTTATTTTTATGGAAAAACAATTTCCACCAACGCTCTTGCTATGTGATAGAAGGCCGACGGAAAATAAAAGTAGTTCTTGCTTTAAGGAAAGTGTGAGTACAAGCTGCAATGAATAATCCTTCAGAGAGATGAGAATGTGTATCAGAAACCCACAGATGGGCCAGGTATGGTGGCTTACACCTGTAATCCCAGCACTTTGGGAGGCTGAGGTAGGCAGCTCACCTGGGGTCAGGAGTTCTAGACCAGCCTGACCAACATGGAGAAACTCATCTCTATTAAAAATACAAAATTAGCCGGGCGTGGTGGCGCATGCCTGTAATCCCAGCTACTTGGGAGGCTGAGGCAGGAGAATTGCTTGAACTTGGGAGGCGGGGGTTGCAGTGAGCTGAGATCACGCCACTGCACTCCAGCCTAGGCAACAAAAGCAAAACTCTTTCTCAAAACAAAACAAAACAAAACAAAGAAAAAGAAAAAGAAACCCACAGATGGTTGGCAAAAGTGATCACATTCAACTCTTACTTCTCTTTTCCACATGTGTAGAATATGATGACAACTCCTTTATGAAAAAAATTATCTTTCATTCCTACAGAGTTTGGTAGTCTTTAAAAAAAAACCTTTGCTGTGTGATAGAGACTGTATGGAATGGCTAGCAACTACAGGCAAGAGAAAGATGAGCCCACTTCAAAGTAGATCAAATGACAGCAAAAGGAGGATAAAAAGAAACTTTGTCTATTCTTTGAGACTGAGGTAATTATCACAGATTTCTGTGGCAGCAGATGGCAAGATATCCCATATTGGAGTTTAGCTACCAAATTAACAATTTCTCAAAGTTCTCAAAGGAACAGTGGATCTATTGACATTTTTCAGTGCTCAGAATACTCCAGCCTTTAGTTCCCTTCTGCACTGGGAGCTCATTGGGCTAGCTGGGGAAGCCAATAGGGATGAGTATAGGTATTTACTGCCCTCTCCTCTGGGCTCTCCTGGTCCAACTATAATAGCATTTATCAGTGCTTTGTTATTACTTATATATGATTTCCTCAAGAGACTTTTTTTTTCTTTTTTTCTTTTTGTTTGAGACGGACTCTTGCTCTGTCACCCAGGCTGGACTGCAGTGGCACAATCTCAGCTCACTGCAGCCTCCACCTCCTGGGTTCAAGCAATTCTTGTGCCTCAGCCTCCCAAGTAGCTGGGACTATAGGCATGCACCACCATACCCAGCTAATTTTTGTATTTTTAGTAGAGGCAGGGTTTCACCATGTTGGCCAGACTGATCTCAAAACTCCTGACCTCAAGTGAGCCACCTGCCTTAGCCTCAGGTGTGAGCCATCATACCTGGCCTCAAAGGACCTTTATAACATCCTCCCAGTCTAACACAATGTTCTGTGAATTGTAAGGTGCTTAATAAGCAAGTGGAATAAAAGAAAATTTATTCATAATGTATACACATTTTCTACAATACATAATGCCCCTCAGTCAAAACACTGAACTGTCTTTCAATAATTCCCCCTACCACTTCGATGTTTCGATTCTCTTCACAGTCTTATTTCTTCCCCATTTGTACAAAGTGAATCTCTTAATAATCTACTCTTTTTCATTTATTTCCAAGGCCTATGTCAGGTATAGGCCAAGTATCTTTTGTATCTTTTTGTTTTTGGTCTTAAATGGATGTCTATACCTGGGCATGGTGGCACATGCCTGCCATCCCAGTTACTTTGGAGGCTGAGGTGGGAGGATCACCTGAGCCCAGGAAGTCAAGGTTGCAGTGAACCATGATCATGCCACTGTACTCTAGCCTAGGCAATAGAGCAAGACTCTGTCTCAAACAATTTAAAAAAAAAAAAAAAAGGATGTCTAACTGTTCTTGTACCATTTGTTGAAAAAACTCATCTTTTTGACCAGGCACGGTGGCTCATGCCTGTAATCCCAGTACTTCGGGAGGCCAAGGCGGGTGGATCGCCTGACGTCGGGAGTTCAAGACTAGCCTGGCCAATATGGTGAAACCCTGTCTCTACTAAAAATACAAAATAATTAGCCAGGCATGGTGGCACACACCTGTAGTTCCAGCTACTTGGGAGGCTGAGGCAGGAGAATCACTTGAACCTGGGAGGCAGAGACTGCAGTGAGCCAAGATTTTACCACTGCACTCCAGCCTGGCTTGGGCAACAGAGTGAGACTTCGTCTCAAAAAAAAGGAAAAAAGAAAAAATTCATCTTTTTTCATTAGATTACCTCTGCATCTTTGTTAAAAATCAATTGAATGTGTGTGTGTCTACTTCTGGACTATCTATTCTGTTTTACAGATCTCTTTATCCTTTTAATGACAATATACTGCTCAAGTACTGCAGTTTGATTAGTAAGTCTTGAACCAGGTAGTGCGAGTCTTCCCACTTTGTTTCTATTCAGAATTGTTTTTGGCTCTCTAGTTCCTTTACCTTTCCAAAAAATTTTTAGAATCAGTCTGTTGACTCCTATAAAAAAAATCTGCTAGTTTTTTTTTTTTTTTTTTTTTTTTTTTTTTTTGAGACAGAGTCTCACTCTGTTGCCCAGGCTAGAGTGCAGCGGCACGATCTTGGCTCACTGCAACCTCCACCTCCCAGGTTCAAGTGATTATCCTGCCTCAGCCTCTTGAGTAGCTGGGACTACAGGCGCGTGCCACCATGCCCAGCTAATTTTTGTATTTTTAGTAGAGATGGGGTTTCATCATGTTGGCCAGGATGGTCTTGATCTCTTGACCTCGTGATCTGCCTGCCTCGGCCTCCCAAAGTGCTGGGATTACAGGCATGAGCCACTGCGCCTGGCCCCTGCTGGACTTTTGATAGGGATTTTATTCAATCTATAGAACAATTTGAGAGAGCTGACATCTTAATATTGACAAAGCATGGTGGCTTGTGCCTGTAATTCCAGCTACTCAGGAGACTGAGGTAGGAAGATCACTTGAGCCCAGGAGGTTGAGGCCGCAGTGAGCGGTCTGGACCTCCAGCCTGGGTGGCAGAGTAAGACTTTGTCACAAACCAAAAAACAACTCCAATATTGACTCTTCCAATAGTTGAGTACAATATCTCTTTATTGGGATTTTCTTTGATTATTTTCATGAGTGCTTTGTAGATTATCAGCACAGATGTTGCACATTTAAAAAAATTTGTATCTATGTATTTGTGTTTCATGGTGCTATTGTAAATGCTATTGTAAATTTTATAATTTCAATGTCCAATTATTAATTAATAGTGTATAGAAGGACTGGGCATGGTGACTCATGCCTGTAATCCCAGCAATTTGGGAGGCCGAGGTGGGCGGATCACGAGGTCAGGAGTTCGAGACCAGTCTGGCCAACATAGTGAAACCTGTCTCTACTAAAAATAAAAAAAAATTAGCTAGGCATGGTGGTGGGCGCCTGCAATCCCAGCTACTCAAGAGGCTGAGGTTCAAGAATTGCTTGAACGTGGGAGGCAGAGGTTGCAGTGAGCCAAGATCACGCCAGTGAACTCCAGCCTGGGTGACAGTGCGAGACTCCGTCTCAAAAAATCATAGTGTATAGAAATATGATAGATTTTTATATAATGATTTTGAATCCTGTGACTTACTAATTCACAACTTATCATTAGTTCCAGTAGACTTTTTGGTAGATTCTCCGGGATTCTGTGCATAGAAAATGATTTCATTTGCAAATACTGAGAGCTTACTTCTCCCTCTTCAATCTGCATTCCTTTGATTTCTTTCCTTTTTTTTTTTTTATTTCTTTTATTGCTTTACTGAACTTCATATGACTACCTTGTCTTGTTCCCAATTTTAGGAAGAAAGCATTCACTTTTTCACCATTAAGTGTTACATCAGCTATATGATAGTTTTCTTTGCCCTTTACCAGGCTGAGGAAATTCCTTCAATTCCTAGTTTGCTGAGATTTTTTATTATGAATTAATGCAGTATCTAACCACTGAATAATCATATGGGTTCTTAAAATTTTTTCTTTTTTTTTTTTTGTGAGACAGTCTCACTCTGTCGCCCAGGCTGGAGTGCAGTGGGACAACCTCCACCTCCTGGGTTCAAGAGATTCTTGGGCCTCAGCATGCCCCAGAGTAGCTGGGATTACAGGTGTGTGCCACCGCACCTGGCTAAGATTTTTATTTGTTTTTTTCAGTACAGACAGGATTTCACCACGTTGGCCAGGCTGGTCTCAAACTCCTAAACTGAAATGATCTGCCCGTCTTAGCCTCCCATTCTTTTAATGTCTTGATATGGTGAATTGCATTGATTCATTCTGAAGATTAAAACAACCTTGAATTTTTGGGGATAAAACTTACTTTCATAATGCATTATCATTTTTACATATTGTAGGTTTTGATTTGCCAATATTTTCTAGAAGATTTTTTGTCTATGCCTGTAGTTTTCTTTCTTGTAATCTATCTGACTTATTTTGATATCACAATACTACTGATTTAATAAAATGAGTTGGGAAGTGTTAAACCTTCTTTTATTTCCTGGCATAATTTGTGTAGAACTGATATTATTAAATATTTCCTTGGTAGTATTAATTTTTTTTTTTTTTTTTTTGGTAGAGATGGGGTTCTTGCTATGCTGCCCAGGCTGGTCTCAAACTCTTGGCAAGTGATCCTCTCACCTTGGCTTCTCATAGTGCTGGGATTACACGTGTGAACCACCGCACCTGGCCAATCTATTATTTTCTCAAATGAGCTTTGGTAGTTAAGAGATGAGGTTATGGAGTCACACAAGCTTAGCTGTACCTCTAAATAGTCATTTGATATTGGACAATTTACTTAACTTTGAGAATGATTTCCTCATATATAAAATGGAAATATTGATAACAAGACTTATTGTCAAACAGATTTGTAAGTTTTAAAGATAATCCATATTCCGCTGAATGAATGTTTGTGTCCTCCTCAAAATTCTTATGTTGAAACCTAATCCCCAATGTGTTGTCATTTTGAGATGGAGCCTTTGGCAGGTGATTATATCATAAGGCCAGAGACCTCATGCATGGGATTAGTAAGAATCCTTATAAAAGAGACTCCAGAGAGCTCACTTGCCCCTTCTGCCATGTGAGGACACAGTGAAAAGACACCATTTATGAACCATAAAGTAGACGCACTTACCAGATACTAAATAAGCTAGTACTTTGGGACTCCCCAGCCTTCAGAACCATGAGAAATACATTTCTGTTGTTTTCAAGCCACCCAGTTTAGGCCCAATGGACTAAGCATATTAAAAACTAATCCCAAAGTTTCATATACAGTAAGCACTTAGTACACATTACTACTACTATATGTTATGTTATGTTATGTTATGTTATGTTATGTTATGTTATGTTATGTTATGTTATGTTATTTTTGAGATGGAATCTCACTCCGTCACCCAGGCTGGAGTGCAGTGGCATGATCTTGGCTCACTGCAACCTCTGCTTCCTGGGTTCAAGCGATTCTCCTGCCTCAGCCTCCCAAGTAGCTGGGATTACAGGCACGCGCCACCACATTCGGCTAATTTTTGTTTTGTTTGTTTGTTTGTTTTTTGTTTTTTAAAGACAGAGTCTCACTCTGTTGCCCAGACTGGAGTGCAGTGGCGCAATCTCAGCTCACTGCAAGCTCCGCCTCCTGGGTTCATGCTATTCTCCTGCCTCAGCCTCCCGAGTAGCTGGGACTACAGTTATCTGCCACCATGCCTGGCTAATTTTTTTGTATTTTTAGTAGAGATGGGGCTTCACTGTGTTAGCCAGGATGGCCTCGATCTCCTGACCTCGTGATCTGCCCTCCTTGGCCTCCCAAAGTGCTGGGATTACAGGCGTGAGCCACCGTGCCCCGTCCAAGATATTTTTAATCAAGGTTAATGTTAGTACAGGGAAGAATAATTAGAACATTCATTCTTTGGTATATACTTTCTCCTGCCTTATACTTATCAACAGGAAACAGGTTCTGCATTCCTTAGAATCATTAGAACTAGTACATGATGCTATTTGATTGACTTTTCACATCTCCTGCATTTCAAAGCAAGAAACTAGTTTCGGTCCATCATACCCATTCACTATCAAGACATAGTGACTCAAGCAAACAAATGATTATCTCTCAAAATCAAATTAACAGAAATCCAATGAGTAAGAGTTATAATTGTTCACTAGGATTTCATTTAAAAATTGGAAATATTTGAATCTTTACAAAACATGCATTGAAATAATTCTAGCCTAAGACTAAGAGGATCTAAGAATGATAAAGAATCTTAAGCGTTAATATAATTGCTTTCTACTCTACTTGAAATCAAATAGTATTTTCAATTTCACAAGAAGAAAAAATCTTATAATCCTTTAAAATTTCCCTCTCCTTTACTATTCTGGATTCTTGCGCATTTTATAACTCCCAATTCTTTCAAGATGATTTTCAAAAGGTAGAAAGAGAGGCAAAAGAGTAAATAAAGATTGTATTAAAATAAGATATCTAGAGACTAGATGTCAAGTAAGGAAAACAAAACATGAAATAAAGTTCAAAAAATAACACCAAAAAACCCTTTGTATATTGAATAGGAACTACTACCTATGTTACTTGATTATTTCTATGAAAAGAAAAAGTAATTGTTGAAGGATGAGAGGTAGGAGGCGGGACTTGACTCCAGAGGTGGGGCTCAGACACTGGACAAGATAGAGGACTAGCTAAAATGGTGATGTCAGGGGGAACAGCAGCCTTCAATCATGCCATGTGAATTTACTGTTGCCATGGCAACACCCAGACGTTACTGCCTCTTTCCATGGCAATGACCCAATGATTACTACCCTTTCCCTAGAAATTTCTGCATAAATCATCCCTTAATCTCCATGCAGTTGAAAGAAGGTATAAATATGACTGCAAAACTGTCCTGAGCTGCTACTGTCTGCCTACAAAGCACTCCTGCTCTGCAGGAGCAGTCAAAGAGCTGTGATACCATTGGAGCTGTAACACTGCCTGTTCAGTAAAGCTGTTTTCTTCTACCTCTGGCTTGCCCTTTAATTTGCCTTCACGAAGCCAAGTTCCCTCATGGGTTAAGCTCTGCTTTGGGGCTCACCTGCCCTGCATCAGATGGACTTCTAAATATACTAGTATTTTCCATATTTCTCAAATAATCTTACATTTCTAAATTAAGTTTATAACTAGGGAAAAAAAAACTCTTGTGAGCAAACATTAAGGACCAAAGTCTGATTACGCTAAATAAGTTATAAAATTTTAAGCTTTATCTATAGTTTGGCATGTAAGTTAAACATTTAAACTTAAAAAGAAATTCTTTCCAGTCATCTAAAATTCTTGGTGGAAATGTAACATGTTAGGAGAATTCTGCTTACCGTTTAAATCTGAAACACTTCATTCATTCTGGTGACAAAGGTGGTTTTAGCAGTTGGCATAACATTCCTTCCAAATTTCAAGGTGCTTTGGGTCTTTCCAAGATGAATGTCCTTTCTTCCTTGCCTCTCATTCCTTAGTTTCTGAAGATAGCAATGTTAACTGCAAGAGAAAAAAACAGAGCAAAACTGGAGAGTAATATCGTTTCAAATGTACTGGACATCTTTTCTTAGATATTCCTAATATCATCCTCACTCAACAGTTATAATTCATCTAATTCATTTAAGAAATATCTTCTTTACTTAGGTGGAGATACGCATAGAATCTCACACACTCAAGACCTCCCCATGGCATACCAAAGTATCAGTAACTTACAAGAACCCAAAGAGCACGGATGCACTTGAGATTTTCTAAGTCTTCATTTGATTGTTTTTGTAGAGACTTCTTCTACTAGAAGTTTATGAATATTAACTGTATGACAAGTCATTAAACTCAAACATTATAAAAATATGATTCTAAGGGCCACAATGTCCAACTCTGGCATAACCTTTCTAAAATATTGAAAGCAGGGATCTCCAAATGTAAATACTTCACTAGCCACTTTGCAGTTTTAGTTTAGGCTCAAGTACGATTTTTAATTTGGTTTTTAAAAATATCACCCAAAATTAAATACATGTCTACTTATTTCTGATTCTTGGGCATCCATTTTATGCATGTTCAAAACTGACCCAACCCCTAATTTGTTTCACTATAACACCAAACACAAGGAAAATAACTGAGTTACTGTATACCATATACAAGAGGATGTATATAGATTATATGCAAACACTACATTTCATATAAAGAACCTGAGCATCTGTGAATTTTGGTATGCATGGGAGGTCGTCCTGCAGCCAATCTCCTGAGGACACACCAAGGATGACTGTAATTCCATTTATTATATTCTTTTGCTAGTGTGATCATATATTATACCTCTACATATATTACAAAACCTCATAATGATACCATTCGACTTTTGTTTTAAAAAGTCAGTTTTTTTTTTTTTTAAAGAAAGTGACAGAGGAAAAAAAAAAAAAAGAAAAGTCATTTGTATTTATCACTCTTGGTGGTATTCATTTCTTCCTGTAGAATTGAGTTTCCATCTGGTATCATTGCCTTTCAGCCTTAGAAACTCTTAGTAGTTCTTATACTGTATGTTTATTAACAATAAATATCTAAGTTTTTAAAATCTGAAATTGTCTTACTTTACCTTCATTTTTGAATGATATTTTCATTGGATATTGCATTTTGACTTAAAGTTTTTCTTTTCTTCTTCTTCCTTACAACTGTACTGATGTAATACCATAATTTTTTTGTCTTCGATTTTTCTGTCAGCTGTCAGTAATACTATTGCTATCCCGCATTTAATGCTTCTTTTGTTTTCTGGCTATTTTGAAGATTTTCTCTTTATCTTTGAACTTTATTTCTATTTTTTTTTGAGATGGAGTTTTGTTCTTTTGCCCAGGCTCAGGTGGCACGATACTGGCTCACTGCAACATCCACCCTCTGGGTTGAAGCAATTCTCCTGCTTCAGCCTCCTGAGTAGCTGGGATTATAGGCGCCAGCCACCACGTCTGGATAATTTTTGTGTTTTCAGTAGACATAGGGTTTCACCATGTTGGCCAGGCTGGTCTCAAACTCCTGATCTCAGGTGATCCACCTGCCTTGGCCTCCCAAAGTGCTAGAATTTCGGGTGTGAGCCACCATGCGTGGCCTAACTTTGGACGTTAGTAGTATGACTATTATATGTCTAGATTTGATTTTCTTTGTATTTATTCTACTTGGAGTTTATTGACCTTCATTCTGTGAGTTATGTTTTTGGCCAATATGAGAAATTTTTAGCACTTATTTCTTAAAAAAAATTGTTCTGTCCCATATTCTCTCTTCCTCTTGGGGATTCCAATATATACATAAGTTTGACTGCTTATTATTTCACAGGTCATTGAGGATATGTTCTTTTTTAAAATTTTTTTCTCTTTATTCTTATTTTTTATTTTCTAACCAAGTAAGCAGCAATAAGTATTTATTATTTTGTTTGTTTGTTTAAGAGGCAGGGTCTCACTCTGTCATCCAGGCTGGAGTGCAGTGGCATGATCACAGCTCACTGCATCCTTGACCTTCTAGGCTCAAGCAATCCTTCTGCATCAGCCTCTTGAGTAGCTGAGACTACAGTCACACGCCACCACACTCTGCTAATTTTTACATTTTTTGTAAAAACTGGGTCTCAATACATTGCCTACGCTAGTCCTGAACTCCTGGGCTCAAGCTATCCTCCTGCCTCAGCCTTTCAAAGCACTAGAATTACAGGTGTGAGCCACCACGCCCGCTGACATACTTTTATTTATGCATCTTTCTAGTCAACCACATATGAATTATATACTTAGGAACTGCTGTGTGAAAGGCAGTGTTCTAAGTACTAGAGAGACAATAAAAACGCAAGATCTCTGCTCTCATAGAGTTTACCTTCTAGTACAGATAGATGGACAAATAATAAACTGATTTCAGAGATATTCAATGGTCAGAAAAAAATAAAATTGAGTGTTACAAAGAGAATGGGAAGGTGAAAATGCTGTTTTAGATAGTACATAAAGTAAAACTCTCTGAGGAGATGATGCCAAGTTGAAATTGAATAAAATGAGCCAGACACACGTAAAGATTTAGGAGTAGAATTTTCCAGATATAAGGCACACATGTCATAAGACAGGTAGGAGTATATAATGCTCTTAGAAAAAATGTTTCTAAATTATCAAAACAATTAATTAACAATTTGTGAGAAGATATCTTAAATATCATACCATTACCATGCCCAAAATTTAAAAATTGGCCTGATTTTAAACCTATTTACTAATTATTCCTGTGTAATAACAACAATGAAATAACCTTTTTAAGTTGTTAACTTATTTTACTAACAATGGAAATTGTGTTTGGGTTCTGACTTGCCATTTATTCAAAGCTTCTGCCAGTACTAATCTTTATTTTTATTTCATATTTGAAAACAAAAGTTCTTCTCTGCCTACATTAGAAAAGAAAGAAGTTGCCTTTCTGTTTTATTTCTTGACAGTGTTATGATGTTTTGGGAAAACATCATGAAGACATGAAAACAAGAAAAGTATTCCCCAAATATGCAGCCACATGCTGCTATGTCACCAACCATTTATGATGCAATAGCAGCATTCACCTAAATTAAACCTAAGCAGTTTCTTCCAGAACTTTCATGGTACTGGATTTTGGCTACTGGTAAAGAACAACATCAACTATACACCTTAAGGAGGAAGGAAAGAAAATACACTTACGGTATAAACTATGAAATGCATAATAATTCTTCTAAAGTAGGACTTGAATTACCATTATGGATATAGCACCAAACAAAACAGTAGGGCATATATTTCAATCCTGCTTCAGATAGATATTAGAAAACAAATTCTGAGCATTCTAACAGGGGACTGACCAGTACGCTAAAGGATATCAGGTAGAATAAAGAAAATATGCTTTGAAATGCATTTTGTATTCTAACTGGCTAATAGGGTTATGTGAAAGACATTATAGAAACATAGGTAATGCAGAAAAGAGGCTATAGTCTCAAGATTGTGAACTAAGAGGAAAAAAATCCAGGATCTTGTAGGTGGGGGCAGCATTAAGTTAAATATAAGGTGAAGGGACTTTCTGTTCATGAGTAAACAGCCAACTTCATCCAAAAATGACTAAATTCAGGATAAAGAACTATGTACTAATTTGGGAACATTAATAAGATAAGCATAATAAAACAAAAATAGGGAGGAAGGAATTTAGCCTTGCATGACTGAAAAATATAAAACGTGCAGGCTTGGTAGTAAGATAAATTAGACACTAGCTTCAATTCCCCAATTGGTTGAAGAAACTCAGACACTATAAATTATTTCAAACCTTTGACACTATATAATCTTTCTTTCTTTTTTTTTTTTAATTTTTTTTTTTTAATTATACTTTAAGTTCTAGGGTAC
>NW_012102488.1:1669470-1671904 GCF_000951045.1 Mandrillus leucophaeus
CTTCCCAGCGGCTTTGTTTACCTACTTAAGCCTCAGCAATGGCGGGCGCCCCTCCCCCAGCCTGGCTCCAAAATATACATTATTTGGCCCTTTACAGATAACATTTGCCAAATTTCTACCACAAACTACATTCCACATGGCTATTCTCTAAAATTTTAGAATTCCTATTTTTAAAGACTAGATCAAATGATTTATTTTGGTCCTTACACTCTGATAATGCTATTCCTTCATATTTCTAATCAATGTTAATAATTTTATATTTAAAATTAGTATCTCATAATAGAGACAATTTTCATATTCTCAAGAAATCAATTTTCCTGATTCATAAAATTTATTAAGTATGATATATCCTTTTCTTATGATCAGTTTCTGATTTAGAGTTTGTAATGGGCTCTCTGATTTGAAAAATAAATAATAGTTCCCATAGCAGACACAGTTCATTTATAACAATACTGAGAAAAAGTACATCAATGCATAAGTGTTAAGAAACAATTTCCTGGGAGCTTCTGAATTCTGCAAAGGTGTTAGCATTAAAACCTATTCTGGAATGATTCAACTTCTGCTTCTGACCATGAGAGAGTAAACAGTGCCAGGACAATCCTCTCACCATAAACAATTAGAATACAGCATAAAATACTGGAAAGGACTATTTTCAGACACAGGCAGTGCAGTACTATGATCCCTAAGAAAACAGAAATAAGGGGAGTCCTACCATCAACTCAGGCTCTCAGCCAGAAAGAAATTTACCACTTCAGTACCAGGAGGAAGAACTTAAGCAGAGCCTGGCAATCTTGTTTACTTGGAGAGATAGAAAAAAGTGCAAGGAGGCCAAGAAGGCTAGAATTTATGGGGCAGAATTCCAGAGAAGAGGGAGACAGCTAAAGTAATCTGAACAAGGGTTCTCCTGAGCATTTAGCTGATAAAAATGTTACATGAAGTAGGGCAAAAATTTTTTTTTGAGACCAGAGAAGAACATCTAAGGAAAAAATGTTACCAGAGAGTTGCAATACAAAGATTCTCAGAGCTGACACAGGACCAAGAATTTAACAAGCTCCCTTCAGCAAGAAGGGAGAAACCCAAATATACAAAGCAATCAGCAGGGACCCCAGAAGGGCCAAACCACTGAGATAGGGGCCCTAGTATAAAGGCTACTCTAGATATGCCTGAAAGGAGTTTTTAAGCCTAGAACTGAACAAATTAATCTGTACTTAACAAAAATGCTTTCCGGGAATAAGTCCAACATTCTTTAAAGATACACAACGAGATTAAGGATTCAAGTATTTAAATTCATAAATATTTATCATTTAATAAAAAAGTTACTGGACATAGTAAGAATCAGGGAAATGTGGCCCATAACCAGAAAAATATCAGTCAATAGAAAGAAACCCAGAAATGATAGAAATGATAGAATTGGCAGGCAAAGACATTAAAAGGGCTGTAATGACTATGCCCTATATTCAAAGACATAAATGAAAAAAGGAATATAGTAGAGAGAGAAATAGAGGATTTTCAAAAAGAACCGAAAAATAACTTCTAGAGATAAAATATATAGAGAGAAATGAATATTTCACTAGATAGAAAAGCAGTAGTTTATACACAGAAGAAAAAGAAGGTAGTGAATTTGAAAACACAGCAATATAATTTACCAAAAACGGTCAGAGAGAAAAAAAATGACTGTGAGACAATGGAAGAATACTGTTGTAAAGGTCTTAATTATATGAGAAATAGTATAATATTATGTAATGGTAGATTATAATAAGTTAAAGAGGCATATATAATTATAAAGGAATCAGTAAAATAAGTAGAACAAAGCCAATAAGGAAATGACTGAGCCAATAGTGGAGGTTAGATAGAATGCCAAAGCATACTTAATTCAAAGGAAGGGTTAATAGAAAACAAATAGAAAGATGGTAGATTTAAACTCAATCACATTAGTAACACATTAAATGTAAATCATATAAATATTTCAATTAAAAGACATAAAAAAGTAAGAACCAAACCTATGCCGTCTATAAGAGTCTCACACTAAAAACAAGAAAATAAGTTAAAAGTAAAAGGATAATTAGTCAGGCATGGTGGCGGGTGCCTGTAATCCCAGCTACTCGGGAGGCTGAGGCACGAGAATCACTTGACCTGGGATGCGGAGGTTGTAGTGAGCTGAGATCATGCCATTGCACTCCAGCCTCGGTCAACAAGAGCAAAACTGTGTCTCAAAAAAGAAAAAAATAAATAAGAAGTAAAAGGACAGAAGATATGCCATGCAAACTGAAATCTTAAGAAAGCTGGAAGAGCTGTAATTATACCAGACAATTATACTAAATAAAAAAAGATATATATTATCAGAGATACTGAGGGACATTTCATAATGATCAAGGGGTAAATTCATTAGAAGACAGAACAATTCTAAATGTGTATGCACACAATGCTAGACCTA
>NW_012102488.1:1671954-1681648 GCF_000951045.1 Mandrillus leucophaeus
AAAATATATAGAGAGAAATGAATATTTCACTAGATAGAAAAGCAGTAGTTTATACACAGAAGAAAAAGAAGGTAGTGAATTTGAAAACACAGCAATATAATTTACCAAAAACGGTCAGAGAGAAAAAAAATGACTGTGAGACAATGGAAGAATACTGTTGTAAAGGTCTTAATTATATGAGAAATAGTATAATATTATGTAATGGTAGATTATAATAAGTTAAAGAGGCATATATAATTATAAAGGAATCAGTAAAATAAGTAGAACAAAGCCAATAAGGAAATGACTGAGCCAATAGTGGAGGTTAGATAGAATGCCAAAGCATACTTAATTCAAAGGAAGGGTTAATAGAAAACAAATAGAAAGATGGTAGATTTAAACTCAATCACATTAGTAACACATTAAATGTAAATCATATAAATATTTCAATTAAAAGACATAAAAAAGTAAGAACCAAACCTATGCCGTCTATAAGAGTCTCACACTAAAAACAAGAAAATAAGTTAAAAGTAAAAGGATAATTAGTCAGGCATGGTGGCGGGTGCCTGTAATCCCAGCTACTCGGGAGGCTGAGGCACGAGAATCACTTGACCTGGGATGCGGAGGTTGTAGTGAGCTGAGATCATGCCATTGCACTCCAGCCTCGGTCAACAAGAGCAAAACTGTGTCTCAAAAAAGAAAAAAATAAATAAGAAGTAAAAGGACAGAAGATATGCCATGCAAACTGAAATCTTAAGAAAGCTGGAAGAGCTGTAATTATACCAGACAATTATACTAAATAAAAAAAGATATATATTATCAGAGATACTGAGGGACATTTCATAATGATCAAGGGGTAAATTCATTAGAAGACAGAACAATTCTAAATGTGTATGCACACAATGCTAGACCTACAAAATACACAAAGCAAAAACTGACAGAACTGAAGGGAGAAACAAACAATAACAGTTGGAGACATCAACATTCTCTCATTAACTGAAAGAATAAATATGATGACAAAAGTGCAGCAAGGATAAAGAAGACTTAAGCAGCACTCTCAACTGAATTGCAATCTATAAAATATTCCAATCGACAAAAGCAAAATATAAATTTTTACAATGCCCATGAAACATTTGCCAAGACAGACTATGCACCTATTGATAAATAAGTCTTACAAATTAAAAGAATTGAAACTATACACAGTGCCTTATCACAATGGAATTAGAATTCAATAAGTGAAAGATATCTAGAAAATTCCCAAATATTTAGAAATCAAGTAGGGGCCAGGCACGGTGCCTCACGCCTGTAACCCCAGCACTTTGGGAGTCCGAGATGGGTGGATCACCTGAGGTCAGGAGTTCAAGACCAGCCTGGCCAACATGGAGAAACCCCATCTCTACTAAAAATAAAAAATTAGCTGGTGTGGTGGCGCATGCCTGTAATCCCAGCTACTTGGGAGGATGAGGTAGGAGAGTTGCTTGAACCCAGGAGGCGGAGGTTGCGGTGAGCCGAGATCACGCCACTGCACTCCAGCCTGGGCAACAAGAGTGAAACTCGGCCTCAAAAAAAAAAAATAAATAAAAAGAAATCAAGCACTATATTTCTAAAATAATCTATGGACAAAATAAGAAATTATGAGAGAAATTAGAAAATATTTTGAGCTAAATGAAAACTCAACATATAAAAGTTTGTAAAATGCCGTTAAAAAGGTGCTTTGAGGAAATTTATAGTTTTCTATTCCTTTATTAGGGAAGAAAAGGTCTAAACTCAGTTATCTAACCTCACACCACAGGAAGCTAGAAAAAAGGAGGAAATTAAGCCAAGTAAATACAGAGTAACAAAATAACAAAGAAGGGAAATTCAAAAAAAAAAAAAAAGATACCTGAAAAATAGAGAAAAAACAATGCAACCAAAAACTGTTCTTTGAGAGAAAATTAATGAAATTGGTAAACTTGTAGGTAGACTGAACAAGAGAAGAAACAGAAAATCACCAATATTAGGAATAAAAGGAGAGACTATCACTAAAGAATCTACAGACATTAAAAAAAAAGACTACTATAAATGATTTTATGCCAATACGTTTGACAACTAAGATAAAATGGACAAATTCCTTAAAAGACACAGATTACCAACACTGACTTAAGAGGTAATCTGAGATCTACGAAACAAATACTACAACTATTAAATAATTTTAGCAACATTGCAGAATAGAAAGTCAATACACAAATATCTATTTTATTTCTATAGCAACAAGCAGAAATTTAAAAAATTCAAGTACCATTTATAATAACATTAAAAACATGAAATATTAAATTTATCAAAGAATTAGAATTTGTAAAACCGTCCCACAGAGAAAACTCTGGGCCACGCCCGGTGGCTCACGCCTGTAATCCCAGCACTTTGGGAGTCCAACGCAGGCAGATCAGGAGGTCAGGAGTTCGAGACCAGCCTGACCAACTTGGTGAAACCCTGTCTCTACTAAAAATACAAAAATTAGCTGGGTGTGGTGGTGCACACCTGCAATCCCAGATATTCAGGAGGCTGAGGCAGGAGAATCACTTGAACCTGGGAGGCAGAGGTTGCAATGAGCCGGGATTGCGCCAGTGCACTCCAGCCTGGGCGATAGAACGAGACTCCATCTCAAAAAAAAGGAAAAAGAAAGAAAACTCTAGCTCCCAAAAGATTTGTTGGTGAATTCTATCAAACACGTAAATGAAAAATACCAATCCCACATAAATTCTTCCAGAGAGTAGAGAAGGAAACACTTCCAAACTGACGTTATAATAAACAGTATTGGATTGATTCTAAAACTAGAAAAAAAATTCAAAAAAGAACCCTAAACCACACATCAATATCCCTCATAAACACAGATACCAAAAAAAAAAAAAAAAATCCTTAAAAATAGCAAATCAAATTCAGCAATATATAAAAAAGAACACAAGGTTGATTTTACATCTCAAACAAATTAATGTAACCATTGTATTAGTCCATTCTTGCATTGCTATAAAGAACTACCTGAGACTGAGTAATATATGAAGAAAAGAGGTTTAATTGACTTGCCGTTCCACATGCTGTACAGGAAGCATGGCTGGGTAGGCCTCAGGAAACTTACAATCACAGCAGAAGATGAAGAGGAAGCAGGCACATCCTCACATGGCAGAGCAGAAGAGCAAGAGAGAAGGAGGAAGTGCTACACACTTTTAAATAATCAGATCTCGTGAGAACTCACTATCATGAGAACAGCAAGTGGAGAAGTCAGTCCCCATGATCCACTCACCTCCTACCAGGCCACTCCTCCAACAGTGTTGGAGCATTACAATTTGACAAACTGGAGGATTACAATTTGACATGAGATTTGGGTGGGGACACAGAGTCAAACCATATCAGCCATATTAACAGAATCAAAGAGAAAACCAACATTTTCATTTCAACAAATAAAGATAAAAAAGCAGTTAACAAATTTCAATACTCATTCATAACAAAAACTTCGGGAAATGCAGAATAGAAAAGAACTTCATTAATTTTAAAAAGGGCATCTGTAAAATATACATAGCCAACATCATACTTAGTGAAAAACCAAATGATTTTCTCCTAACATTGGGAACCAGGCAAAGATGTTCACTTCTGTTCAACATTACAATGGAGGTCATAACTAGTGTAATGAGACAACAGAAAAATAATGAAAAGCATAAAGATGGGAAAGAAAGAGGTTAAAATGTCTTTATTTGCAGAAGACATGATTATATGCATAGAAAATCCTAAGGAAACCTACAAAAGAAATACCACAACTCTTGAGTGATTTTAGCAAGATCACAAATTAGAAAGTCAACATATAAATATCTGTTCTATTTCTATATCTAACAAGTAAAAACGTTAAATACCATTGATAATAGCATTAAAAAACATGAAATACTTGAGTTTAACAAATTATGAATCTAACAAAATATGAGAAATGCTTATAAAATGCTATCTTTAAAAAACACTGCTAAGACAAATCAAACAAAACTGAAATAAATGAATATATCAGGTTAACGGATTGGAAGACTCAACATTATTAATGTGGCAATTCTTCCCAAATTAGGTCTACAGATTCAATCTGACACCAATCAAAATCCTAGGTTTTAATCATAGAAACATACAAGCTGGTTCTAAAATATATACGGTATTTGTCTTTCTGTGCCTGGCTTATTTCTCTTAACAGAATGTCCTCCAGTTCCATCTATGTTATTACAAATGAGAGGATTTCATTCTTTTTTATGGTTGAATAATATGCCATTGGGCATATGTAGCACATTTTCTTTATCCATTAATCTACTGATGGACACTTAACGTTAAGTGAAATGTGCCAGCCACAGAAAGTCAAATATTGCATGTTCTCACTGTTACATGACAGTTTAAAAAACTGATCTCAAGGAAGTAGACAGGAGAATGATGGTTACCAGATGCTTGGAAGGGTAGTGGAGGGTGGAGGATGGATGGTTGGTTAATGAGTGTAAAAATATAGTTAGAGGCTGGGCGCGGTGGTTCACGCCTGTAATCCCAGCACTTTGGGAGGCCAAGATGGGTGGATCACTTGAGGTCAGGAGTTCAAGACCAGCCTGGCCAACATGATGAAACCCCGTCTCCATTAAAAACAGAAAAATTAGCCAGGCATGGTGGCACATGCCTGTAATCCCAGCTACTCGGGAGGCTGAGGCAGAGGTTGCAGTGAACCAATATCACGCCACTGCCTAGCCTGGGCAATAGAATGAAACTCCATCTCAAAAAAATTTTTTTTAAACTCCAAAATATAGTTAGATAGTAGAAGTAAGATCTAGTGTTTGGTAGCACAAAAGGGAGACTATAGTTAACAATAATTTAATGTATATTTCAACATAACTATAGGAGTAGATTCAGAATGCTACCCACACAAAAAAAATGATAAATGTTTTGAGTTGATGGAGATACCAATTACCCTGATTTGATCATTACACAATGTATGCTCGTATCAAAATATCACATGTACCCCAGAAATATGTACAACTATTGTGTATGCATAATAATTTTTAAAAATGTATATGAAAACCCAAATGAAAAACTAATTTTGAAAATAAAGAATGAAGTATGAATACTTCTAATAACTGATCTCTAGATTTATAACTAAGCTAGAGCAATTGAGATAGTTTGATCATGGCCTGCAGATAAACATACAAATGAAACATAATAGAGAATACAAAAATAGACCTACAAATATATGCTACATTGATTTTCAACAAAAGTGTCAAGCTAATTCAATATAGGAAGATAATATTTTCAACAAATGGTGTAGAATAGCATATTTACCTGGCATGAAAATGAACTCTCCCTTTACCTCACACCATACATATAAACTCAAAATGCATCATAAACCTAAGAGTGAAACTACAAAACATCAAGAAAAAAGAAAAAGGAAATGATGTTATGACCTTAGGATAAAGAGAAACCATAAAAACACAAAACAGAACTCACCTCATAAACTGTAATTTATAAAAATTAAAAACTTCTGTTTTAAAAACAGAATTAGAAAAATTAAGTGGCCAGTAAGTACAAGAAACAATTAAAACCATAAGATACCACTTCATACATATAGAAAAGATAAATTTAGAAAGACTGACAATTTCAAATATTAGCAAGAATGTCGAGCTGTGGTGTCTCTGTCAGTAGCTACTGTATTGGATGATGCAAATATAGAAAATTTTTTATTACTGCAGAAAGTTCTATAGGACAACAATGATGTAGAGTATCTGAAATGCTCATAAATTACTGCTAGGAATGGAAAATTTTATCAACATTTTTAAAAAGTTCGGCAGCTTCTTCCAAAGTTTAAAATCAAATTTAAAAACTTACCAAAGAATCAAATAGTTTCACTCCTAAGTATTCACTCCACAGAGTTGGCATCATCAGAGGCCTAGTAGGAAGCTGAAACTCCCACCCCTGCCCACAACAGGTGCCTCCTACCAAGTGTCACTGGAGGATGATTAGGACCCTGAACTTATTCCTCTACCTGACAGTAATGAGGCAACATCCTTTCCCCCTGCCAGTATACTATCAAAAGAGACCTGCCAAAACAGAAGACTTAAATGAAATGCAAAATCTCATGACGTAATGTCCAAAATGTCTAGGTTTTGATTGAAAACCATTTGCCATATCAAGAATCAGGAAAATCATAACTTGAATGAGAAAAGACAATCAATGGATACCAACACCAAGATAACAGACATAAGAATTATCTTACAAGGGAGGAAAAATGGCAGATAGGGGTCAGGACTAACTTCAGCTCCCAGTTGGATGGATACAGTAGCATGTGGAGACTCACATCATGAACTTCTGCTCCAACAACTACCGCAGGAACATACCAGGAAAGCCGAGATAATCCACAGACCCTTTGAAGGAGCTGGATTGCTGCTGTAGGCTCTGTGGAACAGCCAAGGAACTGTGAGTCAGCTAGTTTTCTCAGTGGGGAGGCTTATAGCCTGGGACAAAGTTCTCAGCCCTCCTCACTGGCTGCCTGGAAATCAACTCCATGTTGTTGGTTGGGGGGCACAGTGGGAGTGGGACCAGCCTTTTGGGTTGTAGGCTGCATGGGAGCTGTGTGAGGACTCTGGCTGCAGGCATTTTCTACTTCCCTGGCAACCTGTGTGATGCAGCAGAGGCAGCCATAATCTTCCTGGGAACATAATTGCATTGGCCTGGGAAACGCGCCCCCATCCTCTACAGCAGCCACATCAATTCCTGCCCAAGGAGAGTCTGAGCTCAGACACACCTAACCCTGTCCACATCTGATGGTCCTGCTGGTAGCTGAAGACCAAGGATATACCCTCTTGAGAGGTCTATGGCCCCAACCTCCACCTCATCCTCCCTATACTACCACAGTTCATATGTTCTTTAAAGCACCACCTCCTATCTGGAGGCCAACCAACACAAAACCAGCTCAGGTAACAAAAATACAACCAGGAACCCTCACAGTATCCACTTCATGCCCCTGCTACCTCCACCAGATCAGGTGTTGGTATCCATGGCTGAGAGACCTGAAGACAGATCACATCATAAGACTCTGCAGATACTCCCCAGTACCAGTCCAGAGCCTGAGGGCTCTGCTGGATGGCTAGATCCAGAAGAGAAACAACAATCACTTCAGTTCAGCTCTCAGAAATTCCCATCCCTATGGGAAAGGGAAGAGCACCACATGAAGGGAGCAACCTGTGGGACAAAAGAATCTGAACAGCAGCCTTTGAGACCCAGATCTTCCCTTTGATACAGTCTACCCGAATAAGAAGGAACCAGAAAAACAATTTTGGCAATAGACAAAACAAGGTTCTTTAACACCCCCAAGAGATCACACTAGCTCACCAACAATGGCTCCAAACCAGGAAAAACAATCTCTGAATTGCCAGAAAAAGAATTCAGAAAGTCAACTATTAAGCCAATTGAGTAGGCATCAGAGAAAGGTCAAATCCAAGAAATCAAAAAAAGATACAGGATATGAATGGAAAAATCTCCAGTGCAATAGATAGCATAAATAAAAACTAATCACAACTTCTGGAAATGAAGGGCACACTTAGAGAATTGCAAAATGCACTGGAATGTCTCAGAAATAAATTGAACAAGTAGAAGAAAGAACTTCAAGCCTGAAGACAAGGCTTTTGAATTAACCCAATCTGATAAAGACAAAGAAGAAAAAAGAATTTTTAAAAAATGAACAAGCCAGGCACAGTGGCTCATGCCTATAATCCCAGCATTCTGGGAGGCTGAGGAGGGCAGATCACTTGATGTCAGGAGTTTGAGACCAGTCTGGCCAACATGGTGAAACCCCGTCTCTACTAAAATACAAAAATTAGCTGGGTGTGGCGGTGTGTGCCTGTAATCCTAGCTATGTGGGAGGTTGAGGTAGGAGAATCACTTGAACCTGGGAGGCGGAGGATGCAGTGAGCCCAGATTGCACCACTGCATTTCAGTCTGGATGACAGAGCAAGACTTCATCTCAAAAAAACAAAAACAACAACAACAACAACAACAAAAAACTTCCAAGAAGTTTGACATTATGTTAAATGATCAAATTTAAGAATAACTGGTGTTTCTGAGGAAGAAGAGAAATCTAAAAGTTTGGAAAACATGTTTGAGAGAATAATCGAAGAAAACTTTCTTGGCCTTGCTAGGGATCTAGACATCCAAATACAAAAAGCTCAAAGAACTCCTGGGAAATTTCATTGCAAAAAGATCACCACCTAGGCACACAGTCATCAGGTTATCTAAAGTCAAGATGAATGAAAGAATCTTAAGGGCTGTGAGGCAAAAGTATCAGGTAACCTATAAAGAAAAACCTATCAGATTAACAGCAGATTTCATAGCAGAAACCCTACAAGCTAGAAGGGACTGGGATCCTATCTTTAGCCTCCTTAAACAAAAATAATTATCAGTCAAGAATTTTGCATGCAACAAAACTAGGCTTCATAAATGAAGAAAATATATGGTATTCTTCAGACAAACAACTGCTGAGAGAACTAGCCACTACCAAGCCAGCACTACAAGCACTGCTAAAAGGAGCTCTAAGTCTTGAAACAAATCCTCCAAATATACCCAAATCGAATATCCTTAAAGCATAAATCTCACAGGACCTATAAAACAACACCACAATGAAAAAAAAAAAAGGTATTCAGGCAATAAATAGAGCAATGAATAGAATAGTACCTCACATTTCAATACTAACGTTGAAAGTAATGGGCCTAAATGCTCCACTTAAAAGACAGAGAATGGCAGAATGGATAAGAATTCAGTAATTAAGTATCTGCTGTCTTCAAGAGACTCACCTGACACATAAGGACTCACATAAAGTTAAGGTAACGGGGTGGAAAAAGATACTCCATGCAAATCGGCACCAGAAGCAAGCAGGAATAGCTATTCTTGTATCAGACAAAACAAACTTTAGAGCAACAGCTGTTAAAAAAGATAAAGAGAGACACTGCATAATGATAAAAGGTCTAATACAACAGGAAAATATCACAATCCTAAATAGATATGCACCTAACACTGGAGCTCCCAATTTATAAAACAATTACTACTAGACCTAAGAAATTAGATAGGCAGCAACAAAATAATAGTGGGAGACTTCAATACTTCACTGACAGCACTAAACAGGTAATCAAGACAAAAAGTCAACAAAGAAACAATGGGCTTAATAGACGTTTACATAACATTCTACCCAACAACTACAGAATACACATTCTATTCATCAACACATGGAACATTCTCCAAGACAGACCATATGACAGGCAACAAACTCTCAACAAATTTAACTAAATCGAATTATACAAAGCACTTTATTAGACCACAGTGGAATAAAATTGGAAATCAACTTCAAAAGGAACCCTCAAAACCATGCAAATACACGGAAATTAAATAACATGTTCCTGAATGATCACTGAGTCAAAAGTGAAATCAAGATGGAAATTAACAAATTATTTGAACTGAACAATAATAGTGACACAACCTATAAAAACCTCTGGGATATAGCAAAGGCAGTGCTAACAGGAAATTCATAGCATTAAATGCCTACATCGATAAGTCTGAAAGAGCACAAACAAGACAATCTAAGGTCACACCTCAAGGAGCTAGAGAAACAAGAACAAACCAAACCCAAGCCCAACAGAAGAAAATAAGCAACCAAGATCAGAGCAGAACTAAATGAAATTGCAACAAA
>NW_012102488.1:1682453-1686857 GCF_000951045.1 Mandrillus leucophaeus
AGAAGGAACATACCTTAAGGTAATAAAAACCATCTATGACAAGCTCACAGCTAACACTACAATGAATGCGGAAAAGTTGAAAGCATTCCCCCTGAAAACTGGAATAGGACAGGGATGCCCACTTTCACCACTTCTATTCAACACAGTACTGGAAGTCCTAGTCAGAAAAATTAGACAAGAGAAAGAAATAAAGGGCATCTAAATTGGCAAACAGAAGTCAAACTGTCGCTGTTTGCTGATGATATAATCGTATACCTAGAAAACCCTGAAAGACTCATCCAAAAAGCTCCTGAACTAGTAAATGAATTCAGCAAAGTTTCAGGATACAAAATTAATGTATACAAATCAGTAGCCCTGCTACACATCAACAGCAACCAAGCTGAGAATCAAATCAAGAAATCAATCCTTTTTATAGTAGCTGTTAAAAACAAAAACAAAAACAAAAAACTTAGGAATATACTTAATCAAGAGGTGAAAGTGAAAGACCTCTGCAAGGAAAACTACAAAACACTGCTGAAAGAAATTATAGATGACAAAACAAATAGAAACATATCCCATGTTCATGGATGGGTAGAATCAATATTGTGATAATGACCATACTGCCAAAAGCAATCAACAAATTCAATGCAATTCCCATCAAAATACCACCACCATTCTTCACAGAACTAGAAAAAAAAACAATCCTAAAATTCACATGGAACCAAAAGAACCCACATAGCCAAAGCAAGACTAAGCAAAAAGAACAAATTTGGAGGCATCACATTACCCAACTTCAAATGATACTAGAAGGCCATAGTCACCAAAACAGCATCGTACTGGAATAGAAACAGGCACACAGACCAATGGAACAGAATAGGGAATCCAGAAATAAAGCGAAATACTTACAGTCAACTGATCTTTGACAAAGCAAACAAAAACATAAAGTAGGAAAAGGAAACTATCTGCAGCAACCTAGATGGAATTGGAGACCATTATTCCCAGTGAAGTAACTCAGGAATGGAAAACCAAACATAGTATGTTCTCACTCATAAGTGGAGGCTAAGCTATGAGCACGCAAAGACATAAGAATGACACAATGAACTCTGAGGACTTGGAGGAAGAGTAAGAGGGAGACGAGGGATAAAAGACTACATATTGGGTACAGCGTGTACTTCTAGGGTGATGGATGCACCGGGAGACGGAGGTTGCAGTGAACTGAGATCGCAGTGCAGCCTGGGCGACAGAGTGAGACTCTGTCTCAAATAAATAAGTAAATAAATAAAATTAAAAAATAAAAAAATAAAAAGGAAAAGAAAAAAATGTATTTTTTAAAGAAAGAAAAAGAATTATCTCACAAGGATTTTAAGGCAGCCACCATTAAAATGCTTCAACGGGCAATTACCAACATACTGGAAACAAATGAAAAGAACAGAAAGCCTGAGTAAAGAAAGTCTCAGCAGAGAAAAATAGAATGTAAATAATGAAATTACAAAACCAAAATTACAATAACTGAAATCAATGTCAGTGGATGGGTTCAATAGCAGAATGGATGTGACAGAAGAAGGAATCAGTATACTAAAAAATAAAACAATAGAAATTTGCCAGTCTGAACAATAGGAAGAAAACAAACCAAAAAATAACAAACAAACAGAACTCTGGTGACTCGTGAAACTATAATAAAAGACTAACATTCCTGTCATCAGAGTCTCAAAAGGAGAGGAAAAAAAGGACAGAACTGAAAAATAATTTGAAAAAATATGACTGAAAAGTTCTCAAAAGACATAAACCTACAGATTCAAGAAGCCAAGTAAACCCCAAACAGTGTAAACCCCAAATCAATCCATGCCAAAATACATCAAAGTCAAACTTCTGAAAACTGAAGACATAGAAAAAATCTTGAAAGCAGCATCAGAAAAATAACATTTTCCCTAGAGGGGAAAAACAGTTTAACGACAGTAAATTTCTCATTAAAAACCACGGAAGCCAGAAGGAACTGGCACGATTTATCTTTCAGGTGCTAGGAGAAAAGACTTGTTAACTCAGAGTTCTTTATCCAGCAAAAATATCCTACAGCAATGAAGAAAAAAATAAAAATATTTATAGAGAAAGGATAATTTCTCACTAGCATACCTGCTTTAAAAGAATAAAGAAAATTCTCTAAGCAGAAAGGAAATGAAAAAAGATCTCAAATAATCCAGGAATCGTGGATAACGAGGAAGGATGGATGACAGAAGGATGAAAAATATGTATAAATACAACAGATTCCTGTTCCACTTGAGTTTTTCAAATTATGTTTGACTGCTGAAGCAAAAATTATAATGCTGTATGATATGGTTCAAAATGTATGTAAAGAAAATAAAACCATTAATACACATAAAATATATATATAAACATGCACATAATATACACATATACATATATTAGAAACATTTAAAAATGTTAAGATAATTAAATGGGGGGGAATAAAGGGAGCAAAAGTTTCTATACTTTACTGGAAGTGACAAAATGTAGCATCACCAAGTAGCACTGTAGTACAGCCAACTATGATTTGTTACATACAAAATGTAGTATCTAGAGTGATGAAAAAAAGCCATACAAAGAGATATACTTTAAAACACTGAATGCTAAAAAGTATTCAAGTAACCTGCAGGAAAGCCAGAAAAAAAAAAAAAAACAAAACAGTGTGACACATCCATACTGTGGAAAACTAACTATATTGGCAATAAATAGGAATGATTCTTGACATCTCAACTTAGATGGATCTCAAGGGCATTATGCGGAGTAAAAAAAATTCAATCTCAAAGGTTTTATACTATATGATTCCATTTATATAACATTCTCAAAATGACAAAATTATAGAGATGGTTACCAAGGGTGAGGAATGGTGGAAGGGAGTGGGTGTGCGTGAGACTATACAGAGGCAGCAAAGGGACATCATTGGGTTAAGGAATTCTGTATCTTGGTTGCAGTGTTGGTTACATGAATCTACACATGTGATAAAATACCAAAGAACGATATACTACTTGCTTTACAGCAATGTCAATGTACTGGTTTTAATATTGTTCTATAGCTACATAAGATGGAACTAACAGGGGAAACTCGGTGAATGGTACAGTAAACATGGTACTTCTCTGTACTATGTTTTCAACTTCCTGTGAATTTATAATTATTTCAAAATAAAAAGTTTAAAAAGTGAATTAATTTTGTGAACTATTTAAGAGCTCACTAATAGGATCACCATATCTGTAAGTAAATATTTTTGTTCTAATAGAAAAAAATTATAGCAACTTTATTCATAATAGATAAAACCTGAAAATAAGAAACTAATCTGAAAAGGCAACATATTGTATGATTCCAATTATACGACATTCTGAAAAAGTTAAAACCATGGAGACAGTAAAAGGTTCAGTGGGTTGTCAGGGGCCAGAGAAGGAAAAGGGATGAACAGGCAGAATGCAGAGGATTTTCAGGGCAGTGAAAATACTCTATATGATACTAGAATGGTAGACAGCTGTCATTACGCATTTATCCAAACCCATAGAATGTACAACACCAAGAGTGAACGCTAATATAAACTATGGACTTGCGGTGATTATGATGTCTCAATGAAGGTTCATCAACTGTAGCAAACGTACCATTCTGGCGGGGATGTTGATAATAGGGAATGCTATACACTTGTGGGGACGAGGGTGTGTGGGATATCTCTATACCTTTTTCTCAGTTTTGATGTTGAACCTAAAATTGCTCTAAAAAAATGAAGTCTTTTGAAGAAACATTGGAAACGAAATGTTCATGAACAGGTGATTAAGTATATTGTGATACAGTCATACAATGGAATACTATTCAGCAATTAAAATAATGAACTACTAATACACACAACATATGAATTTCAAAAAATTAAGCTGAGAGAAAAGCTAGATTCAAAAAGAGTATATAATAATTCAATTTATAGGAGCAGTGTGAAGAAGCAGCAGCAAGAACGATCCCCAGACTGACCAAAGCCCACACAATGCACCTATGTCCTGCCAGCATCACCACCACCATGCCAAAGAGAAAGGCTGAAGGGGATGCTAAAGGAGATAAAGTCAAGGTGAGGGACAAACCACAGAGAAGATCTGCGAGGTTGTTTGCTAAACCTGCTCCTCCAAAGCCAGAGACTGATCCTAAAAAGGCCCCTGCAAAGAATGGAGAGAAGGTACCCAAAGGAAAAACGGGAAAAGCTGACACTGGCAAGGAGAATAAGCCTGCAGAAAATAGAGATGCCAAAATAGACCAGGCACAGAAAGGTGAGGGTGCTGGAGATGCCAAATGAAGCATGTGCATTTTTGATAACTGTGTACTTCTGGTGACTATACAGTTTGAAATACTATTTTTTATCAAGTTTTATAAAAATGCAGAATTTTGTGGGTTTTTTTTTTTTTTTTT
>NW_012102488.1:1687843-1688817 GCF_000951045.1 Mandrillus leucophaeus
CAAAAAAATACAACAGATAAATGCAATAAAAAGCTGGTTATTTGAAAAGATAAATAAAATTGATAGACCAGTAGTGGGATTAACCAAGAAAGAAGAGAGAAGATTCAAATAAGCTCAATTATAAACAAAATGGGAGATATAACAGCCAATACTACAGAAATACAAAATATCACTCAAGGCTACTATGAACACCTTTATGTGCATGAACTAGAAAACTAGAGGAGATAGATAAATTCCTGGAAATATACAACCCTCCTAGGTCAAACCAGGAAGAAACAGAAACTCTGAACAGACCAATAACAAGAAATAAGACTGAAATTGTAATTTAAAAGTTACCAACAAAAAAAGTCCAGGACTAGATGGATTCACCGCTGAATTCTATCAGACATTTAAAGAAGAACTGGTTACCAATCCTATTGACACTACTCCAAAAGACACAGAAAAAGGGAATCCTCTTGAAATCATTCTATGAAGCCAGTTTCACCCTAATACCAAAACCAGAAAAGGACATAACCAAAAAAAGAAAACTACAAACCAATATCCCTGATGAACATAGATGCAAAAATCCTTAACAAAATACTAGCTAAACGAATCCAACAGCAGATCAAAAAGATAATCCACCATGATCCAGTGGGTTTCATACCAGGGATGCAGGGATGGTTTAACATCGGCAAGTCAATAAATGTGATACACCACATAAAAAGAATTAAAAACAAAAATCACATGATCATCTCAATAGATGTGGAAAAAGCATTTCACAAAATCCAGCATCCCTTTATGTATGATTAAAACCCTCAGCAAAATTGGTAAAGAAGGAACATACCTTAAGGTAATAAAAGCCATCTATGACAAACCCACAGCCAACATTATACTGAATGGGGAAAAGTTGAAAGCATTCCCCCTGAAAACTGGAATAGGACAGGGATGCCCACTTTCACCACTTCTATTCAACACAGTACTGGAAGTCCTAGTCA
>NW_012102488.1:1689096-1689921 GCF_000951045.1 Mandrillus leucophaeus
TGGCTCATGCCTGTAATCCCAGCACTTTGGGAGGCTGAGGCAGGCAGATCACTTGAGGTCAGGAGTTCGAGACCAGCCTGGCCAACATGGTGAAATCCTGGTCTCTAGTAAATACACAAAAATTAGCTGGGCATGGAGGCAGGCACCTATAATCCCAGCTACTCAGGAGGCTGAGGCACAAGAATCGCTTGAAAATGGGAGGCAGAGGCTGCAGTGAGCTGAGATCATGCCACTGTACTCCAGCCTGGGCGACAGAGTGAGACTCCATCTCAAAAAAAAAGGGTTAGCTTTACTGTATATAAATTTTAAAAACTAACAACAAAATAAAATAATTTCCCATCACAACTTTTCAAATTCTATCTTCAATTATTTAATAGATACGTAAAGTGTATTCTAATCTTAGTTCTGTTGCCACCTATATAACACTTGAGGAGGTAGCTTCACACCCTTAGTTTCACTTTGCAAAATGGAAGGGGATAATCATATGATTTCTGAAGCCTTTTCTTATTCTAAAACCTGTTCCTATTCCATATTTCTGCTAAATTTTTATTATTTTAGAATTAACAAGGAACACAAAATATTTTAATGCACTCAAGTGGACTCTATAAACTTCTTTCACACAGTGTGGGCTGGCTTGCAATATTCTTGTTATTGGTTTTATGTGATCTTTTATGGGCTCTAAACATTTGACCTTACTTAGTAGCTTTGTGTAGATGATCACTAGATAGCACTCTCATCTCTGGAATAATCAGGTTTCTGACTATAAGAGCTGTACAAGATTTCTATTTCCTGGCTGGGCATGGTGGCTCATACCTGTAATCCCAG
>NW_012102488.1:1695601-1752511 GCF_000951045.1 Mandrillus leucophaeus
TTCTCTAGCCTCAGCCTCCTGAGTAGCTGGGATTACAGACTCATGCCACCACACCTGGCTAATTTTTGTATTTTTAGTAGAGATGGGTTTCACCATGTTGATCAAGCTGGTCTTGAACTGACCTCAAGTGATCCGGCTGCCTCGGCCTCCCAAGGTGCTTGTATGTGTGTGTGTGTGTGTGTGTGTGTGTGTGTGTGTTTTCAAAGCTATGTTGTTAGTACACAGAACACTTACTGTTGTTTTTGGGGGAAGGGGTATATGTCACTAATAAAATGTCTCCAAAGCTGGATTGAAGGGGAAAATACCTTTCCCTTCTAGTTTTGAGAGACTTCCTCTTGGATCTCAGGAGGAGGGACTCCCTGACTTAGACACACATGGCCTCCTTGGCACAAAAGCCTGTGGGATGGAAAAACAAATTTGTTTTTACGTTCTTTTCTCCCTTTCCACCTTTCAGCATAGACTTAACTTCCTTAAACCCAGACATCTGCTGGGATCTGACCCCCAATAATTGGTTACCAGTGTTTCAGACAATCTGGATGTTCCAGTGATACCACTGAGATGGAGCCCCTCAAAAGAGCAGTGGTTCCATTTCTAGACTGGATCTTCAGATAAATTCTACCATTTCATCTCACTGCCTGAGTCAGGATTGGCTTGTGAAAAGTTATTAAACAATATTTAAATGTGAAATGTCAACCTCACTCTAAACTTTCCCTGTTCACAGCATCACATGAAGACTTCATTGGGTTTATAGTGGCTTTCTGATTTTTGGTAGTCCATTGAAGAAGGGAGTTTGAAAGTTGTTGTATGTATACTGTTAATGATTCTCTGCCCATGTCCTGCCTGAAATACCATGATTATTTATGTTAAGTATCTTTAATAAAGCTGGATACAGTTTGGCTAGGAAATAAAATTCCATTTATACAATATTCTGGAATAGGTAAAACTATAATGATGAAGTACAGATCAGTAATTGTTAGATGTAGGGAGAGATTTTGACTAAAAAGGGACAGCCAGAAGTTTTCTAGGGTGATGGGACTGTTTGTTTCCTGTTTGTAGTGGTAGTTATATGGATCCATACATGTGTTAAAGCTCACAGAACTTATTTAAAAAGTCAGTTTTGGGCCAGGCACGGTGGCTCATGCCTGTAATCCCAGCACTTTGGGAGGCTGAGGCAGGCAGATCACTTGAGGTCAGGAGTTCGAGACCAGCCTGGCCAACATGGTGAAACCCTGTCTCTACTAAAAATACAAAAATTAGCCAGGTGGGGTGGCATCTGTAATCCCAGGAGGCTGAGGTTAGAGAATCGCTTGAACCCAGGAAGCGAAGGTTCAGTGAGCTGAGATCACGCCACTGCACTCCAGCCTGGGCAACAGAGCGAGACTCCATAAAAAAAAAAAAAAAAAAAAAAAAAAATTACATTTCTTTTATCATATCAGACTTTGTCTATAGTTTGCTGTAAAAAGAGTATGTGAAATGCTATTTCTGCCAGCCAAATGATGCCTATTGTTATTAATTTTTATAAGACATGATATTCATATTGCTGGAGAAAAGAAAGTCATTTTTACTGAATTCATTCAATGTAATCAAAAACTTTTTTTTTAACCTTACATAGAAAATCTGGAGTCCCCAAATCTTTTGCAAAGATCTTCATTTCTCCTATAGAAGAGCTGCAGACTGGCAACATACTATACTACCAAATCTTATATTAAAATGTTCTGTTTATATATAAGTATAAGCAAAGCTATTGAGGAAGTTCATACAATTCAAGAATCAAATTTAATAACTTCATAGAAAACCCTCATTGCAATTAGCAACTTTTCAATTTTTTTGGAGATGGGTTTTCATAAAAGAAATAAAAAGACCCAAGAGCAAATTATTATCTCTTTCAACAATACTCTCAATTTTGTACAGCAGAATAATTTTTGAATATTTATGAAAATCATCCAAATTTCTCACATTGGGAATTAAGAAAACTAAAGGTGGCATATATATGTTAATGAAATATTCAATAACTATTTGAATATTTATACTTACTTGGTACTATTTTTCTCTGATAAATTCAAATAACTGGGCAACTCAAGGTGGACTGATCTTACAAATGCAGGCCAACAGATTCTGTAATTCTCCTTTATTACCTATACTTCTATTTTTTAAAACTCTGAATCAACCCATTTAATTCTCTCAAATACAACACAAAGAAATAAAACAAAGTCCTGAGCTACATTTAATCATTTAATTGTTAAGTAGCAATACACTTGCAAAAGAAAAAACCAATCAATATTTCCAAATAATTCTATCACCATGCTAAACTTTAAAATAACTTGGTCAAGAAAGAAGCTATAAATCAAATTTATTTCCTGGGTGTTTAGATCACAAACCCAAATATACACATACATACATATACACATAAATCAACAGCTCCATATTTCCCTTATTGCCATCCTGAGGTTTACTGAATATGACATCGAAGAGTTCCTCAAATTTCCATACATCTAAGAACTTATCTCATTTTTAGAAAATATTCTGGCACAGAAAGCAGACTACATAGAAATAAATCTACATTAAAACTAATCAATAGCTAGGAAAAACAATTTAATGCTAACGAATTTGTCAACAAGACTTGTTAAAAAAAAAGTTACTGTTTCAGCAATTTCTTCATTGGAATAGTTTAAAAAGTTAAAAGGCTTTGGGTATTAAAACCATGCCTTCTGAATCACAAGGCCATACACGTGTAAAAAGGGAATGTTTTAATACGAATGGGACACCAGCCTGGAAGCCTGGCTTGCTTGCAGTTGACTCTAGATCAGGAATTCTTTAAGCCTAAAGCCAAACAAGAGAAACTCACAGATCACAGGAAAAAGCCCAGTCATCTTGAAAAATTCTAAACCCTCAGTTAAATGTTGTAACCTTTTTATGAACACTAAATCACAATGGGCCAATGAGAAACTAACAGTAGTCCTTAAAACTGACTACAGTCTGGGTTAGCAAGACACAATCGTATTACAATAGGTACAATTTAATGAAACTGTGTTAGGAATTTGAAGTTTCCAGGAAACTAGCTCCTTAGTTATCTCAAAACAAAAATCAAAAAATTAATTACCATGAAGGGGCCTCTTCATCTTTTCCTTTAAAGCACCATTAAAAAGTAGCTGTAAAAAAAAACCTTTACACGTTTTGAAGTGAGACATAGAGTTGAGAATTAAAAACTAGCTCTATTCAAGTCTGCATCAAATATCATTTTGAATTCCATGGATCTGTGATGGCGTGAGAATGGGTATGCAATAAGAGGTGGAGCTCTGTAGAGCAGGGCATAAGGAAAGAACATCAGCAGCTGGGCAAGAGAATATTATAATGGACTCTTAAGAAAAACAGGCTTCAGAAAGGACATAATACATTTTTCTTCTCTAAAATAAGTCAAATCTCATAATGTTGCTTTCAAATTTTGTTGTACATCAACTCCATCCTTTGCTGTTTTCCTTATTTGATTAGAACCATCTGGGAGATCCTCCTTTCTTTTATTAGTTCTACAGAATACATGCAGTTAATCATCTTTAAAAAAACATTTTAATATAGAACAACTAGAGATTGTATTAATGATCAAATTTTCATATCTGCAGAGAAAGCACCATCATACCACGTAATCTAGAAAGTCAGTTCCTTTTAAAGGAGAGACAATTTGGGAAAAAAATTGTAAAAGAAAAACTGCTCATGCCTACATACTAGTTTTAAAATTATTTTCTTTCCAATTAAAAAAATACTAAAAAGTTACAAAAAAGTTGTAGCTCTACAACTACAAAGTGGAAATAAAAAAGAAAACTCACTTCAATAAAGGCAATGAAATAATTAAATAATTTTACATAAAGCTTAGCTTCCCATGCTTATTTATTTGTTTTCAAAGTATCTTTTCAAATTAACTGTTTGAAATTTTCCTTAGCTCACCTACAATTTATGAATACTTTATTATAAAGTATGATTTCTCCTTGCATTATTTAGTCAGGATAAAGTATGTTATTGATAAACACAAGGATATTAAAAGTCAATTATGCTTATTCTTAAGCCAGGAATAAATGAAAACCAAAATTAAATCAACTCATAGACCTTATTACTTGCCACTTCCTTTCCTCTTTGTTACTGCTAGATACATAGCTGTAGTCATTACTACTTTCATGTTAGAAAATGTTTTGTTTCTTCTGCTTGGATTTTTTCATAAATCACTGAATTCTCACTTTCTCACAAAATAGTACTTCATTCAAGGATGTAATTAGTCTCACTAAAGCAAGAAAACATGATAAACTCGGTTGAGAGTCACAGAGTCACTTTATCTAGCCCAGCTATATGACTAATTCAATCTGGTCTTGTATACAATGAAGAGAATAGTATTTAACCCACAAGAGTATGGTGATGAGGCTCACATGAGATTAATGTATGTAAAAGAACAAAGAGCTTTGAAATGTTTACAGTGCCATACAAACGTGAAGGTCTCAGTCTCTCCATCTGTCACCTGGGAGGAATTAATGAAGTGATCTCTAAAGACTTATCTCTCAACCAAAAATTCTTAGCTATTCACATGTTAAAAAATTCACATTTTAAAAATCTACTGATAGGATAATTGTATCATTGTAAGGGACTTAGGGAACAATGAAGTCAATCTTCTCATCTTACAAAACATATGAAAACAGGTTAAGATAGTTGTAGAGCACGTGAGTCAGCAGGAAAGCTGGGAATTGAAAGAACCCAGATCTGAGCCCCACCTCAAAGTCCTTTCTATCATATGTTGCTGTTCACTATTCTGTGAATTTAAAATCTCTCTTCACCACAGGATCATGTAACCTAAATTACTTTTTCAAACTGATTACAATGAAAAGCTTGTTAAGATGTAAATATTATTTTGGTAAGGTGATTTAACTGCTAATAGTTGAATTAAGATGTTTACAAATGACACTAATAGCAACAGAGCTCAGACTACATTGTCCAGCTATTTGTTTGGTTTGTGTAATATTAAATTTTAAGTTGGCTGGGTGCAGTGGCTCAAGCCTGTAATCCCAGTACTTTGGGAGGCCGAGGCGGGCGGATCATGAGGTCAGGAGATTAAGACCATCCTGGCTAACACAGTGAAACCCCGTCTTCTCTACTAAAATACCAAAAAAAATTGACCAGGCGTGGGGGCACACACCTGTAGACCCAGTTACTCGGGAGGCTGAGGCAGGAGAATTACTTGAACCCAGAAGGCGGAGGTTGCAGTGAGCTAAGATTGTGCCACTGCACTCCAGCCTGGGCGACAGAGTGAGACTCCGTCTCAAAAAATAAAAAATAATAATAATAAACAAAAAAAAGATTAAGTCAATAGACATGGTGTAAACCCTATCAAACCTTTCCCAATACACGGTTTTGAATCTGCTTTTGGTACTTACTAGCTATGTGATCTCGGGCAATTTGCTTATTTCTTTGTTTTAAAGATGAGGGATAACACCAAGTATGTCACCTGGCTGTTGTTAATTAAATAAGTTAGTTCATGTTAAGTCCTTACAATAGTGTCTAGCACATAGTAAGTGCTTACAAATGTTAGTTCCCGTCTCTAATCTTCTAAACTTCTGAAGAATAGAGAATACGCTCCCCCTTTTTACTTCATCAGAAAGTAAATGAAATAAATTCCTTAAATGAAAGTAAATTCCTTAAATGAAATACATATGATCTCCACCCTCTACTTCAGTAATCAGCTAGTTGCACAACAACTAAACCTAAATAAAATAGGGAACATTGTGACATAATGGAAGGCAAATATGGTTTGGAGTCAACAGATATAAGTCTGAATTCCACCTTAACTCTTTAAGAGCTTCTGACCTCAAGCAATTTACCAAACCTCACAGAACTTTCCATGTTAAAATGAGATTGCTAACTAGCTTTTTATAATTTTGTCTTTCATATTTATAAGTTGCAAATAGTTTGATATCCCCTATGTCATTTTTTTTTAATTGCATCTATTTGCTTCTTCTCTCTTTTCTTCTTTATTAGTCTGGCTAGCAGTCTATTTTGTTGATCTTTTCAAAAAAACAGCTCCTAGAGTCACTGATTTTTTGAAGGGTTTTTTGTGTCTCTACCTCCTTCAGTTCTGCTCTGATCTTAGTTATTTCTTTTCTTCTGCTAGCTTTTGAATTTGTTTGCTCTTGCTTCTCTAGTTCTTTTAATTTTGATGTTAGGGTGTTGATTTTAGATCTTTCCTGCTTTCTCTTGTGGGCATCTATACACTGCTTTAAATGTGTCCCCGAGATTCTGGCATGTTGTATCTTTGTTCTCAAAGAACATTTGGTTTCAAAGAACATCTTTCTTTCTGCCTTCATTTCGCTATTTACCCAGTAGTCATTCAGGAGCAGGTTGTTCAGTTTCCATGTAGTTATGCGGTTTTGAGTGAGTTTCTTAATCCTGAGTTCTAATTTGATTGCACTGTGGTCTGAGAGACTGTTATGATTTCTGTTCTTTTGCATTAGTTGCAAATAGTTTGAAAAGGGCATGTCTTACTCATCTTTGTCTCCTCCATACTATTATGGCAAGGTTTGAAATTATTAGATTTTTGCTGGAATAAGACAGGCGATTAATAAAAGAGATTCAAGACCAGAATAAATATGTTACATTATGGAAAGAAAAAGTACAAACCTGGTTTAATTGGCTCCAACTCTGGGCATTATGTCATTGCTTCCTTTTCTCTCCTTACAAATGGATCTCAAGTATTATTTTCCTTTTAGAACATGCAAAGTGGGGAAGAGATCTTAATAAAGGGCATTTGAATCACTCTTTAAAACTAAGCATTCTTTAATTCACCATAAGGCAGAATCAAACTCTTACTTATTCTATTTGATGAACTTGTTTTTAAGCTATAAAATAACTAGGAGGCGTTTTAATTGGTTAATATAACAGAAACATTATAGGCTTAAGTAGCCAAAAAGTAAACATATATTATAGTGCATTAAAATAAATTTGTTCCTTACTTCAAAAAATTACTTTCAAAGAATAGCAATACCTCTGTTAAAGATAACTTCACTATTCAGGGGTTGCATGAAACAGTGTAGTTTATTATAATACATTACACAAAAATACTTCCGGTTCCTATAGTTCTTAACCTTTTGGGTGGAAGGTAAGTGGTGAGTTATATAAAACTTTGATAATCCAAAAGAAGCTATAAATTGCATCCTCATAAAAATGTATATATATGCATCATATCTTGCATATAATTTCAGCTGAGTCATGAAACCCAGTCATGTACCCTGTGGATCTCTAAAACCTGTTGGTAGACACTGTTCTTGAGTTTTAAAAAATGAACAGACTTAAGAAAAATGAAGAAATAGTGACCCAGAGAGATGAAAAAGATTAAATAAGGCCACACTGTACTCAGGAGGAGGAGGATGTTCAACTACCATATTAATCCACATAAGACTGACCATGCAAAATTTAGTGCAAATCAGTGCCTTCGGGTCAGAGTAACTCTCACAACAAAACCAGAATAGGAGACTTCATGGTGCCTAGTACATAGCAGCTCATGAAATGATATGAATTAAAAAATATTTGTTAAGTAATGAAAATGGATAAAATATAAAAACACAATTTCCAAGTAAATGAAATGTTTTCCAGCTGAACAAAATAAGTGGCAAACTTAAACATTTATTATCTACTACATAACATTATATAATATCCTACTATTCAAGAATGCTTAAAGAGTTATTCAAAAAGGATAAAGTTGTCCTCCTTTTAAAAGTAATTAGGCAAAGACATAGAGTTTTTCCTTCCTAGTTTCCTTTTTGTGTTCCTCTTTTTCTCATTCCTCCTAGGGTTCAGGGTTTTGTCTACTTCACACTCTACTCACATTTTCTGTATTCCTCCCAGGACTGGGAGGAACTCAAATGAATACCCTGAATCCTGACCTTTCACCTGAGCCTCAGACTCCTACATCCAGTTGTTTGTTGGATGTTTCTAACTGAAGATACTATAGGCAAAAACTCAGTATATCCCAAACTGAGTTGTTCATCTTTTCCTAAAATCTGTTCCTTTTTAAAGTCCCTGTCAGAGCAGAACCACAGCCCCTTAACTTCTGAAGCCAAAAGTCTGGCAATCATCTCACACTTCACCAGTCATCTTCAATTCTTACTGATTTCTACTTTAAACACTTTCCAAGTCTATTTCCTCAATTCCATCCCTATTAATAGTATCCAAATCCAAGTTATCTTTCAATATGACCAAATCAGTAACCTAACTCATCTCCCCATCTCTACTTTTATCCTACCTCAAATTTGTTTACATACTTCTGCCAACATGATTGATTTAAAATAAAATTTTGCTACATCAAGCACTATCATATATCAAACCCTCATTATGTCAAACTCTTCAAAGCAACCCAGCACTAACAGAATAAAGTCCCTTATTCAAAGAATAAATGTCCAAGTGTGACATATAAAGTCCTCAATGACCAGGCTCATACCTATCTCTTCAGCTTTATTTCCTATCTCCCACTTTACTGCACCACAGCCATACTGAACTATTTGTCAATCCCATGTATTCTCACGCTGTTCTCTTTGCCAGTATATCTTTACCTACCTTCCACACATGGGAAATTCTTATTCAGGTACAAGATCACTTTCTCTGGAAACCCTGACCACAGCATACTTCTCTACACCACCAAGCTCACACATCATTGCAATAAGCACTCAGGAGATATTTAACTGAATATTAACGAAACTAAGCAAACTAATGACAAAGCAGCATATAATTCATATACATAAAACCAGTGAGAAGGGAAACTAAATGGATTTTAGTAAGTCTCCTTGGAGAAAATGTCTTAACGTGGCAGATCCAAGGAGTAACTGTTCAGATTGTTGAAGAGAAGAAATAAAAGTATTTGAATGAGGCCGGGCGTGGCGGCTCACGCTTATAATCTCAGCACTTTGGGAGGCCGAGGTGGGCAGATCATGAGTCAGGAGATCGAGACTATGGTGAAACCTTCTCCCTACTAAAAATACAAAAAAGTAGCCGGGCGTGGTTAATCCCAGCACTCTGGAAGGCCGAGGCGGGTGGATCACACGGTCAGGAGATCGAGACCCTCCTGGCTAACACAGTGAAACCCCGTCTCTACTAAAAATACAAAAAATTAGCTGGGAGTGGTGCCAGGCACCTGTAGTCCCAGCTACTCGGGAGGCTGAGACAGGAGAATGATGTGAACCTGGGAGGCGGAGTTTGCAGTGAGCCTAGATCCATCTCAAAAAAAAAAAAAAAAAAAAAAAGAGGCTTACATACTACAATCAATAATTCACCAAAGACCCTCAAGTATTTTTTTCTGAAACCATATGGCAAAGGTGACATTTAGGTACTATTCTGTACTTCCATTAGAGATACATTAGAGAAATATTTTCATCTTTTAGTCACTTCCCTGCATCCTTATAGATTTAAGAAGATATTCCCACTGAATTAGCACTTACCAAAGAACTTTACACAAAACTCTCAAATTATAACACATCTCTATATTGCATAATAGTTTATTGAAATTGGAATAAGGTAACATACGACTCTCTTTCAATTAGATCAAGGGCTGATTAATCTTACAAAACAGTCTTTAATACTAGAACATTAGGTTGCTCCAAGTAAGCAGGGAAAGTGAAAATATAGTATGCTTGATGTTAAATTCACAGAGGATTTCAACTGCAAATACTTTGGTTTCTAATGCAATATAATTAAAAAGCATCAATCCTTAAATACACCACCAGATACAGTGCCTCACGCCTGTAATCCCAGCACTTTGGGAGGTCAAGGCTGGTGGATCACCTGTGGTCAGGAGTTCCAGTCCAGCCTGGCCAACGTGGTGAAATCCCATCTCTACTAAAAATACAAAAATTAGTGGGGCATGGGGGCAGGAGCCTGTAATCCCAGCTACTCAGGAGGCTGAGGCAGAGAGAATTGCTTGAACCCAGGAGGCGAAGGTTACAGTGAGCCGAGATCGTGCACTCCAGCCTGGGTGAGAGAGTCAGACTCTGTCTCAAAAAAAAAAAAAGAAAAGAAATCAAAACACTTAAAATAATACACTAGTCATAGTGCGGAAGAATAAATCTATGAATTATTTCCATGTGAAGAGTGAATATTAAGGTCATCTACCAAAAATAAGGAGAAAAAGATGCTGTTATAATTACTTTTTTTTTTTTTTTTTGAGACAGAGTCTCATTCTGTTGCCCAGGCTAAAGGGCAGTGGCATGATTCAGCTCATTGCAACCTCTGCCTCCCAGGCTCAAGCAATTTTCCTGCCTCAGCTTCCCCAGTAGCTGGGATTACAGGAGCCTGGCATGACACCCAGCTAATTTTGTTTTGAGATGGAGTCTCTCTCTGTCGCCCAGGCTGCAGTGCAGTCCACAATCTTGGCTCACTACAGCCTCCATTTCCTGGGTTCAAGCAATTCTCCCAGCTCAGCCTCCAGAGTAGCTGGGATTACAGGTGCCCAGCACCATGCCCAGCTAATTTTTGTATTTTCAGTAGAGATGGGGTTTCATCATGTTGACTGGTCTCAAACTCCTGACCTCAAGTGATCCACCTGTCTTGGCCTCCCAAAGTGCTTGGATTACAGGCATGAACCACTGTGCCTGGCTAATTTTATATTTTTAGTAGAGACAGGGTTTCACCATGTTGGCCAGGCTGGTCTCAAATTCCTGACCTCAAGTGATATACCCGCTTCAGCCTCCCAAAGTGCTGGGATTACAGGCATAAGCCTCCTTCTCCTTCTCTTCTCCTTCTCCTTTTGCTTTTTTTCACTCAGTTGCCCAGACTGGCAGACTGGAGTGCAGTGGCGTGATCATGGATGACTGCAGCCTCCACCTCCCAGGCTCAAGCAATCCTCCCACCTCAGCCTCTCTGGTAGCTGGGATTACAGGTGCATACTGCCATGCCTGACTAATTCTTTTCTTTCCTTTTTTTTTTTTTTTTTTTGGTAGAGATGGGGTGTTGCCTTGTTACCCAGGCTGGATAACTACTCTTGATGACATAAAATCTACTGTTTGCAGTAAAGACAGAAAGCATTCACCCTAATACCTTAGTTAGAAGCCTACAGAATCAGTCAGAAGAAGATCAAGTCAGAAACATAAGCAGCACAAATAAATCAGCCACCCCAAACTGAAGAATCTCTAAATGTAGGTCTATATTATTTTTATTTTAAGCATTTAACTATATAGCCATATAAGACAATAACAAAGGCATATTTTCTATACCAAGGAAGATGATGATTAGGAAACAGACATATGTTAACAAGCACAGAATCACTTTGAAGTATAACAGTCAATGCATGGGGTTGTATGTTGGCTTGTCCTTGACTTTGTAAATGCCAATTCCCTGCTTTCAGATTTGCAGACAATAAAATGTGAGATACAAAGCTGAATGTTAATTTTCAACATAACACTGATATGTCAGAAAGTATGGGTAATTCTCATTCTCACATAATACCTGTCATTTTAAAACACCCCTACTGATATGAATCAACATTTGTGAATGAAAGGTTAAAAAATGCTTTTGAGCTGTCATATTCAAGCAAATTGACAGATATGAATGCACACACACACTAGTCTTCGATTATGAAATCTCCTCACACATAAACACTATTATAAAATGGGGATTTCTTTAAGAGAAAAGGGACTGATAATGTTGCAAGCTTGCTAAAGAGAATAACATCAACCATAAAAGAAACTGGCGGTCCACCAATATGATGCTGACAACCACATTATGCTCAAGTGTGCTATAGATGATCATTTAAATGCTGTCAGTCAATGTCACATGTACTTCTTCAATATTCCATTTTATGAAAAACCTTCTGACTTAAGAAATATAGAATCATCCATCTGATCTAAAATAGCAAACTGTTTTCATCTTGTATGCATTTATTTTTCACTAAAAAAGACAGTTATGGCCAGGTGCGGTGGCTCACGCCTGTAATCCCAGCACTTTGGGAGGTCAAGGTGGGCGGATCATGAGGTCAGGAGATCGAGACCATTCTGGCTAACACGGTGAAACCCCGTCTCTACTAAAAATACAAAAAATTAGCCCGGTGTGTTGGCAGGTGCCTGTAGTCCCATCTACTCAGGAGGCTGAGGCAGGAGAATGGTGTGAACCCAGGAGGCGGAGCTTGCAGTGAGCCAAGATTGTGCCACTGCACACCAGCCTGGGTGACAAAGCAACACTCTGTCTCAAAAAAAAAAAAAAAAAAATTCAAGCATAAATTGGGACTAATGCTTACATTGTACAAATATAAGGGTTATTTATAAAAGAGTAGCAAATTTTCTACACATGCACACGTACACATTGATTCTTGTTATCTGTGGTAGTTATGGTCTATTAAATTGCCACAAACACTGAGTTACTGAACACTGAACCATTGCTTCTAGGGGAAACAGGAAAGATGGTTAGGTTTCTAGGAGCCTCTGGTCACAACATTTTCATCAACCAGCCAATACATAACCTTGTTTTATCTGTATTTCTGTTTAAAGACATCTTACTTAATATATATTTACTCATTAACACTGAAATAATGGCTGAAAGCATAACTCATGATTGAGAGAAGCTTACCTAACATACATATTTCTTGTATAGATATATCACAGCTTTCTTGCACTTAGAAATATTACACAGCACTCTGGCACAACACTGGGGGCCATTTGCTTAAAAAAGCAAAATTACCCAAAAAAAGCACAGAAAATGTGAAAAATGTGGCATTAAGTAGACTGCAAAAGGGATGCTTGTTTACAGTATAAGAACCAAAACAAGAAGGCAGAGTATCTAGAGTATCACCTTGTTCAACTACAGCTGAGAATCTGCACATCAGGTGACTCAAATTTTTTTTTACCACTGCAAGCATGCCTGCAAATTATTACAAAAACACCGCAAGTACTGATTTAGGGATTACAAATAAACTTTAGGAAGTGGGCCAATTTGCAAATATGCAATTAGTGAATAATAAGGATTAACTTGTGTATGTACATGTATGTATATGAATACTTACATATATATAGTCTTATATATATATGAACTTGTGACGTATGACATATTTAGCAGGAAAGGCAAGTTACAGAACTCCCTAGTGTGAGATTCTCTTATGGTCCAGTTCTATATTTCCACTTGGCACAATGAATACTCTACCTGAATGACCTATCAGCACTTCAAACTTAAAATACCAAGCTCATCATATGCCCTTATTCCAAACCAGTCTTCTGCTGTATTACTTTAATCCTGGCATCATCATATCTACTCAAGTCATTCTACGACTATCTCCCTTTTCCACATCCTCGCCAGGCACCAAATCATGTTGATTCTTCCCCTGAAATCTCTCTTAATCTTATCTCCCCTTGCCTAAAATGACTATTGCTATCACCAAATGCTTTTCTAATTACTTGAACCATTGGCCCAGTTTACTGCCTTCCCTCTTCATCCCATACTCCAAAAATGTTACTGTCACTGTTCTGTTTTAAAAACTCAAAACTAATCATATTCTTCATTTCCTGGTACCTATGTAATAAGCACCAAATTTCTTGATACGATATATACATGTCCATTCATGATTTGGCACCAAGCCATCTTTTTAGAATCATATACTGACACTCATACATGATAATCTCTATATTCCAGCCACAGTAATCTATTTCCCCTTCTTTGAATATGCCATGCTTTTAAAAACCCTTTTGTACATGTTAGTCCTCCCACTAGAAATACTCTTTCCATTCTCTACTTGATCTTAAAGTTTCTGCCAATGCTACCTCCTCTTTGAAGACCCTTCAATGCTGGCCACGTTTAGTCACTGTTTTCCATGTGTTTCCACAGTATTTTCACACACTTTTATGATAGAGTTACTTTAACATAGTTATAATTACTAAGAGAGAAAGTGCAAGAATGGAAAAGGTTAGTTAAATATTGATTAATATTACAACTAGGTGATGTGGATTCGTTACATCATTCTCTAGTCTACTGCATGCTAAAAGTCCATTATAAGTAAAAAATAGAGAGACAGAAAATATTTGTCTACAATTAATTGAAACTCTGATTTATGTATGACTTTAAAAAACAGAGCATTACTTTATTTCCCCCCAAACAGAATGTCCAGAGGTAGGTAGTCTAGGATTAGTACAGAGGTTGAAGGGGTCATCAAATCCAAGGCTCCTTCTTTTTGCTAAGTGTGTTGATTTGTTGCTTCAAAGCTGTTTGCTGTAGATATGGGCATTACTTCTGTATTCATGGTAGGAAAAAGGACAGTGCCAGTCACACATTTACTCCCAAAACAGGAGAAACAAAAGCATTTTTCCAGTGCCCTCAGCAAACTTGACCTACATCACACTGTCCATGTCTGTTGGGTAAGACAACAGTGTCTTGCTGGCCTGATCTCTTTGAAAGCTGAGATTGGCTTTGTACTTTAGCAACCAATCCAGTACCTAGAACACAGAGGTACTTTGTATCTACTGAATGTGTGAGTCTAATAAAGGAAACTACAGTAAATATATAACAGAAGAACTCTGCTTTTATAATTTTCTTTTAAATATAAAAGGCATTTTAAAAATTATAAGTGCTATGCAAATAAATATTTATACAGCAGTTTGACATCCACTATTATGAAATAATATACCATTTTACTGCTCTTTGTAGAGTATCAGAGAGAACATTAACAAGTTATCAAGAGGTCTGAATTTTTGTCTAGGCAAAACATTCAATCTTCCTGAACCTTGGTTTACCTAAAAGATAATGCTTATTTATTTCTCAGGTTTGTTCTGAGAATAAAGGAAATACAACAATATGAGTGCACACTGAAATGTGCAAAATGAAACAAACACATGCATTATAAACACAACAGCCCTTTTAGGTCCTGAAAGGAAATTTGCAGTCTTATGTAGTATGCATAGAGCATCTGGCATACCGATAATATGAATTAAAAATTAAACACTATCAATAACCTAGTATAGATGCTGGACATTATAATAGGTATGGTTAGATGAGTTTTTGAACTTGGTCTTTTTTCTTTAATGACTATAGGAAACTAAACTAACTGTAACTGATATTTATACTTCATTAAGGAAAAAATGCTTTATAACATAAATCTGGTTTCTCATTGCAATGATATGATATATACAATTTAAAAAGCAGAATATGAAAAACAAAATAAATGGGTTAATACACAACAGTTGACATCAAATCTCAATTCATCGATTAATATTTACTACCAATGAATGAATGGCACTGAAGTAGGTCAAGGTCCTAAAGTACTTCTAAATTAAATCGAGTAATAAAACAGTAGAAGCACTAAATATTAGTTTTCCTTTGGCTTTAATAACCTTGACTACGCTTATAAAAAGTACCACTTAGGGTGACCTTATGGCTCATATATACGCACAGGCCACAGTGGTAGTCAGAACTAGTTCTATAAATGATAACTATGATGGCCTGTTACTCTAAGTTTTTAATTAAGCCGTGTATGTCTTCATTTATAAGAGTGTTATATTAAAATGAGCATAGCATATACAACATAAAACAGCTGCCAATACTAAGGAAGAGACAAAAAGACATTTTAAAACAAAAAAAAATCCTTATAGACTATTACAGTGAGAAGCGATCTTCACTTTTACTAGATTTGGAGTCTACGGATGCTTTGAAGAACATGGTCTTTTCTCAAGTTTCTTAAATTAACTCTCACTTCCCAAATATTCAACTATCTCAACCTTATTAATAAAGCCTCATCATACTCTGATTCATTTAAGCAGAAACTCTTTCCCATGTAGATTACCATGGAATTATTTAATACTGAAAATGGACTCATCTTAATGCAAAACACTACCTCAAGACTGTAGGCCGGTAAATTCCAACACAGTACTACATAAGGCACCATCAACTGAAAAATTCCAAACAGTGGATCAGACTTCTTATCTTATAGTTGTGGAACATCTATTTCAACAAGAAGTAAAATATGTCCAAACTGTAAGAATGAGCTTATGTTTTATAGCTATAGCCATCCAGGTTCAACTACATAGATTTTTGTTTATAAACGAGGGGAGAAGAATGTTTCTCTTCCTGTTTTATCAGCACATATAGCTTCATCAGCTAAAGCTTCAACAGTGAATATTTGTTCTACAAAGAAAATTTGGGGTACCTGGAATAAGCAATAAATGATTTGTCAATGTGCTGATGTTTCTAAAATTAAAAGCTGTAAGTGGTATTTTAATATGAAGAGCTATTTCAAATATTTAACTTTGTAGATGGAAAAGGAAAATATTAATTTAAATATTCACTGCTGTTTAAAATATTCCCCTTATTTTCTTTCAATAAAAACTAAAAAGAGGAGGGGAAAGAAAGGCACCAAGAGAGCAAACTAGACAGTGAAAATAAGTCACTAAGGAATAAAGAGGTAAGGATGCTTTATCTTCTTTGGCTTAGGAATTACTCTTACCTAAAATGGTAAAGGAGATTTGGAATATTGAATTATTACATGTGCCCTGAAATTATGTACATCTGTTTCAATAAAAATAAATAAATGGGGCCAGGTGCGGTGGTTCACGCCTGTAATCCCAGTACTTTGGGAGGCTGAGGCGGGCAGATCACTTGAGGTGAGGAGTTTGAGACCAGCCTGGCCAACATGGTAAAACCCAGTCTCTACTAAAAATATAAAAAATCAGTCAGGTGTGGTGGCAGGCATCTGTAATCCCAGCTACTCGGGAGGCTGAGGCAGGAGAATTGCTTGAACCCAGGAGGTGGAGGTTGAAGTGAGTCAACATCATGCCACTGCACTCCAGCCTGGGCGACAGAGCAAGAGTCTGTCTCAAAAAAATAAATGAAATAAAATAAATAAATGTCAAATTGAAAAAAAAGGAAAATGCAGGTATCTAATTCTAAGAATTGAAATAAAATAAAATAAAATAAAATGGTAGACGATGAGTTTATCCTAGTGCAGATTATTAACTATGATCTAGTATTGTTCTTAGGAAGTCTTATGTTTAAAGAGGCCCATGTTTTTCGTTTAAAATTGAAAAATGAAGAAAATATTAAAAATGAAGAAAGGGATATAGGGAGAGCACGAGACAAAGGAGGGAAGAGTACACACACAGAACTTTGGCCCAAAGCACCAAGTACTACAGCATAGAGAATGCCCCCAGGAGATCAATCACTGTCACATTATGACATCAGAGATCAAAATTCCCATTTAGTCTAAAATGACCAAAATTGGACTTAATAAGAAGTAATCAGCTGTAAAATATGCAGATCTGAAAGGTTCAGACTATGCTCCACCATCATTCCCAGTTAGGATATCAAATTGAATTGGGAAGAGTTTAGATGACTTGTATTTGCTAAAATGAGGTCTCAGGATACACAGAGAATGTGAAATGCTCCCTGAAGCAGCTGACTTGATATATACTCTGAGGAAGTACTATTGCCACTCACAGAAAAAAAAGCATGTATTTCATAGCAGCTACTTTAAAATCAATGTTTTCACTGCCTCTGATAGTAAGAGAAGTAAAATATTTTTATTTCAAACTCACTCCAAGCTGAAAATTTTTAAAAATGAATCTTCTTATAAATTTATGTTGGCAAGTATATGTTACTAACACCTGTGACTGCCTCTTCCCCAAAGCATGTGTCACTTCAGTTGACGAAACAGCTTGTCCTCCTTGGAGGAATTCAATCACCTCATCAATAGTGCTGGTCAAGCAGATGAAAATATTTCTCGTGAGGCAATTTCTCTTAGTGCAATAAGATGTTTCTACAACTCCTTAAAATCTGTAAGCATGTGAAATCTGGTGAAACCCTGTTTCTACTAAAAATACAAAAATTAGCTGGGCGTGGTGGCATGCACCTGTAATCCCAACTACTCAGGAGGCTGAGGCAGGAGAATCGCTTGAACCTGGGAGGCGGATGTTGCGGTGAGCCAAGATGCCATCACCGCACTCCAGCCTGGGCGACAGAGTGAGACTCCGCCTCAAAAAAAACAAAACAAAACAAACAATGTCACAGTATTTTAGGTCACGTCACAGCAAATAATCTGCCCTTTGATCTTTATTATTAATGAAAACATGTCCTATAGCTTCTTTTGTTTGGTATCCTTAATTCCAACTTTGAGGAGACACAATTATCTCTTCTCACATTTCTTATCTAGACTCAAATTGCTGGACGAAATATAGTAAGTCAAATGGTCCTTTAAAGATTATCCTTTCTAAAACTCTTAATTCATAGAGTCCACATGCCTTGAGATGTCAAGGATCACAGTTTAGGGGTAGGAAAATGGTACAGTTGGATTTATTCTATAAATTCTATTGTATAATTTTCTTTTCCTCATCTCTGGCAGGTTCTCCTAAGTTAATGTACAAAATCAAGTTCCTTCTACACCTCTAAAAAACTGTCCCTCCTCTGTTTCCCTAGCGTTACCAGTGCCTAGCAGTAGCTAAATTTCCACCCCATCAAGCAGCACCTAGGCAGAGGTGCCTAGGTGGGGAGAAGGCCAACTAGCACCACCATATACCCTCGTGTGGGTACAAGGTGGTGCTAGTTGGCTCTCTGCCCTCTAATCCCTGTGAGACCCAGATGGATGCTAAACTTCCACTCCCACACTTGGCAATGCAACGGGTCAACAAAAAGCAGTAACTACCAAATCTCATCCAATATAAAGTTTCCAAGGTTATTTATAAGATTTTTTCTTACAAGAATTCTTTCCACAATCTCTTTATTCTAGAATTGATTTTTTATCATCAGTATTTCCTTTTAATAGCTTGAATTTTCTTCCAGGTCTGGAGATATTTCATTGATCACAAGTATTCTTAATGAATTTCTCCTCTTATACACTCAACTCACAATGGCTTTTATTGAAAGCTTTAAAAATTAATTTTAAAAATAATTTCAAACAGGAAAGTTCAAGAGTAGTTTTTTCCTCAATTTGAAAGCTGCTGCCATTATGTCCCATCATCCCTAATAACTTGTTCATAATTCCTCTAAAATTATTCTCCCAAATAACCATAATACGACCATCAAAATCGACAAATTAACAATGATACATTACTAGTCTGTGAAGTTTCACCAATTATTCCACTAATGTCTTTTGTAGCAAAGGCATCCACAGAGTATTACGAGTTGCATTTAATCATCAAGTTTGTCTAGTCTCTTTAAATCTGGAATAGTTCTAACGTTTTTCCTTGACTTTCATAATCTTTATAAATTTGAAGGTTACATGTTGGGTATGTTGTAGAAAGTCCCTCAATTTGGAATTTTCTTTTCTTCAAAATTAGATTTCAGTTACGCATTTTTGAAAGAAGTGTCAAACAAATGCTGCTATGTTCCTCACTGCATCCTATCAGCTAGGAATCATGGAATTAAGAAAGATCACTGATTACAATAGTTTGCAAATGGTGATCTCTCCAGTTCCATTATTCCTTTTCTTCTCCCCACTAATTTATTAGATCACTATGGTCTCATGAGTTCCTATTTTATTCAAGGAGCTATGATTTGATAGCATGACTGTTTAGTCTGATGCTCAAACTGTTCAAGAATTGGCCAGTGAGTGCCCCTTCAAGGTGGCTTCTGCATCCTTTAGATATAATCCCTTCATTCTTCGAGCTCTACTTTACTTTCTGGTACAGGGAGATGTGTCCAGCACATCTCGTCCTATGCTTTCCCTGTGCCAGCCCTAGAATTAGTCATTGTCCAAGCAACCCTAGCACATACACCTTCCTGGGCCCTGTCTTAAAACTTTTAGACTGAATTATTCAGGAAGGAAGGCCAGTAGTATGAAAGCCAAAGGGCTAATTTGTTTAGAATGAATAATTGCACAGATTTCTGCTGTAGCTGAAGAGGTTTGTTTTCCCAGTGGTCTCATCTGCCTTGAACAGCAAGGTTGACCACAGGATGTTTGAGGAAGAGAGGAGTACTGTTAGTAGGCAGGCTTCCTCCAACAGATAATCGCCAAAGAAAGAAAACCCTTGTTTTTGAGGGGTGGAATATTCTGGTTTCATGTTATTCCCAGGACAGATATCTATTCCTTTTCATTCTTTTTTAAAACAATACACCTTTCATTTTAGAGCAGTTTTAGATGTATAGACAAATTGTGAAGATAATACACAGAGTTCCCATGTGTCCTACACCCAGTTTCTCCAATTATGAACATTTTACACTAGTATGATACCTTTGTCACAATTAATGAAACAATATAAATACATTATTAACTAAAGTCCGTATTTTACTCAGGTATCTTCAGTTTTTCCTTAATGTCCTTTTTCTGTTTCAGGGTCCTATCTAGGGCATCACATTATATTTATTCTCCTTAGGCTAGTCTTGGTTGTGACAGTTTCTTAGGCCTTCCTTGTTTTTGATGAGTGTATTTGTTTGCTGTGGCTGCTATAACAAATTACCATAAATTTGATGGCTTAAAAAAACAGCAAATTTATTTTTATTTATTTATTTTTTTGAGATGGTATCTCCCTCTCTCACCCAGGCTGGAGTGCAGTGGTGCAAGTTTGGCTCACTGCAACCTCCGCCTTCCAGGTTCAAGCGATTCTCCTGCCTCAGCCTCCCGAGTAGCTGAGATTACAGGCACGTGCCACCACGCCCAGCTTATTTTTGTATTTTTTAGTAGAGATGGGGTTTTGCCATGTTGGCCAGGTTGGTCTTGAACTGCTGACCACAGGTGATCAGAAATTTATTTTTATATGATTCTAGAGACAAGAAATAAAAAAATCAAGTAATGAGCAGGGCTGCACTCTCTTAGAAGTCTCTAGGGAAGAATCACTCCTTGACACTTCTAACTTCTAGTGGCTGTACGGATCCCTATGCTTGTGCCTATATCATTCTAATCTCTGCCTGTCTTCACATGGCTTTCTCCTCTGCCTATAACCTTCTGTGTCTTACAAGGACATGCCTCATTGGATTTAGAGCCCCACAGATAATCCAGGATGATCATCATCTCAAAATCCTTAATGTAAAGACATCTGCAGAGGCACTTTTTACAAATAAGATCACATTCACAAGTTCTAGAGGTTAGGATGTGGACATAATCTTTTAGGGGAGCGGGGATCATCATTCAACCCATTATGATGACCTTGGCAGTTCTGAAGATTACTAGTCATATGTTTTGTAAAATTGTGATTTGATCTCTCATTAGACTAGGACAATGTGTTTTTGGGAGAAAAACCACACAGGTAAAGTGTCATTTTCATCATATCATATCATATCAAATCAAGGATGCATGACATCTCTGTTGATGCTGACCCTGATCATCTGTCTTGAGGTAGAGTTTATCAGGTTTCTCTATTGTAATGTTACCCTTTCTGTACTGCACTCATTGAAGAAAAGTCACTATCAACAGCCTAACATAAGGAGTGGAGAGTTATGCCCCCACTCCCTTGAGGGTGGAATATCTAAGTAAATCATTTGAAATTCTTTTGCAAGGGAGATTTATCTATTCCCTCCCAAGGTCAACATCAACCATTTGTTTATATCAGTAAGGGTTCATAGATATTTACTTTATACATTGGATTATGATCCAACAATACTTTTATTTTGTTGCTCAAACTGTTTCAGCTTTGGTCATTGGAAAACTTTCTGTTGGCTCCTGTGTCCCCCTGACATACTCTATCATTGTGTCTTGTGTTTTTTTTTTTTTTTTTTTTTTTTGAGTCCTTTCTTATTTTCTGTCACTGCAGAGGCTCCATAGATCTTGTATATTTCCTATCCCAGGGTTAGAATCAGCCACTTCTCCAAGGAATCCTGATTCCTAACACTAGATAACCCTGACTCCTGACTCCTACTCCTCAAGATTTGAGGACTAGGTATGACAATTGCTACTGGAGTTTCATTGCTTCTACTACACATTGATTTAGTGTACATTGTAAATATGTACCCTAACCTGTGCATATACATATATCTATAAACATTTCCATATGCAACCATCTGTATCTACAAATTAAGCTAAATGAGTTCATATCAATGTCTCCAACTTGAATCCATTACCACATGGATCATTTTAGCCTCTCATTGCTTACCTGTAACCAACACTACAACAGTGAAAAACCTGGCTTCTAACAACTGCCACCCATTTTCTTAATTGTTCAACTCCAGTATACATGCATGGTAGTTTCAACATTATTAACCCATACCTTCTTCCCCATGGGACAGAACTTCATCAATAGAGTACCAGGCTTATGGATAGTTCCTTTAGCTTAAAGTAAGTACAGTAAGACTAAACAGTCATACAGATGCCACTCATTTCCAAAGTTACTTAGATTAGCAACTTGTTTCTTCACTCCCTTCAGTGAGATTATTGGATACATTTATATTTAGACTCTTTGCCACATTTTGCATTCCATCCTGGAATCTCTGACCTCCTACATGAGTTTTCAAAAATTTGTACATATTAAGATCCACTCTTTCTGCTATAAAGTTCTCTGGGTTTTGACAAATGCTTAATATCTTATATTCATCACCGTAACATCATACTTATCACCCTAAAAAAGTCCTAGTTCTTCACCTATTCAACTTTCTCCTCATCTCCTTGCTCCCGAGTCCCTGGCAACCATTGATCTTTTTACCAACTCTCTAATTTTGCCTTTGTTAGAATGTCATATAACTGGACTCACAGTGCATTTTCAAGCTGATCTCTTTAACTTGGCAACGTGCATTTAAGATTCATCCATGTCTTTTCATGATTTCATAGCTCATTTCTTTTTAGTACTAATTAATATTTCGCTATATGAATGTACCACAGTTTACCCATGCACCTACTGAAGGACATATTGGATGCTTCCAGTTTTGGTAATTATAAATAAAGCTGCTATAAATGTTTGTGTACAGGTCTTGTGTGAATAGAAGTTTTCAGATTAGTTGGGTAAATACCTAAGAGCATAACTGCTGATTTGCATGGTATGATCATGTTTAGTTTTGTAAGAAACTGCCTGCTTTCCAAAGTGGCTGTAACATTTTACATTCTCACAAGCAATGAATGAGAGTTCCTGTTACACCACATCCTCGCCAGAATTTGGTCAGTGTTTTGAATTTCAGCCAATTGGTGAGTAGTAGTACCACATTATTACTTTAATTTGCAATTCTCTAATGACATACAACATTGACCATCTTTTTAAGTGCTAATTTTGCCACCTGCTTATTTTCCTTGATGGGGTATCCCTTCAGATCTTCTGCCCATTTTTAAATTGGGTGATTTTCTTATTGTTGAGTTTTAAGAGTTCTTTGTATATTCTGGATTCAAGTGTTATATATGTGTTTTACAAATATTTTCTCCCCATTTATAGCTTGTCTTTCCATTCTCTTAATAGAGTATTTCACAGAAGTTTTAAATTTTAACTAAGTCACAACTTATTAACATTTTTCTTTCATGTATCATACTGATGTTGTATTTTAAAATTTATCACCAAACTGAGTATCATATATGTTCTCCTCAATAAGTTTCATGTGGTATATTTAGGTCTATGCTCCATTTTGAGTTAATTATTGCATAAATTATAAGGCCTGTGTCTTGGTTCAGTTTTGGGTATGGACATCCAATTGTTCCAGCACCATTTATTGAAAGTATCATCTTTTGTTAAAAATCAGTTGACTATATTCATGTGAATTTATCTTAGACTCTTCATCCTGTTCTATTAATCTATGTGTCTATTCTTTCACCAACACAATAGTATCTTGATTACTATGGCCTTATAGTAAGCCTTGAAACCTGGTAGTGTGAGTACTACAACTTTGCCAATTTTCTTCAGTATTCCATTGACTATACTAGGTCTTTGGCTTTCCTTATAAGCTTTAGAATCAGTTTGTTGACATCTATGAAATAGCTTGCTGGGATTTTGATTTGGGACTGTGTCAAGTCTATAAATCAAATGGGAAAGAACTGACATCACAACAATATTATTTCAATCCATGAACACAGAATCTCTCTCCATTTCTTTAGATCTTGTTTGATTAGTGCATTGTAGTTTTCCACCTATAGATATTTGTATGTATATTTTTTATCAGTGCTTTATAGTTTCTAACCGTAGATCCTATATACATTTTCTTTCTCTTTTTTTTTTTTTTCTGAGGCGGAGTCTCGCTCTGTCGCCCAGGCTGGAGTGCATTGGTAGCACAATCTTGGTTCATTGCAAGCTCCGACTCCTGGGTTCACACCATTCTCCTGCCTCAGCCCCCCTAGTAGCTGGGACTACAGGTGCCCGCCACCGTGTCCAGTTAATTTTTTTGTATTTTTAGTAGAGACGGTGTTTCAACGTGTTAGCCAGTATGGTCTCGATCTCCTGACCTCATGATTCGCCCGCCTCGGCCTCCCAAAGTGCTGGGATTACAGGCGTGAGCCACTGTGCCCAGCCGATCCTATATACATTTTCTTAGATTTATACCTAAATATTTCATCTTTGGGAGTGCTACTGTAAATGGTACTTCCTGAGACTAAAAAGTTTTAGAACAACTTTCATATACAAATCACCTAGCCTACTTGGACTTGAGGCTTCCTATCTGTACAATGTGGATCATTCCTGCACGCACTACTGTAAAGGGCACAAAGATGAAGTGCAGCCTGGGCAACAGAGTGAGACCTCATCTCTACAAAAGGTAAACAAAATTAGTCAGGCATCTTTGTGTGTGCCTGTAGTCCCAGCTCTTCGGGAGGCTGAGGTGGGAGGATCTCTTGAGCCCAGGAGGTCGAGGCTATAGTGAGCTGAGATTGCACCACTGCACTCTAGCCTGGACAACAGAGCAAGACCCTGTTTCAAAAAAAAAAAAAAAGAGAGGAAGGAAGGAAGGAAGAAAGAAAGGAAGGAAGGAAATAGCAATATATGGAAAAATTAAAAATAAATTAGAAATCACTAAACAAATATAATGGCCATTAAATCCACTGTCCTCCATATAACAACAAGGAAACAAAAGACCAGAGAAATTAAGTCGCTTGATAAAATTTTATTAGCGGCATGGAACAATTGAAAGTCCACACAGCAGCTAAAGGATATTAAGGGAATAAAATTGGCCAGAGGGGAAGGTCTATAAAGAGGGGTAGAAAGGTATTTAGAGAACCAGAGCTCAGACTGAATTACATATGTAATGAGGAGCCACTAAAAGTTCCTGACCAGGGCAAAAGAAGAGATAATTACTATGGAGTTTTTTGGAAATTAATCTGACTGGTGGATAGGGTGGAATAAAATAGAGAATGAGTAGGACACAGGGAGGGCGTGCTATGGTTATCTCTCATTATCTGTTGGGGATTGGTTCCAGGACCCCTGTGAACACTAAAATCTGCAGATGATCAAGTCCCTTATATAAAATGCCATAGTATTTTATATAACCTGTGCACATCTTCTCATATACTTTAAATCACCTCTGGATTACTTGCTATGTAAATAGTTGTGATACTGTATTTCTATTTGTGTTATTTTTATTACTGTATTGCTATTTTTTATTTTCAAATTTTTTAATCTGTGGTTTGATGAATCCACAGATATGAAACCCACAGACATGCAGGGCTGACTATTAGGTTAGCGTAGAACCCATTGTGGTTTTTGCCATTACTTTTAATAATAGATTAGGGTCTCGGCAAGAATTTCAGAACATGAAAGGTACTTAGACATATAACACCATGATTTTATATACGCTGTAGGTTATTCTTACTAGCAAAGATTAGTACATATGGCACCACCCATTTTGCTCTCCTTGTAATGGCAGTTAACATGCATTTTTGCTTAGTTATGTCTCTTTTTGGTCCTGAATTTTTAAAAGTATATTAAGAAAGATGATGGAGGAAGAGTAACTAGTCAGGAAGAGTTTAAAGGACTAAGACTTTAAAGGACTCAGTAAGACATCTTAAACAATTCAAGTTCTAAACTCTCCTTTGGACATAACTATGGAAATTCTGAGAACACTTTTGTCCTTTCACTCTTATAACACTTGCATTGTTTTTCAAAAATTATTTGGTTCACCTGCATACACTATGTCCTGGATAAGGCAACTAGAAAAAGGCTGATAGTAGATGCAGGAGATTTTCCTATGCCATTCAGAATTAAAGTGTATTTCTAGTTCCAGAAAAAGAATAGTTATAACCATTTAAAATCCCAGGAAATAGCTGTGTGATAAAATTTGGCATTTACATTTTGAACTGCCTAATCATTCCTTTTATAGACTGGCTAAAGGTTATTTTGTCTCTGGCATTTTCTTATGTCTCAGCTGCTTTCCTCTGTCATCCAGGGCTCAGTTTCAAGGTTGAAATACATTATGATAATCACAGTCAACCAAAGGCATCCCAATTCCAAACTCTCCATAACTTCATGCTTTTCCCATCAATTTTACTTCAGTTAAAAGGCCAGTTAAAAGAAGAATGTATGAATAAATCTGAGCTTACAAGTGCTATTGCCAACATTACCTCACAGAATAAGGCTTTTTATTAAATTTGCTATCTTTCCACTATATTATACATTAGAAAGATGGCATGTACATAAACATCTTTCGAAATTAAGTGACTGCTCTTTAGAAAGCTGAACCTTCTGAATTAAAGGTTCCATATGTTTTACCTAAATAAATTATTGCCCATAAGACTATGTCAGATATTTCTATTGCTTCATATTTCTTCAATCACTTCTCTCTTAAAGCCAATGAAGAAAAATAGCAAATGGAAACATAAATTATCTTTATTATTAAACCATAAGTAACTTCATGCATTTTTCAACTAGAGATTCAGGACAGAAACCATGACTAATAGCCAAGCCAAGTCCCAGGTCTGATGCTTACCGTATCTGACATTAAGCGTATGACAGCTTATTTGGACCTTAGCTTCTTTATGTGTAAAATGAGGGGACTGGACACAATGTTTGGTTAAACTGCCTTAAGTAAGCATCAACAACTGAAGCTTTTAAACTTCTAATGCTGACATTTCCACAAAGAACATAGAGTCCTTTTGAAAACATTACCGGAATAAAAGATCTACAGAGTGATAGTAGATAACAAAGGAAAGAGAAGTGTAATCAATCAAAAGATATAAACATTTGGGTTAATAAAATATTAGAATCATCACAAAAGCCTTCCCTTAGCTTCCTTACTAACCAGCTTTCCTTTGCCTTCTCTCAACAGTCAGTTTATTTATAAAACCTCTCCTCTTCAGGAGGTCTTATGCTAACTACCTCCTCTTGGTTTCCACTGTATACAATTTCCTCTCTATCAGGGCATTTCAACAAGACTACAAACTCGTTCCTTATTTGTGCTTGTAAGCTGGATCATATTGAGTAAACTGGATTATGCATTTGAGCTTTTGCATGTACTTCCCCCTCTCAACAGAAGGGATACAATTTGGAAAGGGTCTGGCAAATAGTCCAAGTATTAGAAAAGAGAACCTTGCTCTCTTTGATTCTGTTCTCAAATTTTGAGTGTATAGGCTAGGGTATTTACCTGGTAAACTCTGAGGAGGAAGACTGAGTGGGAAGGAATCAATAAGACTTCTTCAACAACTCAAGTTTAAATCTTCCTTTAGACTTAACTATGGAAACTCTGAGATACTTTTGTCCTTTATTTAGTTACAGTCTTCATAATACTTAGTGTTAGGAATATACTAGCTGCTTATTAAATGTTGAAAACAGAACAAATAAAAGGTTAAAAATTTAAGAATTAACATGGCACAATTGAGCTTTTCAGGTATACTAATAGATATTCAACAGAAAAAATATTTTAAAGGCTATTTTAATACAAGCTTTCATCTAATAAACAGTTTGAAGTACTAGAAAGAGCATAGGCATTATCAGACACATCTGTGTGACTTCATCTCTCTGAGCTTCCATGTTCTCATTTGTAAAACTGGAACCAACTTAGTTTACAGAGTTGCTATAAAGATTTAAGCTAATGGATGGAAAGCATCTATTTGTCCATGCCCATGTAGGCGTTTGAAATATATATGGCAATATTATGTGACTTATTCCTCCGTATAACTTCAGGCTTAATAGAGATAAAACCTTATCCTCCGTGCTTTACTTTCAACATACCCCTCATTTGTATTTAAGTCCCTTCTGATCACATTCCAGTTAATAAATTTCAGTTACGTATGCTTCTCCAAAATGTCAGCTTCATTACAAGTTCTATTAGGAGGAAAGCTTTTCATACTTTAACAGTAGAGAAAAATCAGTTTTGATATTTCATTGCTTTTCTGAAGTCCTAGAACAGTAATAATATTTATGACACTGAGCACTGAGGTTTACGAAGCAGTAAATAGCTTTTGTGGCTGATTAAGCATCTCTGTTTCACTTCACATACTCTGGTACCATAGGCATTACCCCTTAATTAAATGCTTGCTTATGTTGCACAAGGACCTTTCTTGGTCCTGCACCTTTCAACAAATGTTACAATGAGGGAGAAGAAAAAACAAGCTAAACTACTGAGATGCTGTGGATACTAAAACTTCTGCTCAAAGCTGGGTCAACAAGATGACATCATGTAAAAATTTTACTGTATACAATATAAAATCAAAGCCAAAAAAAAAAAATCCAGAAAAAGCTGTACATTGGAAAGATTCCATTTGAAATGTCTGCATTTCAGGAGTAGGAGTAAAACCACAAACATCAGGTAAAAGGAGAATATTCCTTTTCCAATGTTTGCTGCAAATAAAATAATTAGTATAAAGTCATTTTATAATTTTCTTTGATATTAACACTTTAGCACCTGAGTGGCAAAAGATCAGAAAGAAACAAGTTTGTGTCATTACCAAAGATGAGTATGTCTTTTCTCATTTATGGAGGTTTTATCCCAGAGTAAGATAAAGGAAAAGTTAAAAGAGAAACCTTAGAAACCCCTGACAAATTATGCTTAGGACTTTGAAGTTCATAGAAAGTTCGGCTGCCACCATTGCTTTTGACTCTCCTAATTGAAGCAGCAAGTAGTAAATCTGTAACCCGCACAGACAGAAGGAATGACATATAAGGCTGCCACAAGTTTTATAATTAATGACAGATTGTGTATTTTCCAGCAAGGGAAAAAAAAAGAAAAAAACACCTTCACAGCTTCCAGAAAATCAACAATCTACATGTGGTGGTTGCAAAATGTTGAATATATTGCATTTATAAAATAAAACAGCTGATGACAGATTGAAAGTGATAGTAATATGCAAATGTAATGGTGTAAGAAAGTGAAGGAAGCGGTCACACATTACATAAATCATCACCTATTCCAGTTTCCTTCAACTATCCTCTGTTCCTACCCTTTATTTAATCCACCAAAAATGCCTAAATAGCTTTTTAGATCTGTAAGCTAAACACCAAGTAGTATTTCATAGTCTCACAACTAATTTGCCATTGCATATTTTTTATTTGCCATAAAAAACTATTAACTTGTTTTATATACAATCACCTTTATTATTTATACTAATGGAAAAGGACATAGTGGTGAGTAATCCAAAACATTCAAACAATCAAAACTTTAAATATTCAAACAGGACAATAAAAGAACATATGAGGAACTGTGGCTATTCTTCCTGGAGAAAAACTATTTAGGGAGAACATGGTAGCTGTCTTCTCATGCCTAAGTTGTCATTTCACAAACAGTGCTAAGAACCCACACTAGTGGACTAAATTTGTAAGGAGACAGGTTTCTGCTCACTACATGGAAAGCAGACAATCTCTTATGTATGGGGGTGGTAGAGAACATTCAGAAACCAACTGACATTGAATAGAGGTGGCTGGACTAAAACTCAGTAACTCTAAAGCCTCTTTGAACGCTTGAGCCTACGACTTTGTGATATATGTTTAAACTTATGGCCAAATCTGGATGTTTTTCAGGAGTTCATGAAATCATACAAAAGTTCGAACTAATAGCTTTAAGTCTGGGGTCCCTGAGTCACTCCTTTTACAAATCTCTTATGTTCCTAGCTTGGTCATAGCACTGTTTAAGCAGAACTTAAGTTACTCAGAACTTTTCTGAACAAAGTAAACAACAGCTTTCTCTGCAGGTTTCATATCAAAGCACAAAAAATAAACCACAACTAAAAACCGGAGAACAAATGGCTTGGGTCGTAAAAAAGGTTTTGTGCAAAGGAACCTAGGGTGCTGACAAGAGCCACATTTAAGTAGTTTGGACCCTGAAGTCCAAACGGGACAGGAGTCAAATGAGATGAGTGAAATGACCAGTTGTATACAACTGAAGGTTTCTAGAATGGCACATGCAGAAAAGCTACTTTTAGATGGGAGTTACAACCATTGTTGAAAATTAAATGCAACTATGTGTTTGTCAGCTTGCTCAACTATATAAGTTTATGCAAAAGACATGGAAAGTAAAACATATAACAAAGGAATCTGACCTAGACCTGGCTTGCGGATAGCCTGAAGAAATGTTGAGATCTGAAGGATGAAATCTAACTGATAAATGTTTCGGACAGGGGAATGCCACGTGCAAAGGTTCTGAGATGAGAGGGAGCATGTTATGTTTAAAGAACTAAACAAACAAACAAAAATTCAATGAGGCTTGAGAAGTAGGTAGGTAGGAACAAACCTATGCAGGACATTTTAGGTATTAGTTTGCAGCCTAAGATCATTAGGAAACCAGAGAACATTTTTTAAACACAGGACCATAATTATCAGATCTGTAGTTTGAAAAATCACTGGATACTGGTTAAAGAATAGATTTTACAAGTTATCAAAGTAGGTGCAGACAGATTATTTAAATAGGTTATTATGATGGCAGCCTAGAACAAAGTGGTGGTAATGAAGACGGAAGTAGATGAATTCAAGAGGCATCTCCAGTATGAAAACTGCCATAGTTACTATGCAATAACAGAGGCTGGGTACAGGAATTCTTGACAGGGATAGGTTGAGAATCCAGAAGTTTTCTGAATGACCAGCTCTAAGTCTTAATTAAGGCCTAAAAGGCATTGGGAGTAGTAAGAATTTCAGGGTTGAAGGAATGTCTGGAAATAAATGAGGACATAGAAAACTAAAGGCAGGCTGGGTGCAGTGGCTCACACCTGTAATCCCAACAATTTGCGAGGCAGAGGCAGGCGGATCACTTGAGGTAAGGAGTTCGAAGTCTAGCCTGGACAACATGGTGAAACCCTGTCTCTACTAAAAATACAAAAATTAGGCATGCTGGCAGGTGCCTGTAATCCTAGCTACTCGGGAGGCTGAGGCAGGAGAATTGCTTGAACCCAAGAGGCGGAGGTTGCAGCAAGCCAAGATTGCACCACTGCACTCTAGCCTGGGAAATAGAGCAAGATTCCAATTCCAAAAAAAAGAAAAAAAGAAAAAGAAAAGAAAAGAAAAAAAAAGAAAACTAAAGGCAGAAGTTGTTAAATGTTTGGAATGAGATAAGGTGTGTGTCTGGTGGGGGGACTGTGTAATGGGGATAATGCCATAAGGTGGAGGTGGATAGCCAGGCAGGTTCAGATCCTGAAGGGCTTTCACAAGAGAAAAAATTTGAACTTTACGCTAGAGACTATGCAGAGCCAATATGCAATTTTACTGAAGAGAGAAACAAGATTTTAAAGTGCCTTTAGAAAGACTGTCTAGTCAGTAGTGTGGAGAGGGACGAATACTAGGAATAGTGTTACTGGGTATGCAGAGTTGTATGAACAGTGTGAGAGAAATTTATGATGGTCATAATTAATGCAGGAGTAAGGGAAATAAAGAAAATGGGACCAAAAAATTTTTACAAGCTAGGAAAAACAGGGCAAGGGGAGTTAAGAGAAAATAAAGGGACTAGTACTACTCCTGGGTTTCTGTTCTGAAACTAGGTAAATAGTGAAACCTTTTGCTGATACAGAGAACACAATAAGAGAAATATAGTAACAGATGACAGGTAACTATGACCAACTAAGTGACACATATTACTATATTCCATTTTTAATTATAGTTACTCATGTAATTATCCTGTTCTGTACATCATTATTAAACCTGGGTTCAGAGAGTACGGAGCCAATACTGACTGATAAGAGTTTCTTTCTTTGTGTTCCAAAGACTTACGCATGGTGGGTCTTCAACAAGTATTTTATAAATAAACGAGTAACAATTCTGCCAACCAAATAAATAACTGAATTGGCTAAGACTATGTGTGGGGCTACAATTACAGAAAAACCAGGTAACAACAATTTAAACACACAGGATTTTATTTTAGGCAATCAGCAGTCTGGGGCTGGGCAGACCAGGAATGGTTCGACTGCAGGTCATCAATGACATCACAAAACAAGGGTCCTTCTATCCATCTGCTGTGCATTCCCTCGAATTTGTTTTCATACTCATGATGAACCTCCAGGCATCATTTCCATATTCCTGGTGGGAAGAAGGCTGAAGGCCTAAAAATACCTCCCATAAGGTTTTGATTTTTGATTACGGAAAGAAAGCTCTTCCCAGTGGACTTGTACTTACATGTCCCTGGCCAGCACTGTGTCACAGGGCCAACCCTAGCTGAAAGATGTCTAAAGGGAGAAGGAAGGGAAAGACAAGGTAGTTAGAAATGGATATTTAATGAGCCAAAATACATTTAACATGGCAGAATTTATATTTGGCTTATCAGAAGTCTTTTAAAATAAATGGAAAAACCAGAAGTAGGACAAGAATATTAAGCAAAAACAAAATAATATCTAGATTTTGGTTTCTTACCCTATTCTCTAATAAAAGGAAGGCTCTTTGGCAAAAATGGCTATTTCTAGGGCTATCGCAGGAGATACACAAGATAAATCTGGGGCATTTTGTAGTGTCAGAAAATTTTTTAAATGCTTAAATACACACACAAAATCTTGTTGATATGGGTATGTCAAAGGGGCGCAGGAGGCAACTGAAAGAACTTCCAATGGTTAAAGCTGAAACAATATGAGCAATAAAATAAAGTAGTACTGTATTAAAATCCAAAGTATAAAATGAGTCTTCAAGTTCATACCAATATAAATAATTGAGTAAGTAAATAAATGAGGAAGAATAAACAAATCTCCTAGGCAGAATAATCAAATACTTTATTCACTTCCTCTAGGAAGTACAGCCTAACGTAGGCTGTGCATAAAGACTTCCTTTTATTTTATTTATTTTTTGTGTATTTTGAGACGGCGTTTCACTCTTGTTGCCCAGGCTGGAGTGCAATGGGGCGAGCTCGGCTCACCGCAACCTCTACCTCCTGGGTTCAAGCGATTCTCCTGCCTCAGCCTCCCGAGTAGCTGGGATTACAGGCATGCGCCACCACGCCCGGCTAATGTTGTATTTTTTTCTTTCTTTCTTTCTTTCTTTTTTTTTTTAGTACAGACGGGATTTCTCCATGTTGGTCAGGCTGGTCTCGAACTCCTGACCTCAGATTATCTGCCCACCTCGGCCTCCCAAAGTGCTGGGATTACAGGTGTGAGCCACCGTGCCTGGCCAAGACTTCCTTTTAAAGAGTAGTGTATGGAAAAGGGGAAAAGAATAACTTTACAATGGAGAAACCTGGCAAACACTACCTCAGCCAGTGATCAAGGTTAACATCAACAGTGATAAGTCATGCTGACAGTATATACCCTTGATATGATCTGATGAGAATGGTACTTTAGTTCTGTGGTCTTCCTTTCAAAAACACATATGAAAAAAATAAAAAATAAAAATCAACAACAACAACTACTATATACATATGTACAGGAAAAAACCCATGAGGCTAATCATGAGAAAAACACTGGACAAATCCCAAAAGAGGGACATTCTACAATATCCCTCACCAGTACTCCTCCAAATTGTCAAGAACATAAAAAATAAAGAATATCAGAGAAATTATCACAGATAAGAGAAGAAGAAGAAGACCTGAAAACTAAATGTAAGTGTGGTATCCTGAATGAGACCCTGAAACAGAAAAATGATATAGGTAAAAACTAAGGAAATTTGAATAAACTATGAACTTGAGCTAATAATAATGTATCAATATCGGTTTATTCATTGTAACAAATACACCATAAAATGTAAATAAAAGGGGAAGCTATATGATAGGATATGTGTGTACTGGGGGGAGGGCATATGGAAACTCTTGTACCATCTTCTCAATTTTTCTGTAAATCTAAAACTGCTCTTAAAAACCCTGTTTAAAAAAATCCAATAGCTAACTGTAATGCCACCACAGTATTAACACTGTGAGATATATTTTATCAGTTTTGTTTTTCTTTATGTGCATGTGTATTCACATACCCAACAGGTTTAGTTTTTCTATTTTAGTCAAACGATAAACACATGTTCACCATAGAAAAATTAGAAAATAGAGACTTTTAAAACTTCTGTAATGCCATCACCCACAAATAAATGATTGCCATTTTGACATACAGCCTTCTATTTATCTATGTACTATTCCTTCATCACCCATTTCCTAATTCTTACATAAACATACTTCAATTTTATCACAAAGTTATTTTCTCTGAAAAATTCTCTCTGGTTCCCAAAGCAGGTTAAGTCTCTCTAATAGGCACTTAACATAGCTCCCTGTACTGCTCTTTCCTAGCGCTTATAACATTTGTAATCAAATGGTCAATTGAGAAATTAATCGTTATTAATGCCTGTCTTCCCACAAAAATGTAAGCTTCATATATTATTCATCGTAGTTTCCCCACCATGGTGCCTTAAACGCAGCAAGTATTCAATGAATAATAGCTGACTAAATGCATGAATACTACATGTACAGAGTGAAGTAACAATATAGCTATTGGAAACTAAATGTATACCTATGGAAAAATGTTCAGGATAGCTTAGTGAAAAATAAGATGTGGCCAGGAGCAGTGGCTCACACGTGTAATCCCAGCACTTTGGGAGGCTGAGGCAGGCAGATAACCTGAGGCCGGGAGTTCGAGACCTGCCTGGCCGACATGGTGAAACCCCGTCTCTACTAAAAAATACAAAAATTAGCTGGGAGTGGTGGCATGCGCCTGTAGTCCCAGCTACTTAGGAGGCTGAGGCAGGAGAATTGCTTGAACCCGGGAGGTGGAGGTTGTAGTGAACTGAGATGGCACCACTGCACTCCAGCCTGGGCAACAGAGCAAGACTCTGTCTTAAATAAATAAATGAGACGCAAAACAATATGCACAGCAAATTCTCATTTTCTGTTTCAATAATAACAAAAGCTTACTATGTGCATAGAAAACAAATACAACAAAGAGTTCAAAATCGTTAGTCTGGGTGGGGAATTTCAGTAAGTTATTTCCTAGTGTACATATCCATCATGTTTCAATGTTTAGTAAGTATGCATTATTTTTATGAACAGAAAAACAAAGATAAAATATGCCTTCATTATGGAAAAATTAGAAAATAAAGGTAAATTCTTTTTTAAAAAACTAAACAACCTATTGTTATCAATCTCATTATACCAGACACAATCACAATGAATACTTCGGTATATTTCCTTTTCATTTGTACCTTGTACATTTATTTTTGTTTGACATGCTATAGGTAAATTTATATTTTGACTTTTATGTCTCATTTCATCCTGACAACTACCTTATCAGGGAGACAACCCTTGGCCACATTAGCAGCAGCACAAATGAATTGAATCACGAGTATGTGTTCCCAGAGCTGGTTAAAAACAGACAGAAGAATGGGGTCTCCTGACTCTCAGTCTTCCACTCCTCGTTAACCCTCACAGCTCAGCAACAAATTATCAAAGCTGAGATATCCTATGCACTGTAAAATGACCGAATTCAAATTGAACAGCTCTACAAGTTTAATCACTTTTATAATATTTCAAATGTTCATATAGTTAGGCAAATGTTTATTGAAGTCTTAGAAGGAAAGATATCTGTAATTATTAAAAAGAACACCAACCAGCGTAACTACTGATATATGTAACAATTTGGATAGATCTCAAGGGAATCATGTTGGGTGTAAAAAGCCAATCTAAAAGGCTATATACAAATACTGTATGATTCCATTTAAATAGCATTCTCAAAATGATGACATTTCAGAAATGGAGAGCAGATTAATGGTTGCCAGGGACCAGGAATTGGCAGGCGGAGGGAAGACTGACGGTAACTATAAAGGGGTTGCATAAGGGAGATCTTTGTAGGTATGGAACAGTTCTGTATCTTGACTATTTTGATAGTTAGACAAATCTACACAGGTAACAAAATTGCATGCATGCATGCATACACACACACATACACACACACACAAATGTATGTAAACTAGTGAAATCTGAATAAGGTTTATGGATTATACCATTGTCAATTTTATGGTTTTGCTATTATAATATTGTTTTGCAAGATGTTATGATTGGGGGTAACTGGTGAAGAGTAGACAGGAGATCTCTGTATTATATTGGCAACTTCCTGTGAATATTTAACTTAAAAGTTTTCAAATGGGCAAAAAGGATAAATGACACAAAATCTCATAATTAACCCTTGCCAGAAACCCCTTACATTAGGGTTTCATAAATGTTCGATACACACAGTAATAAACGTATGGGAAGAAAAATTATACTACAGGGGAGAATTTCTAACATAGCTGTCCAACGACAGAGTGGGATCTCAGGCAGGCAGTGAGCTTCTCACTGGAGGTATGTGAACAGAGAGAATGATTTTCTGAAGAGGGATATGGTAAGAATGACTCATTAATTTATAAGTGGGATGAAATACCTATTCTAATTCTCCTTTATTAATTTAGCAAACATGTGGCATAAGTAACACAAAACCCACTCACTCCCTTCCTAGCTTGCAATCATGCCAGATGCTAACAGATGACACCCCTCCTTACCAAATGTCCCCTACAATCCTCCTAATCCTCAACAGGTGCTTCAGGTAGCTACTACAGTCAGAGTTAGTATTTGCTTTCCTGAACCACGAACCACCTAACAATGTGGTCATTGTTCTACAAACTCTCTGAAGATGGCAAAAATATAAAATGCTAATTCAAAAGTAAAGCTTTGCCACACCTTGCACTAGAATCAAGAAGACAACCTAATAGGATCCAAAGAAGACTGCCTCCAGCTGTAACAATATTCATAATCATTATGATATAATACTTTGAAATTTAGTGACTACTCTGATCTAATGTCCTACTAGCACTTACCTTTTAAACTATTCTTACAGAAAAGTGGAGAAATTATTCTAGTCTATAACTGGTGAAATTCTGGCAAATGGAAGGTAAGAAATAATTTGCCCCAAATGTAGTTTAAAAAACGAAAAAAAGCATGCCCAAGCAGCACTTACAAAACTCAAGGCTTTAAATCTTTTGAGTGATCTACAAACACCTTTTTTTAAAAAGGAGCAGAATTGTTGAAGAAAATCTCAAATATAAGGAAAAATAAGTGTATATTGATTATACTCATTATCTCTGAAGTAACCAAAGAGTTAATCACTGATTTTTGAAAGTTCTTAAACAAAAGAAAGTAAAGTAAACCAAAACTGATTGTAACTGCCAGACAGGAAATTTTTGTTGGATGCAGAGAAGATTCTAAGAGTGGCTTGTGATAATAATGGAAAAGGGCACTTTGGCTAATAGACAGACCTAGAACACTGAGATAAAAGGTTCTTTGAAGTGTTTTACTTTTTGATAGGTTTTAAGGAATAAGAACACCAACCACTTCAACTAGCCAATATATAAAATAAAAATATTGAATGTGGACCACTGTTTTCTAATTTTGTGCACCATCAATCCCTCTTAAGTAGTTCTACCCTACAAGGCTATCTGTTCTAATGTTATAGACCTTCTAATACCAAATTTATAGACTAAACCATTTAAAGCAGAGCAAACTCACCGCTGTTTCTGGCAGTATCACTATGGATGATCTTTTACTCGTTCTTTGTTTACTTTCTTCATTTGCAAAGTGGGAAGCTGCTCCCAATGAAAAATTCGTTAAAAGGTCAACTACAAAGCAGAATCAACATGAGATTTTATTATAAATAACAAAATGCCTTCTTTGTAACAAAGATATTCTTGTGCTTTAAAATTTACTTTTGTTTTTCTCTTGGTAATCATCATTGAAATTGCTAATACACGATGTAAAAGTAAAGAGCTTCTGAAAGACTCTCCTAGGCAAAACTGGCTGCTTCCTTCAGTCACCTAGGATTTTTGGCCTTGTGACCTTAGTTTCTCTTTATTGCCCAGTGTCACTGTTACCTGACCTCCTTAGTCCCTCTTTACTCCCTAGTGTCACTCCTACCAATAGAAATCACTTGGTACAGAATTCAATGATAAAATGTCTATCCCCACCATACTGTAATTATTTGCATATATAGCTGTCTCCCCCGCTGACCTGCTCAAAAGTAAAACACTCTATCTCATATATTTTATATCTCTAGTGCTGATCATGATGCTTACAAATAGTAGACCCTGGGGAAATGTTTATTAAAACATTGAGTAATGACTACCAAATTCTCTAAGGAGAAACAATTCCACTGTTTACTAGAATCTTATTTCTAAGGTTTTCTAGACAAAATAAAATAGATTATCAACACCAACAATTTGTGCTTTGCCTTGGTAGTTCATTGTTTTTCATATCTGGGAGTTGAATGATCTTATCTAGACCAGCTAATTGAGCCTCACATTTCTCTGTGCTAAAGTTTAAGACTTTAGAGACAGACAATGAGACCCTCAGGGCAGGAAACATCTCTTATTTATCTCTGTATTCCTAATTCTTGGTTATGGAATATGTGCTTAATAAAAGTTTGCTGAGTGAATGCATTATTAAATTGATCCACATTGCTGGGTGTGATGGCTCACACCTGTAATCCCAGTACTTTGGGAGGCTGAGGCGGGCAGATCACTTGAGGCCAGTAGTTCCGAGACCAGTATGGCCCACATGGTGAAAACCCCCATCTCTACTAAAAATACAAAACATTAGCTGGGCATAGTGGTGGGTGCCTGTCATCCCAGCTACTCAGGAGGCTAAGGCACAAGAATCACTTGAATCCAGAAGGCGGAGGCTGCAGTGAGCTGAGATCGCACCACTGGATGACAAAGTGAGACTCTGTCTCAAACGAAAAAACAAAATAATGTTTTATTTTGTTTTGTTTTGTTTTGAGACGGAGTCTTTGCTCTGCCACCCAGGCTGGAGTGCAGTGGCGTGATCTCGGTTCACTGCAAGCTCCGCCTCCTGGGTTTACGCCATTCTCCTGCCTCAGTCTCCCAAGTAGCTGGGACTACAGGCGCCCGCTACCACGCCCGGCTAATTTTTTGTACTTTTAGTAGAGACGGGGTTTCACCGTGTTAGCCAGGATGGTTTCAATCTCCTGACCTTGTGATCCGCCCGTCTCGGCCTCCCAAAGTGCTGGGATTACAGGCGTGAGCCACTGCGCCCAGCCAAAATAATGTTTTTATACCAGCTAAAAACAATGTATTAGGCTGTTCTCACATTGCTATAAAGAAATACCTGAGACTGGGTAATTTATAAAGCAAAGACGTATAACTGGCTCACAGTGCTGCAGGCTATACAGGAAGCACAGCAGCATCTGGTTCTGGGAAGGCCTCAGGAAGCTTACAATCATGGCAGAAGGCAAAGGGTGAGCAGGCATCACACATGGCAAAAGCAGGAGCAAGAAGGGATAGGAGGTGCCACATACTTTTAAACGACCAGATCTTGCAAGAACTCTCTCACTATTGTGAAGACAGTACCAAGAGGATGGTACTAAACCGTTCATGAGAAATTTGCCCCCATGATCCAATCACCTCCCGCCAGGCCCCACATCCAACACTGATGATTACAATTCAATGTGAGATTTGGATGGGGACACAGATTCAAACCATAACAAACAACCTCTAATATCAGACCCACAATCCATGTAAAAAAAAATCTAGACATATTTATCTCACTAGTGTTTATACAGTAATTTGAAGCAAACAGTGATATATCAAATTGAATTCAGTTCTTAGGTCCCAAGTAGAGTGAAATCTAAAGATAATGTGGAAAAGAAACAAAAACAAAAAAACAGCTAGAATACACTCTCTCAAAACCCTTCCCTCGGCTGGGTGTGGTGGCTCATGCCTGCAATCTCAACAATTTGGGAGGCCAAGGTGGGAGAATTGCTGAGACTGGGAGTTTGGGACCAGTTTGGGCAATATAGGGAGCCCTGTCTCTACAAAAAATAAATTAGCCAAGTGTAGTGGCACACATCTGTATTCCCAGCTATTCAGGAGGCTGAGGCGGGAGGACAGCTTGAGCCTGAGTGGAAGGCTACAGTGAGCTTTGATCTTGCCACTGCAAGATCTTGCCTGTGTGACAGAGCAAGATCCCATCTCAACAAATAAATAAATAAATAAATAAATAAATAAATAAATAAATAAATAAAATAATTAATAAAACACTTTTTCCTTGGTGTGACCATGGCAAATAGGTGGAACTCAGCTGTCAAGGGCTTTTATATAGAGAGGGTAAATTAGCAGTTATGGGGCCATGGAAAAGCCAGAAGCGGTTCATCTCCTTGTAAAGTTTCCATTTTCTTGGTACTTGAAAGTTTCCAAGAGGAAGTGCTACCTTTCTATTTTGGAACTGATCTTAAAAAAGATGTTTGTGAAGTCTTTGGATTTAGTTCCTCTCAATAATATACAAACCAAATTTCTCAGCTGATATATTTAATGATGATTTTCTAACTGGGATCTGAAAATCCAGCTGCGCCATACCCACGCTTTCTTATGCCTCTCCCTCTTAGTGACTAAGATTCTTTGATATGAATTTAGGTCATCCTGAAATATAATAAATTTTGGTTACCTTATGTAAAGTTAAAGTTGGAGAATGGATTAAGATTTTAAAATAGCTACACATATAAGGTGATCATATAACAGAGAACTAGTACAAATTAAAAAAAAAAAAAAAAAAACCGTAGACTAATCTAACTTCTGTGATTTAGAATCCAGTACCACATAGTTTGAATTTGTTTACTAAATGTTCTAAATTGTAAGAGAAATCTGATCTCAAATAATCTCCATAGACTATAAGCAGTTAAGTCTCCCCACTTGCTAAGCCATTTTAGCCATCTATCTTGAACAATTAACTTCTCCCTCCTGCTACTCCCTTCCCCCAACACACAGATTCTTCTTGGGATTTTAAAGAATGACATAATGAACTTTCATATTAGTGGTCTATTAACTTTGATAAAGGAGACGCTCAAAAACATAACGAACACTTTCAACTACCAACTTGTGATGACAAACCGTAATACTCGGTCTTGATAATCTTTCAAATAGGTAAGTAAAGCCAGAAATTTTAAATTAGGAGAAATAAAAGAAAGGACACAAAATATCTCCAAAGAAACAGAAATGCCAAAATCATTTTAAAACATTCATTAGAATGAGAACACACATTTCCTACTGTCATAAATGTAACAAAGCTAAAAAGCTCTCTTCCGAGACTCCCTCTCCTTATTTCAATCTGTACTTTCCATCTGATGACAGCATTTTCTGGATACAAGGAATATTTCCCTCATCACAGAAACTGCCTGACTTGTAATCTAAGAGAAACAAAAATAATTCTTAGCTCTTGGATCTAATATCCTAGCAATGTTGGAAAAACAATTCCCTAAGATGTTAAGATGGTTCTGAAACTGATTGTCTCTCATTTTCCACCCAATACAGAATTAATTAGGGTCTATATTCTTGATACTGTTCTATTTAGGAAACAGCTTGACATGTGGGACATATTAACAACAACAAAAAAATACTGGTGACAAAGAACTCGTGCTATAGGCAGGCAGACAGAAGAAAACCTGTCTCATGTACCATATTTAAAATCTTCAGAAATTAAGTTCAGCAAGGCAAAATAATCCCAAAAGGGCCCACTATTATTTGCCTCAAGTAAACATTCAACAACAAACCACATCCAAAAATACTTAGCAGCCTATGATGCTTGACTATCATTTAAAGCAAGCCTTTAGAATATGTAAAGAAAATCCAAATATTTCTGATACTTACCTGCTTTCCAAAGTAACTAATAATACCACTGGATAAACTACACTTTGAAAAGACCATAAATGAGTAACCCGGATTTTAGAAGTAAGAAAATATTCAAAGTTTTCATACTAAAAAGTATTCCCAGATGATTGCCAACATGATGTTAATTAGTATATTAATGTTTTAGTAACTACAAAATCAACGATTTGGATGTTAGGTTGAGTTTGTCTCTGCACTCATCAGATTGTGGTTCTAAATAAAGTAAATCACTGTTGGGGCAAGGGTATGTTTAAACTGGAATCAGCCAGTTACATAAAGAAATAACCCAATGAATCATTGTAAATTCCTATGCCAATAAGATAAAAACTCAAACTTGGCACTAATGTATTCTAAACATTTGTCTGTATTTCTTTAACACTCATATTTCATGTAAATAAGCAGATAATTGTGAAGCAAGTTCTCTTTTATAACTTATATATAAATATACATGAGAAAAGATCAATATTAAGCATTAGTGGAACATTATATCAACAATAATAAAATATACTAAGACCTAATCTTCCTTTCTAACAGAAAAGAAGAACTAGGTATAGATCATTGTTTTGTTTTTTTTAAATGTGAACCCTGAAAAACTAAAACACTAAACCAAATGTAAAAAAAAAAAAAAAAAAAAAAATCCATACCCATGCTAGATTTTGCTTTTGACATAATTAGAATCATTACAAAGACTGTATAAGGGGGAAAAATGCAATGTTATTGTAATAGCCAAAGATAAAGTGATGAAAATTAAGGAAGATACTAACATTTTGAAGATTTAAGAATTAATTGACAAGCCACATTATGGAAGAAGAAGGAGAAAAAAGAAAAACATCTTGGTCAAAGCACGCTGAAATGGCAACAGTGCATACTGACTTCAAGGATGCCTCAAATATCACAAATAACTGCAGTAGCTCAACTCCCTCACAGCTTCTTGACAACCACTACTCTGAAGCCCCAATGGAGACTGCTCTGATCTGATAATGGAACCTTCACTCTCCAATGGCAAAAGATCATTTTACAGTATACCACATGTATTTTAATCCACTGATTGGCCCATTAGTACATAAACGTTTTTAAAAGCTTTCCTGATATGATCCTCAATTTGCTCTTCAATAAAAAAGAAAGTATATCTACCTTATAGAGTTATGAGGATTAGACAAGGTATACAAAGCTTCTAGCACAAGGATCTTGCAGGATATTCCGGCACAAGTACTTATTTTGAATGTACCACAAAACTGTGTAATAAGCATTTTTTGAAAGAATGGAAAAAAGCAAGGCCTTGACTGAAGATCAGACGCCATGCAGACCAAATTTAGTAACTGACATTCTTTTCATTCACCATTAAAAGTGCTCTTTATATAAATTACCTTAAACTATAACAAAATTACCAAAGGTTCTATTCGATAAAGAAGACAAACAAAATATAAAGGAAAGAAAATAGAAAGAAGTAATACTTATTGGCTGCTTACCATATACTAGGCATAATGCTAGAGGAACATTATAAGAAATCCATAATGTAGTTTTATTGGTGAGGAAACTGAGGCTGTCACAGCTATTCATGCAACTATTACATGACAATGTTGGGATTCAACCTGGTCTGTGTGAAGGCAAAGTCTAATTTGTTTCCACAGTGCCACACGCAATTCACAGAAAAGTAATGGAAAAATTCAAAAAACATAAGCATTATAAACCAGATAGTTGTTTTTGGAGCAAAGGAATTATTTTCACTGAAACATTCAGGAAGCAACAACAAACACATCCATCCTGGATCATTAAAAAACTGAACTGAAAATCTACATGCCAATTAAAAACATGCCAACATCCACATGCCAAAGAAAAACAAGTCAAACATAGTAAAACATTTATCCACCACATAAATTGCTTAGTAGGCATAGAAAGATACATAAGGTATAGAAAGCTTTAGATTTAGTTCAAGTATTACATTTCTTTAGAATCTACAGTCTAAGATGATATATAATTTCTCTATTTTCATGAAAATGAAACAAAGCACATTTATTTTTAATTAATGGGCTAAGATACAACCAACAGGCCATGAAGTAATTTTGTTGTTTATAGAACAAGTCCCACTACAAATTTGCAATTTACTTGTAAAGCATGATTTGGAACCAAAATGCAGAGCAAAACAAAATTTCATCTTGTCCTCTCCTCATATCACCTGGAGAGGTTCTTCTGAGAGTAAAAAGCCAGAATCTCTATTTTCTAACTAATATTACAGGATTCAACCTTGCCAGTGAAAGCAAGGATTACTATTCCTGACTAACAGAACACTCAAGTTAGGCTTCCAGATAATGAAGGGTTTTGTTTTGTTGATTTGTTGTTTAGGAATTGAATCAATTCCAGATTGTCTATAGCCATGTCTGAATTCCGCCCTGACTTTTAATCCCCTCTCTGCCAACCAGCACGCTCTGGACCACTGGACCTCACACCTAAGTTAGAGTAAGCAGGTTTATGAGTGTCTTACTATTTGGTGTAATCAAGCAAATCAGAAAGATAAGTTGCAGGAAAAAAATCATAATATTTTCTAATGATACATACAAATGATTTTCAGGAAATCAATGATATACCTCTCATTCATTAGCAAGGATGACCTGGACACGACCATTCTGTTAAACTACACTGCACAGTTTTTCATCACTGAGTTATTCTGCATTAGTGATGAGGTAAGAACAGCAGAACACATAAGAAAAAATTGTTCCTTACAGCATTGAATTTATCAATATATGAAAGTGGGTTTCTAGAGTTTACAGAGGAAAACAAGAATGACAGGGAAAATGCTGAATACAGTCCTCTGTAGTGGGGAAAAAAGTGTAATTTCCTTCCTTGATCAATTACACTAGTCAGTTAACTAATATCTTGGTTCTAATTTAAGAGCTGGACCTATTCACCCTCTGAATCACAAGACAGAAGCGACTGCCTAACATTAAAAAAAAAAAAAAAAAATTCTTAAAATTTTAAATACACATTATACTTTGAAATCAAGAAAAAAAATACAATAAAAATGGAAGTCACTTTTAGTTGTTTTTTACTGTTTTTAAAATAATATAGAAATTCTGAAAAACATTGGTCTACATAAAGAAACACAAATCACTAGCAATACTACCAAATAGAGATAACTATTGACACATTGATGTATATATTTCATTATTTCCTTAAACCAGGCTTTGTGGGCAAGAGTTGTAAATCCAGAATCAAACTACTTCTCATCATTGGTCTAAGCTACTATCATCTCTTGACAGGGTTATTACAATCACCTCTTATTTCCATGATTCCATAACAGCTCCTCTCCAGTCTATTCTACACCAAACAGCCAAAAAGATCTCTTAAAATGTCAGTCATATTTCATCCCTCTGCTCAAAACCCTACAATGGCTTCTCATCTCATCAATGTGTAAGTCTAAAGTGCTTACAAAGGTCCTACAAGGTCCTCCATCTTTACCCCTAACCTCCACTTCTCTCACCCTGTTTCCCATACACTCTCCTCCCTGGTTTAACTGTACTGGTTAAGCTGACCTCCTTACTCTTGCTGGAACACACACAGTTCCCTCCACAAGGAATACTCTTACCCCACATGTAAACATTGCTCTCTTCCTCCCTTTCTTCAGCTCTTTATTCAAATATCATTTTTCAGACACTTCCCTGACCTACCGTTTCCCTCCCTTGGTACACCTTATCACCCTATTCTGTTATATTTTTCTCCAATTATCACCAACTGACAAATTATTTGTTCACTGCTCTATCTCTACTAACTAGAATGTAAGTTCCATGAAGGCAAAGAAATGACCTGTTTTGTTTTTTCCTCACTCAGTGCTCTATCTCTTGGTTCTAAAACAATTCCTGGGATACAGTAGGTACGAAGTATTTGTGAGTGAATGGCTGAGTAATTAGGATCAAAGTGTACCTAAAATTTACACTCAACTTTTGTCATTTACTATTAGCATTCCTAATTATTGCATGGCATTCCATTATAGATATATACTATATAGTAGATTGAATCAATTTTCTATTTTATTTTATTATGTTTAAAATTTTTACTTATTTATTTATTTTGAGACAAAGTCTTGCTCTGCTGCCCAGGCTGAAGTGTAGTGGCACGATCTCGGCTCACCGCAACTTCCACTTCCTGGGCACAACTGATTCTCGTGCCTCAGACTTCCCAATAGCTGGGACTACAGGCATGTGCCAACAAGCCCAGCTAATTTTTGTATTTTTAGTAGAGACAGGGTTTTGCCATGTTGGCCAGGCTGGTCTTGAACTGACCTCAGGTGATCCACCTGCCTCGGCCTCCCAAAGTGCTGGGATTACAGGCATGAGCCACCAAGCCTGGCCAACTTTCTATTTTAAATATTTAGGTTGCTTCTACATTTACTGTATCATAAATATCCTTGTATACATAGAATATCTTTGAAATATATGTCTTCCTGCACAGCTCTGATAATTTCCCTAGGATAAATTATTTTAAGTACAAATGTTGGATCAAAGAGTATTTAGATCATGAATGTTTTTATTTTTTATTTATTTTTTTTGAGATGGAGTCTCGCTCTGTCGCCCAGGCTGGAGTCAGTGGCACGCTCTCAGCTCACTGCAACCTCTGCCTCTCGGGTTCAAGCGATTCTCCTGCCTCAGCATCCCGAGTAGCTTGGGAATACAGCCTTGCGCCATCACGCCCAGCTAATTTTTGTATTTTTAGTAGAGATGGGGTCTCCCCATATTGGCCAGGCTGGTCTTGAACTCCTGACCTTGAGATCTGCCTGCCTCGGCCTCCCAAAGTTCTGAGATTACAGGCGTAAGCCACTGCGCCCGGCACTCATGAATGCTTTTATTATATTTTCTAAACTGCTCTAGAGGCTGGGCAAGGTGGCTCACGCCTGTAATCCCAGCACTTTGGGAGGCTGAGGCGAGCGGATCACTTGAGGTCAGGACTTCAAAATCAGCCTGGTCAACATGGCAAAACTCTGTCTCTACTAAAAATACGCCACTGCACTCCAGCCTGGGCGACAGAGCAAGACTCCATCTCAAAATACATGTAAAAATAAATAAAAAAATAAGCTGCTCTAGAGAATGGCTAGTAATATAAGCTTACATTTCTCCTCACTAACAATGCATATGTGAGTCCTTTTTTGACAAAACACAAAAAGTTGATTTTCTTCCCCCGAACCTAAACAGGAATATCTAGTCACCATATATTTTTTGTTTGTTAAAAAATTTTTTGGCCAGGAGCGGTGGCTTACACCTGTAATCCCAGCACTTTGGGAGGCTGAGACGGGAGGATCATGAGGTCAGGAGATCAAGACCATCCTGGTTAACATAGTGAAACCTCGTGTCTACCAAAAATACAAAAAAATGAGCCGGGTATGGTGGCAGGTGTCTGTAGTCCCAGCTACTCGGGAGACTGAGGCAGGAGAACGGCACGAACCCAGGAGGTGGAGGTTGCAGTGAGCCGGGATCGCGCCACTGCACTCCAGCCTGGGCAACAGAGTGAGACTCTGTCTCACTAAAAAAAAAAACAAAAAACTTTTAATTGGAAAGTTAGAGGAAAATATAAATTTTATTAGTTAATGACAGTGATTGTTTCCAAGCACCCTGTCCCATAGTGGCATTATTATTTTTAAAATCTGGTAGATTTTAAAGGGTACTTCATTTTTCTTTAACGGTACCTTATTGTTTTATTTTCTACTTCTCTGTTTACTAATGAAGTTGATGATGCTTTCCCACATTTATTGGTAGATTTTAAAAGGTACTTCATTTTTTTTTAACAGTAACTTATTGTTTTATTTTCCATTTCTTTGTTTACTAATGAGATTGATGATGCTTTCCCACATTTATTAGTTGATTTTGCTTTCCATGACAAACTGCCCTATTCATGACTGCTTCTTTTTCTATTCAGGTATTCATTTCTTATTGACTTATAAGTGCTCTTCATACATTAAAGATGTTAAATTTTTATCACATGGCATAAATATTCCTTCATATTTGACATCTGCCTTTCAATTTTGTTGATAGTATTAGATACATAATTTTTGTGCAACTAAATCTATTTATTTATTATTTATTTATTTATTTTTAATAGCGAAGAGGGTCTCACTTTATTGCTCAGGCTGTTCTTGAACTCCTAGGCTCAAGCCATCCTCCTGTCTCAGCCTCCCAAAGTGCTGGGATTACAACGCACAAGTCACTGTGCCGGATTCAATCACTTTTTATGTTACTCTTCATTTAATTTTGCATTTAGAAGAGCACTTTTATATACAACCAACATGCTATCAAGTTAGAAACCAATGGTGGTTTTGTGGTTTCTAACTGGGTAGAAGTCTGGGTATTTTTTCTTCTTTTTGCTTGTATATTTCTTTTCTCTAACAACTATATAAGCTTATCTAAGAAGAAATATTTTCTTAAACATTAAAAATAAAAAATAATTTCTCCACTACTTGATTATAAACTTATACACACACATTTCCTTATGTTTTTATTCTATTTTAAAATGTTTTCATTATTTCAACCATCTGAAATCTTAGCTCATGGTGTGAAGTACAACTCTAGTTTTATATTCTTGTGATTTTTAAGTCAATATTCTTACCACTCTTGTTTACCAATTCATTCTCCTAATGAATTGAAATGGCTTCACTATCATACATTAATCTGTCTTTTTTTAGGACTCTAGCTTGTTCCATTCTTAGTCAACTTCATATGGCGTTAATTATTGCAGATTTATAAAAATCTTCTAATACATGGTGGTGCAATTCCAACTTCATAATGCTACTCCTTCAAAAATTTTCTTTTAAACTTATTCTAGAACAATTTCAGACCAATTTTGTTAAATTTCCCTATTTCACCCCACTTCTGAATCAAAAATGTTAATTAGATTTTGATTAGAACTGCATCAAATTCATACATTTGGGAAGAATTAATATAAGACTGAGTCCTGCTTATTAGAAACATGTTTAATCTTTGTACTTATTCAACTCTCTTTATGTTATCCTGTACAGTTAAGTTTTTAAAAAAATAATTTCTGTACTTTTTATATAGTCTCTAAATACTTAGGAGATTTTTTTCTCCACTGTAGTTTCCAACTAGGTATTCCTTGAATATTGAAAAAGTACTGACTTCAGTACATTTAGACTGTAACTAACTACATAATTTTAGTTCAAATAGGCTTTCAGGTAATTTTCCTAGATTTTCTGATAGATAATTGATCACTTGTGAATAACAGTAATGCTGTCTTCTCTTTTGAAACGACTGCCCAACCATGCAGTCTTTCTGCTCCTGACACCAGAAAGAAGGCCTTTTATTATTCCAGGAAGAAGAAATATTTTCCAGATGAAGGTCTCCCATCTTGCCAGGTTTCTACTTGTACCTGAATATCCTTGTTACTGAGAAGTAGAGGAGATTTAGTCAGATTTATTCAGCATCTCTTCCACTCACGACCCAGGCAGTTTGTTCTTTCATGCAAGAATTTACAGGTTGGTTCTCTATACCTCCATCAACTTGATTCCTTTCATATTGTCTCTAGCATAAATGCCTCCAATTATGAAAAGTCCACCAGGAAATATTTTCGTATTTTTTGTATGACTTTTGGATCAGCATCGTTTCCATCTTTTTTTTTTTTTTTTAACAATGTGTGTGCTCCATCTCTCTCTTTCTGATATTCTTGCTATTGGTACAATATATTTTATCTCCTGACCTATCTTCCTTTTGTCTTATTTTGTCATTTTGATTTCTTTCTGCAGTGTCTAATTTGGTATTCACTGCATCCAGAGATTTTAATTTGGCAACTGTATTTTCGTGCCTTCAGAATCCTGTCAGATTGCTTCCTTTTTATTACTGATATCCAGCTTCCCCAGGTTTAATGACTAAACCTTTTTGAGAACACAAATCTCAACAGATTGCTAGTTGAGGTATCCAGCAATCTGAACAGGATTTGAGGCAGGAGGGTTGGTAGCTGGGAACTTAGTGACTAGGCCACCTATGTGGACAGGTTCCTTCTATCTATAAACAGTGTTCACAAATGCTTCTGGTCAAAGAGCCAAGAGAGGAATTTAAACACTGTGCTTTGTAGGAACATGCATTAAGTTTACTGTCCCTCCCAATTTAAGAGTTCTCTCTCAGAAAGATTCTCCTTGAGGGGCTCCTCCTCAATTACCTTCTTTCATTCCAGGCCCATCAGCAATGCTGCATAACAAGGATTATTCTGGGTTTTCTGGCATGAGTGGCATTAAGCTCTAGCTTCTGATACACATGCAGTGTTTTTCCCATTCATCTATGTATCTACTGGTCTTTTTAATGGAAATTTAGATGGGTGAAGATAGGAAACTGTTTTTTCTGCTATTTTGCCCAATATTGTTATCTGTATTCTTATCACTATACATTACGTTTACGTTGACGCTTACTACTTTTTTTCAAGAGACAGGGTCTGGCTCGTTGCCCAGGCTGGATCGCAGTGGAATGACTGTAGCTCACTGCAGCCATGAAGTCTGGGCTTAAGCGAACCTCCTGACATAGCCTCCTGAGTATCTAGGACTACAGGCGTGCACTACTACGTGCAGCTAATTTTTTGTTGCTATTGTAGAGACAGGGTCTTGCTATGTTGCCCTGGCTGGTCTCAAACTACTGGCCTCAAATAATCCTCCCACTGCAGCCTCCCGAAGTGCTCAGATTACAGGGGTTTGTCACTGTACACAGCCCTCTCACTACTTGTATTTAATCCACGTTTCTAGGTAATAGTTTCCAATCTCTATTTTACCAAGTCAAAGGGACTTAACAACATGCCATCCCTCCCACCCTAATCATTGCACTTCAGGAAACAAATGCCACAATAAGAACACCTATCTCTTTCCGGGAAATCTTTTACCAGGTTAAATATAATGATGGACTAGTAGGACTCCAAATGGTCAGAGTTAATAGGCCCAGGTATCTCTGTGTCTTAATTTTTGAAGGTAAGATAACAAGAATAACAGTGTCATTAAAAGACTGCTATGAAAGACTAAACAGTGAGTGCCAACTTATCTGAGATGAAGCAAAGGGGTCTCTCCAAAAGACAGATGAGCACAAGTCCTGCACCGACTTGTTCTACAACTATAGAGCTTCAGGGGCAGAGAATCAGCCTCATTCATGTTTGCATTCCAAGAACCACAATGGGCACAAAGAATCTAATCATTTACATCTTGCAGAACTACACTGTCCACATGGCTAGTAGGCAGAGTTACTTGCAATGAGGGCTCACCCTCATATTCTCTCACCAAAAAGCTCTCATTATAGAGACCTTTACTAGGAACCAAGGCAGCTTTTCCACTCAGGAGTCCCTTCTGAGTGAGGTGGCTAATAGTAACCTACTTTGGTTTTATATTATTCACACATAAATAATTTGGCAGTTTGCTAATCATGTCTATAAAAGCAACTCTTCAGTCCAATTTGGTTGCTTGTTGCCCACATGAAAAATAGTCTGTGAATCCTCGTGCACCGCTCAAAGCAGTAAAAACTATCTAGTCATTCTACAGAGCAATCTGGCAATACTTAGTGAACTTAATAATGGACATCCAACAACCAATCACTCACATTCTTGATTATATACCTCTATAAAACAAAATGAAGATTATCACTGCAACATTATTAATCGCACATGGAGTTGAATACACCCAAGTGCCATCAGAAGAATGTATAAATAAGATAAATACATAGTATACATGGATAAGAGTGTGCACATGATATAATACTGTACAGCAGTCAGAAGTGATGAACCAGAATTGCATATAGCAACAAAAATAGATTGTTTAAATATAAGGCTAAATGAAAAAAAAAAAAACAAAATAGGATGTACAGACTAAGGCCATTTGTGAAAATTACAAACCTATATGTATATGTATGAAACACTATATAATATTTTCCAAAGATACACAAATATCCAAAGCCATAAATTCACTAGATTATAGTAGGTGTTTATAGAGCAAACAGAAGGAGTAAAGATAGGAAAATGAGAAAAAAGACAACAAAGTAACCAATCAAGATGCGGGACTAGCCCTCAAGATGCCAACCGTAAGAAGTATGATTATATCCTACCTGTGCCCATGAAGTTTGAGAAGCATGTAGAAGAGTAAAAGAAGTCCAAATAAACTCAACCAAGACAAGATAATACAGACATGAAAGCCCTACTGGGGAAAAAAAAAATGTTCTAAGTATGCCAAGACAAAATTAATACAGTTTATTTTGAAAGGTGCCAGGAATGGTATTTCATTTATTTGAGAGGAGAAACCATTAGTGAATATTCATTTTAAAAATCAAGAAATAATTGCTGAAGATTATAATTAATAATGTAAAGTAACTACATGATCAAAATAAGAATTTGATTATTTCTCTGAAATTAATAGGTCTGTAGCATCATCCAGAGATTAATCTGAATTCATCATCCTGGCATATAAAGATCCTGAACACAAAATACCAAACAGAAGATAAGACATAGTCTGGCAGAGATTCCACACCAACAGAATTTTTAACTTTCACTTACCTCAGAGATATGCTACAAAACCTTTACCACGGATTAATTCCCATGAATGAGATGAAATCTAAAACCATGGCATATGCAAAAAATTAACACTGAAAAAGTCATTTGTTGGTAACCCTTTATTATTATAGCACAGTTATGAACATAGTGTCACTAGAAGAAGAGATGGGGAGACAAAATCTGGAACACATTTCATCCTTGAGGAAGACAGAGGTGGAAAAGCTACTTTAGTATTTCATGCAATAGAGCTAAGTAAGAAGAGCAAGGACTTACGAAAAAAATCAATTCTCTTGGCATATTAGTCTGTTCTCATTAAATTACAGCTGAATCTGTCAATAATTTGGGGTGCTGATAGAAAAAAACAATCTGGACTGGAAGTACCATCATACCACTTTCTGGAACCTATAATAAACTATCTTGAGGTAAAAAGAGGTCATTATTTTTCAAATGTGTAAAGCAGTAAAAATTTGAGCTTTGTTAGCTATTGGACTCAAACTGTATACCAATGAAAGGATAAATAAGCAATGATAATCAAATCAGCAGTGACAGATTAGCATGCACAATTAATATAGCAGACAATGGGAGTAGCCTTCTCTAAAGACTGCAATCCTGTATGGTTCAGATTTAATTTAAGCCACAGAGGATTCTGCAAACATCTGACAGCTTCCGCTTTTACTGGATGAAACTTGCTGCATTCATCAGCATAAATAATTAGATTCAACTCATCCCATCTCAGGCAAAATCAAGTCGTTTCCTCTTGCTGAGCGAGGAAGCTATGGCTTTACCTCCACCTTGAATTGCACAGATTATCTGATTAAATCTATAAATGGTGCTCTCAGAAACTGATGCTTAAAGAAAATCTGTGACTTTAAAAGAGCCCCAGAAAGAAATCTATAAAAGACACACTCTCCAACTAACAGCACATTTTAAAAAAAATTAAGTCTTTCTACAATAGCTTCTGTTAAGTATGCTTAACAGACTACCTATGGAACATCTTATTAACAAATCTAATCTCAATTGTACATACATTCTAAAAAACACACACCACATGAAAAATCTTAAAAAAAATACATATATATATGTATATATATAGCTATTTAGAATCAATTTAGTAAGCCTCTACAAAATGAATCCCACAATAAAATTTAAATATATGTCTTTAAAGGATTGAAAAACTTAACCTTCAGGTCAGAACTAAACCATAGTAAATTCCAGAAAACCACGCATTTCTATCTAGGCTAATGTAAGAAACCACGATAAAATTAACACTTATAGTAAATTGATTCTTTAACATTAAATTGCTTTAAATTAAAATTTTTCCTTACAGTAAAAAAAGTCTTCTAAATCTCAAAAACAATGCTGAATTTTGAAATCAGTTGCAGAAATACATGTAAAGACGAAATTTCAAAATTTATAAATTGGTTATTTTTGAGAAGGGGAGAGGGATGAGATAAGGAGGAATTCACAAGGGTCTCAACTGCATTTCCAATCTGCAGATTAATAAGGTAAAATGTTAAGACTTTTTTTTTTTTTTTTTTTTGAGACGGTCTCATTCGGTAGCCCACGCTTGAGCACGGTACTGCAATCATGCCTCACTGCAGCCTCAGTCTCCTGGGCTCAGGTGATCCTACCATCTCAGACTCCTGAGTAGCTGGGACTACAAGCAAACGCCACCACACCCAGCTAGTGTTTTTGTAGATATGGGGTTTTGTCACGTTGCCCAGGCTGGTCTAAAGCTCCTGGGCTCAAACGACCCACTGCCTTAGCCTCCCTAAAATAAGACTTGATAAAGCCATTTGGTAAGTACTTTAGATAAAGGTCATTATATCAGTGTTTATATCTAATTGTATGTTCTAAATATTTTATAATTTTTAAAATGTAAAACAAAATTCACACAAAATTACATTTATACATAATTAACTCAAAATGGATTATACACCTAAATATAAAACATAAAACTATAAACATTTTATAAGATAACACAGAAAAACATCTAGGTGACTTGGGTTTGATGATGACTTCTTAGATTCAACACCAAAAGAACTATCCAAGAAAAAAAAAAAACTGGTAAGTTGGACATCATTAAAACTTCTGCTCTGAAAAAGACATTGTTAATGAAAAGACAAGTCACATACTGAGAGAAAATATTTGCAAAAGACGTATCTGAAATCAGGATGTTATCCAAAATATACATAGAACTCAAACTCCACATTAAGAAAACAATCTGATTAAAATGTGGGCCAGTGAACTGAGTAGACCTTGTCAAAGAAGATATACATATGAAAAATAAGCATATGTTAAGAGGCTCAATACCACATATTATTAGGGAACTGCAAATTAAAACAATGAACTACCATACCATACACTTATTAGAATGGCTAAATTCAAAACACAACACCAAATGCTGGCAAAGACATGGGGCAACAGGATCTCTCATTCAGTGTTGCTGGGAATACAAAATGATGCAGTAACTTTGGAAGATAGTTTGGCAATTTCTCACAAAGTTGAACTTAGTCTTACTGTATGATCCAGCAATTGCATTCTGATTTGAGAACCAATGTCCACACAAAAACCTGCATGCAAATGTTTATAGAAGTTTTATTTCTTAACTGTGAAAACTTGGAAGCAACCAAGATGTCCTTCAATAGGTATGGATAAAGCGTATTAAGTCCACTCATTGGGATATTATTCAGGAATAAAAATACATGAACTATCAAACCATAGAACATACAGGAAGCTTGAACTAACACAGATAAGTGAAAGAAGCCATTTGAAGAGACTACATACTATATAACTCCAACTACATGACAGTCTGAAAATGGCAAACTTACAAAAACAGAAAAGATGAATGGTTGCCAAGGGTTCGGGGTGAGGAAGGAGGAATGAATGAATGGAGCACAGATGACTTTTCTAGCAATGAAAACATTCTGCTTGAATGGTGTATCTACCATTACCACTGTAATCACAGATAGATGATATTATGAATTTGTCAAAACTCATGAAACTGTACAATATAAAGAGTGAGCCACAGTGTAAATTATAGACTTTATTTTAAAATAAGGGATTTACATTGGTTCATTAATTGAATGTACCACCATTCTGTTTCAACCATAACTGTGTATATTGTAATTCAATTCTGGCACTAACCATCCCGAGTTAGTGTAGACCCTACAAGTTAAAGGGTATGATCCCAAACAAAATTGCCCTTTACTTTAGAAACCGGCTGGACTTCAGGAGTCTCCAGACTACCTGCACTCTGACCAACTAGCCATAAATTCAGAGGTTTCCATGACTCCCTCAAGTTCAGAAATTTGCTAGAGAGATTTACACAACTCAGGAAAGTACTACATTTATAACTATAGCTTTTTTTTTTGAGACAGCATCTTGCTCTGTCACCAGGCTGGACTGAGGTGGCACAATCACAGCTCACTGCAACCCTTGATCTCCTGGGCTCAAACAATTCTCCCACCTCAGCCTCTTGAGTAAGTTATAACTTTACCATAAAAAATACACATACGACAAGGTATTAGAGGGTCTGAAGTGCAGAGTTTCTGTGCCCTTTCCCCCATGAATCAGGGCACTCACCCTCCCAGTACATCACTGTTTTCACCAACCAAAAAGCTCTGTTTGGCTGGGCGTGGTGGCTCACGCCTGTAATCCCAGCACTTTGGGAGGCTGAGGTGGGTGGATCACCTGAGGTCAGGAGTTTGAGACCAGCCTGGCCAACATGGTGAAACCCTGAATCTACTAAAAATACAAAAATTAGCTGGGCATGGTGGCACATGCCTGTAATCCCAGCTACTCAGGAGGCTGAGGCAGGAGAATCACTTGAACCCGGGAGGCAGAGGTTGCAGTGAGCTGAGATTGCGCCACTGTACTCCAGCCTGGGTGAGAGAGCAAGACGGCATCTCAAAAGAAAAAAAAAAAAAGCTCCAGTGAGCTCTGGTGTCCACAGTTTTTATTGAGGGGTTATTACACAGGCATAATTGTTCAAATCATTAGCCACATGACTGGACTCAAACCCTCCTACTCCCACCACGTCAGGCTGGCCTAAAGTCCCAACTTTCTAATCACATGGTTGTTCTTTCTGGTGACAGCTCCCATCTTGAAGCAATATAGGGGCCCACCATTAGTTACCAAGTTTACATAACAAAGATACACCTATCACTTCAGAAATTGCAAGGGTCTTATAATTTCCATGTAAAAAAGTCTAAGACAAAGACAAGACAAATTCTTTATTCTACCACAACCATAGTATAAGGGAAACGGTGTATGGGGGTGGGGAGCTCTGTACTGTCTTCAGTGTTTGTAAAAATCTAAAACTGTTCTAAAAATTAAGACTTTATTATTTTTTAGAACAGTTTTAGATTTTTACAATAAATAAAATTTTAAAAATAATAATATTATACATCAATGCAACTGCACATTAAGTTACATTGATTTAAAGGACTTAAGGGCTTTTAGTAATCTTTATATCTCCTTAGCCCAGCAGTATGCAGAACACAAAACCACCATTTAATGAACAGTTATTGAATGACTGGCTTCATTTCTTTTATTATAGTAAAAAAAAAAA
>NW_012102488.1:1753146-1772024 GCF_000951045.1 Mandrillus leucophaeus
TCTCCTGACCTCGTGATCCGCCCGTCTCGGCCTCCCAAAGTGCTGGGATTACAGGCTTGAGCCACCGCGCCCGGCCTAAAAATTTTTCTGTAGGAACAGGGTCTTACTATGTTGCCCAGACTAGTTTAGAAGTCCTGGGCTCAAGCAATCCTCCCACCTTGGCCTTCCGAAGTGCTGGGATTACAGGAGTGAGTCACCACACCTGGCTTGCATATGTCTTTTTGTGACTGGATTATTTCACTTAGCATAATGTCTTCAAGTTCTTTCATGTTGTAGCATGTAACAGGATTTCTTTCCTTTTTAAAGCTAAATATCCTACTGTATGTATATACCTCATTTTGTTTATCCATTCATCTGATGATGGACATCTTGGGTACCTTCCACCTCTTGGCTATTATAAATAGTGTTGTTATGAACATGGGTGTGTACATATGTCTTTGAGAATTTACTTTCAATGCTTTTGAAAACTTACTCAGCAGTGGCATTGCTGGATCATATGATAGTTCTATTTTTACCTTTTTGAAAAAATACCATACTGTTTTCCATAGCAGCTGCACCATTTTATATTCCCATCAACAACAATGCACAAAGGTTCCAATTTATCCACATCCTTCCCAACACTTGTTTTCTGTTTTGTTTTCTTTTTCCTTTTTCGATAACAGCTATCCTAATAGATGTAAAGTGGTATCTCATTGTGGTTTGATTTGAATTTCCCTAATGATTAATGATGTTGAGCACATTTCATATGCTCATGACTATTTGTATCTTTGGAGAAATGCCTTTGATCATTTTTTAATTGAATTGTTTGGTTTTTTTGTAGTTGTGAGTTATAGGAGATTTTTTTATATTCTGGATATCAATCCCTAATCAGATATGTGATTTGCAAATATTTTCTCCCATTCTTCACAGGTTGTCTTTTCACTCTGTTAATAGTGTCCTTTGATGCACAAAAGTTTTTAATTTTAGTAAAGTCCAACTTACAACAGTCTTACTCTCTTGCCTAGGCTGGAGAGGAGTGGCACAATCTTGGCTTACTGCAACCTCTACCTCCTGAGTTCAATGATTCTCATGCCTCAGCCTCCCAAGTAGCTGGGGTTACAGGCACACGCCACCATGCCCGGCTAATTTTTCTATTTTTAGTAGAGATGGGATTTCACTACGTTGACCAGGCTGGTCACGAACTCCTGACCTCAAGTGATCTGCCAGCCTTGGCCTCCCAAAGCTGGGATTACAGGTGTGAGCAACCGTGCCAGCCTTATCTATTTTTTCTTTTGTTACCTGTGCATTTGGTGTTATATCTAAGAAATCACTACAAATTCAATGTCATGAGGATTTTCTCCTAAGAGTTTTAGTTTTAGCTTTTATGTTTAGGTCTTTGATCAATGTTGGGTTAGTTTTCTGTATGTGGTATAAGGTAAGACTCCAATTTCATTTTTTTTTTTCATATGGAAATACAGTTTTCCCAACACGGTTCATTGAAAAGACTGTCCTTTCCTCTCTCGCCATCCTTGTTGAAAATCATTTGACTATACATGCAAGGATTTAGTTCTTGGCTGTCCGTTTTTTAGGGGTTTTTTTTGTTTTTTTTTTTGAGACAGAGTTTCGCTCTGTCGCCCAGGCTAAAGTGCAGTGGCGCGATCTCTGCTCACTGCAAGCTCCGCCTCCCGGGTTCACGCCCTTCTCCTGCCTCAGCCTCCCAAGTAGTTAGGACTACAGGCACCTGCCACCGTGCCCGGCTAATTTTTCATATTTTTAGTAGAGATGGGGTTTCGTCGTGTTAGTCAGGATGGTCTCAATCTCCTGACCTCGTGATCCACCCGCCTTGGCCTCCCACAGTGCTGGAATTATAGGCGTGAGCCACCGCACCTGGCCGGCTGTCCATTTTATTCCACTGGTCTATACATCTGTCTTTATGCCAGTATCACACTATTTTGATAACCATAGTTTTTGTAGTAAGTTTTGAAATCAGGAAGTGAGAGACCTCCAACTCTGTTCTTCTTTTCAAGATTGTTTTGGCTATTTGCAGTTCCTTGAGATTCTACATAAATTTTAGGATAAATTTTCTATTTTTACAAAGAAGTCATTGGGATTTTGACAGGGATCTAATTGAATCTATACATTGCTTCGGGTAGTATTGGCATCTTAACAACATGTGTCTTCCAACCCATGAACATGGACTGTTTCCATTTACTTATGTCTTAATTTCTTTCAGCAGTGTTTTGTACTTTTCAGTGTTCAGGTCTTCCACTTTCTTGATTAATTTATTCATATGTGTTTTATTCTTTTTGACAGAATTTTCTTCATTTCAAATCCATTTTTGGATTATTCATTGTTAACGATTAGTAATACAACTGATTTTTGTGTGTTGATTTGTATCCAGAAACTTCACTGAATTGTTTTAATTCGAACATGTTTTATGAAATCTTTAGGGTTTTCTACATATAAGATCATGTCATCCGCAAACAGAGATAATTTTACTTCTTCCTTTCTAGTTTGGATACATTTTTTTCTTTGTCTAATTGCTCTGGCTAGGACTTCCAATACTATGGTGAATATAAGTGGTAAGAGCAGGCATCCTTGACTTGTCCCTGGATCTTAGAGAAAAACCTTAAAGTTTTCCACCATTGATTAAGATGTTAGTTGTGGCTTTCCATATATGGCCTACATTATGTTGAGGTAGTTTTCTTCTACTCTTAGTTTGCTGAGTGGTTTTTTTTTTTTTTTTTTTTTAATCGTGAAAGGGTGTTAAATCTTGAACAAGGCTTTTTCTGCATCTATTGAGACAGATTGTGTATTTTTTCACCCTTCATTCAACTGGATAGCTTTGTAAGGCATATCTCATTCATTCAGAAACAAAATGAATACCCCTGTTTTACATAGAGTTTCTCTTAATTTTTGTAACAAAACATTTAAAACAGAATTTAGTGACACAAGCTCTTTGAGTTTTATGAAAGACCAGAGGTTTCGAAAGGATAAAAAGGAGATATTGAGTAGAAGGCAGCTTTTAAAAGGAGAACATTGCACAACTAGCTCAGACTGGGAATCACATCAGATAAAACCTACCAAAAAGGATCAAGGCAAACCAACACTTCATTTGATATCACTGCAGCATACATCAATATACAACCCAGAATTGGTATACTGTTTATATAATACCCATTGATCAATAGCACAGTAGGGAAGTTAGAGTTAACAACAATTTACTGTATATTTCAAAATAGATAATTTTTTTTTGTATTCTCAACGCACACAAAAAGATAAATGTTTGAGGTGACGGATATCCCAATTACCCTGATTTGATCATTACACATTGTATACAGGTATTAAAGTATTACATGTACCCCCAAAATATGTACAACTATTACATATCAATAGGTAATTTTTAAAAAATCAAACTCATTTAAAGCCTGCATATACATATTAATTATAGCACATAGCAATGGCAAAGGTCTATCATGGTCAAAAAGAACACAACTGAATAAATTAATATCTGGGGAAATGAAATGGAAAGGAAATTAAGTAGTATTCATTCAAAATTGCCTGCCCCTTTCCATAGAGTTAATTGAAGGCACAACAACTATGCCATAAACCAAAGTTCCAACCAAGAGTCAAAGCTATATTTTATAGAATTGTCACTTTCCTCACCAATACCAATAAATAAGTTATTAAATCTACCCCTTTGGCATAATAAAGTCATTTCAATAGAACTAAGAGTGCCACAGTTTCAATGTCATCTCTTCTGAAAATAAATGTTGCTGTCTTGACTCAGAATTCAAATTTCAGCAGCAGGTCATTATTTTGTTCTATTCTGTTGACATATTTTAACTCATTTTGTAAACCTAGAATTTGTTCCTGTTCTATAATCCCAGAAAGAAAAATGTTCATGAGAAGGCAATTTCATTTTGCTAGGTTGACAGTGATAGTCCCTTGGGGGAGAGGCCAACTCAAGCAGGACTGAAGAGGCTGTTAGAAGCCAATTTTCCTACCTGCTAATTGCTTTTATGACTAAGATGTATGGCCTCAGACACCCACCCAGCAAGCAGAAGATAGACGGAAACGGTCACATCTCAAGAGGTTTTTCCTTTCTTCTAAAAGAATTCAACTAGGAGACAAAACAGCGAAGAAACAGAAAAATGTCAAAAATATTAATTGCAAAAACATTAATTGTATCTTCCTGACTACCAAAAGGAAAAATGAAAAATAATGAAAAGACATTTATACGAATAGCCAGTAGAAAAAATATTCATTCATTGGTCACTCAGTAAATATTTACTGAAATGCCTATTATGGCAGACACTACTGTAGGTGCTGGAGATACAACAGTAAACTAGACACAATGTCCCTTTGTCCCCATCAGAGGAGATTAATGAGAAATAACAGCTACCAATTAGTGATCTGGTACTAAGAGGAAAACAAAATGCAGCCATGTAATAAAGTGAGTTGGGAAGCACTAATTTACAGTGAGTTGTCAAGGAAACCTCTTTGAAGAGTGGACATTTAAGCTGAGACTTAAATGACAAGAAGGATCCAGTAAACCACCAGTCTGAGGGAAGACCATTCCTTGCAGAGAGACAAGGAGTAGAAGATTTGGAAATTGGAATAAACTTGGCACATTCATAGAAGACAAAAGAAGGCCATTGTAGCTGGAGTTTTGTGAACAACATTAACAATGGCAGCAGATAAGATCTCTTCAAAGTGCCACAGCCATTTCAAAATTATCTACTAAGAAGATAAAAATAAAACTATGACCCATGAACTATTCGTGGAAATTCACTTTTGGACTAGTAATGACCACTAGGAAACTTTCAACAGAAAAAAGATAAGCATGAGTTGAGAAATGCCATAGAGGAAGAGGTTTCTGAATCAGGGAGAATCAGCATCAGAGTACTGGCTGAATCAGTGCTGTCAGGAACCCCAAAAGCAATATTGTTCTAGATAAGATCAACATCTAGGGCTGGCACGCCTGGACAAGGGGATATCTGAGGCTTATAATAGGAACTGTTAAAGCACAGCACTCATAAATGAACTCCAACCACAAAGGAATGTTTCTGGACATATTTGTTCTAATCCTTGTTTGACCTACACATTTGAGATAGCCCACAGACTTTTAAAAAATTTTTAATGTAAATAACAAACAAAACAACATAAAACAACACCCTCCTAAAACAGAAATTTTTAGAAATTACAGAAAATTTTTCCATGTTTAAAACTCTTCCTAGGTTACAAAATAAATTAGGAGTTTTTTTAAAAGAAAAAAATTTAGTGAGTATATGGATCATCTGTTTTCCTTCTATAGCAAACACAAAACAGTGTTTAAGTTCAAACGCATATATAACATTAAACAATGCTACATTTAAAAATAAAACATACCTACTAAAAAAGAAGTAGCTCACCTTAATTGAAGGATAAACTTTATTTTTAAGCACTGAATGATTCCCAAACATACTGTGTATGTTGCATAATGCTAACATTTTGTCATAGTGCTATAATGTTAAAATTCCCAAGCCATGCACGTGGCTATCAAATATATGCACTTTTCTACAAAAACATTTTGGTCAGACATTATTCATCTAGAGAAAAAAAGAAACAAAAAGCAATGGAGATCAAAAACTTGCTCTACATGAGGTATATGGCAACGGCAACCTGTCTTCACCTAAGCCACGTGCTAAAAAAAAAAAAAAAAAAAAAGACTGGGGTCAGAGACCTGTACTGGAATCCCACCTCTCACACTAATTAGCATACACCATCCTTGAGCCTCAATTTTCCTCATCAGTAAAATGAGTCCCATGCCACCTACTCTTACAAGATTGATAGGGATATTAAATAAAATAAAACAGGTTAAGTTTAAAGGAATCCAGTCTTATTAATTGGTAATTACACTATAAGCAAGGGAAATGTCTTTAAAAAACAGTTGATTTTTTAAAAAGAAAAAATTATAAATAATAGGTTGTAAGAGCTAAACACAATGTAAACAATACTCAAGTTGAATATACAGGCAAACTCCTTTATTTTACCTATGAAGAAATAAAAGCTTGGCAAGCTTCAGTGACCAGCCCAGAGTTGAAAAAGCAGGCAGAAAAAAGGCTAAAATCTTGCTTAATTCCTAAATGTGGTATATATTTTATAGAGCACTTTCATATATAAGATCCAATTGATGTCTATGATAAAACAGTTAATACGACTCATGAGAAAACCCAAGGCACCAAAGTCAGCCAGCTACTTAGTGATAGAACTGTGACTAAAACCTGGTGATGAATACTGTCTCTCTCTGTTTTTTGGTAGGGGGAGGAAGTGGGTAGAGTTGGGGTCTAACTGTGTTGCTCAGGCTGGTCTTGAACTCCCGGGCCCAAGCAATCCTCTTACCTTGGCCTCATAAAGTGCTGGGATTATAGGCATGATTTACCATGTATGGCCTATGTCTCTTAAAAATTAAGATTTAAAGCCTTTCTTACTTATAATTTAACTGATACAAAAAAATGCCTTAGCAAGCAATCACTATTTTATTCAGTCAATAATTTTTTTTTTTTCCTGAGGCAGCGGCACCATCTCGGCTCACTGCAAGCTCTCCCTCCCGGGTTCAAGCCACACTCCTGCCTCAGCCTCCCAAGTAGCTGGGACTACAAGCACCCGCCATCTTGCCCAGCTAATTTTTTGTATTTTTAGTAGAGACGGGGTTTCACCATGTTACCCAGGATGGTCTCGATCTCCTGACCTCGTGATCCACCCGCCTTTGCCTCCCAAAGTGCTGGGATTACAGGCGTGAGCCACCACGCCCGGCCTCAGTCAATAATTGTTTTTTAGGGTCACACTACAAAGACGTAAATGTTTCCATGTTGTATTTAAGAGACTCGATCAGCTTAACATAAAAATGTTCATAATAGGAGCAAATTAAATTTTCAAAGATACATTTTTAGACCTATTTCCCAAAGCTCAATTCATATCAGCTTAATACAATGTAGCAAGACTTACTTTTATTCTGTTTGTTCATAGATTATTTAAACCAGATAGTTGGGTTAGTGAGTCACTGAGTACATGCTTAAGTATCATACTGAATCCATGTTTCTATCACTGATGATTCTAATATTCACATACTTTACAATTACTTAATCCTTTACATTGTCCTTTCTTCACGTAGGATTTTCAAGTTAACCCTTCTATAAGTAGGTCAATGGTTCTTAGACTTAAGTTGAGATGATTCACTTTCACAAATAATTATGTTACAAATACTGCATTGTTTTGCAGCTTAGGGGACAGCCAGGCTGGAAAACTAATTAAAAGGAAAGGATTCAAGTGGAGAGGAGCCAACTGAACAATATAGCATCTAAAAAACAAACACATTTACAATACATGTTTCTGAGTGTCACTAAGAAAATACACATCTGTTCGATATTCCAAATTTTGCCTTTAAAAAGGATCAAGCATTGTAGGAAGATTTCTAGGTTTAACAAGAAGACATGGAACAGCAATGTAGGAAGTGAGGGCTCAGTCACCATGATAGTTTTCAGATCATTTGTGCAAACATAATAAGAGCATACCCCCAAATAGGCCTCTGTTCAAAGCCACTTCGAAAGATGTGAAAATGCATGCACAAAATTAATATCTGAGTTTTGCAACTACTAACTGGCAACACTGTTGTTGGGTAGGTGAGAACACAAAAGAACAATAAATCAATACACAAATTAACAGTAACCACTCACACTAATTTCATATGAATTAGAAGAATCAATATATAATTTGGGTGGTAATCCAGCACTCTTGAAATAGTCATGGCCAGACAGTATCATCAAATTAACTACTTAGCTCAGTTCACAAGACTTCACTTGTGCTCAGCAAGGACTATCACTGAATAGGGAACAGCCTGAATGTAGCAAGCTTTCCACTGAATTAAGATAGTATATATACCTTAAGGTATGTTGCTTGTCTGTCTTCTGAGAATTTTTTAAGCTACATTTGAAAAAAAAAGGTAATACAATTGTGAGTCTCCTTAGTGTTAAATTTATAATGTATTCTTTAGATAGACAAAATAGTAAGTGTATGTGTGTTAGAGATTCAAGTAAAAAAAAAAAAAAACCAAGGCCCAGCTTGTGACAAATCATCACTACAGACTCCCCTACAGCTCAGTTCCCTACAGCTTCCTCAGCTATAGCTCTACAAAAGCCACAGAAATCAGAATGATCATGCTAAAGCATCTTATGGATTAATAAAGACAGATCAATTCTGTATAACCTATTTTGTTTTTTATTCAAATTATCTAAAATTGATAATTTGTAATTGACTGTTAAGAAACATAATTCCTGGAACACTCCATTTCTCAATCACCTTGGATACGCAGGCATTTGCAAACATGGCCCTCTATTTAGAGCAATTCACATGTAAAGCACTCCATTAATTACACTCTTCATTCAATACACATCTATTAAGCACTATTGTGTACTAGGCACTATTGGTATTAGAGAAATACCATGCTGAATCAAATTAGCCCCTGCCTTCAGAGGCAGAAGGCTTTGCTTACAGACATGCAAACATTACATGAGACAAGTGCCATAACAAGATGTATACAAACCACTATGGAAATACACAAAGGGAAGGACTTAATTCTTCCTGGGGAGGTGAAGAAGAAAGGCTTGTCAGATTACTTAATATTTAACTGAGTGTTAAAGGGTCAGTATGAGTTTGTTAGGTAGACATACTAGAGGTTGTTCATGAGAGAGGATGTGACAGACCCACAGCCTGTGCAAAGTTGGGAGGGCAGAAAAGAGTATTTGCTTGGAAAGACAACAGAGCTCGGTAAAAGGTAAGAATGACAAAGTAAGTATGATCAGAATGAGGCAGGAAAATACGGTCTGGAGGCAGGGAACATAAAGCCAATTCACACTTTAGCTATAACAGGAAATATCCTCTCCATACGGTATATGCCGTAAATGACTATATAACTTTACTTCATCCTCTTCATTTACATAGGGCATACTCCAAGAAAAGGGTATTTAAACTCATGGAAAACTCTGTAACAGGGCCTTTGAGCCCCTATGCTCAGGCCCACTCCCACACTGTGGTATGTACGTTCATTTTCAACAAATCCCTTCATTCCTTCCTTGCTTTGTTTGTGCGTTTTGTCCAATTCTTTGTTCAAGATGCCAAGAACCTATAGGGCACGAAGTTTCTTCAACAGGCCATGTTAAGACTTTATCTTGACGAAAATGTGGAGCACTGAAAGGTTTTGAACACAGGTGTGGTAACAGTTTGAGTTTTAGACAATTATTTCTGGGCATACAAGAAAAGGACAGACCAGAAAGAATAAAGTCTAAAGCTAATGAAGTCTGGTAGACCTATAATAATATTATTAAAATTAGCCAAGTGCGGTGGCTCATGCCTATAATACCAGCACTTTGGGAGGCCAAGGCAGGAGTATAGCTTGAGCCCAGGAGTTCAAGGCCAGCCTTGATGACATAGGAGACCCCATCTCTACAAAAAAATTAAATATTGGCCAGGCACGGTGATACATGCCTGTGGTTCCAGCTACTTGGGAGATTGAGGTGTGAGGACTGCTTGAGCCTGCAGTGAATTATGATCACCAGTGCACTACAGCCTCCAGCCTGGGTAACAGAGCAAACCCTATCTCAAAAAATTGTTAAAATCACTACTATCCTTAGATCAAGGCAATAGGACTTGGTCCTCCTAGCCATACCTCTCCCCCAAGAAGTGAGCAGAGTAGAGGGCCAAATCGAAGTGCCTTACTGGATCTATCTCCAGAAATCACTTTCTATCTACCTAATACCCCAGAACTCTGCTCAAATGGCCCTGAGTCCACTTCCAAGACAGGTCCTTGTTCAGATATGTGTACCACTTGGCCTGAAGGGGAGATGAGGGACAGCTGTTGAGAGGAAATGGAGGCTATGGAGAGAGCTTGGACATTTTGCCAAAATTTAAAAATATATACATTTTAAACAAAATATATATACTTTAGAAATATGTCATATTTTTAATATATATAATTATAAATTGAGAATTAGCAACTTCATAACATACTCATGAATAACTGAATATTTGTGCCTAGAAACTTAAGGTTGTTTATGATATAGAGTATTAACCTGAAATTTTAAAAAATTTAATGTTTCAAGAAGATTAGGAATAATTATTTCACATACAAAAAATATTTTCCCTGTAAGACAGACATACAAAAGTCAGGATCAACTTCTCAGAAAGTCAAAGCAATTTGAAGACAGATATGCCAAACAGGTGTTGATAACAACTTTGTTAAAAAATAATAATAATAATAAAGACATTTAGTGAAGGATCAATGTGTGGACTAATGGCAGATATTTGTTATACACAAATGAGCTAATGTATTGTACTGCTCTTCTCATTAGTACAGAGATGCATTACCCTCACATTAAATACTCAGTGAGTAAAACACTCTGGCAAGCATCTGTTGGCTAATGACAAAGAAAACCATGGACCCTCTGAGGCCAATTTCCATCCAGCTGCAAGCATGGAAGCAGCAAACACATGCACTGCTCTTCAATATCAACCCCAAATAACCATGAAAAAAACTCCTCAGCTATTTTGTGGCAAAGGCATTCCAAGTATCGATCGTATATGCTAAACAAGACACTTGGAAAAAGTTAACTCCCTAAATCCTGGCTGGCATTTAACTTGCTTGTTACCAACAGACTGTGGTAGAAGTGACATTGAGTGACTTCCAAAGTTATATCAAGAAAAGTCATGCAGGTTCTGGGACTAAGTTTGGGGTGGCTGCTACACAGCAATGTTGCCAGACAGAATTTGGTACGTGAAACTGGGGTGCTGACGTAACAAAACTCTAAAAGATGCAACGCTGGTTTCAAGACTGGGTAGTGGACTGAAGCTGGACCCAGGCTTGAAAAGCCTGGCAGAAACTATTTAAAAGGAATTAAAGGAGAGTTAAATGTTTTCAGAAAGACCTTGTTATAAAGTGGCAGAAAACTTAGCAAAACTGTTGCCTGTGGTAAGGTAAAAAACAGAAAATGCTGGTAATGAATTACTACTTCTAACTAAGGTAATTTCAAAGCAGAATGTCCAAACTGTCAACTGGTTTCTTTTATATGTATAATATAAGGTACAAAAAGAGATGACCTAAAGAAGAAAGTACTTTTCCAGCAGAATTTAGGGGGAATACAAAGAAGTCAGCAATTGCTGGGTCCAAAAATAAAACTATTTCTCATCCACAATGTCTCCCAGCAGAGAATGCTCAAAGTAAGAAAAGGTCTGAGGACAAAGATCAAACATAGGACACAGAAAAGAAAAATCTCATCTCAAGGTAGAGATAAAAGCCAAAGGTGTTACTGTGAAATCCTTTGTTATGTTTCTCTCCTGATTTCTTCTTCATGATCTTCTTCCCAGCTCCTTTTTCTGTACTTGTCCACTAAATCTAGATGTCCCTGAGGATTTTGTTCTCAATCCTGGGCAATTCCTTCTTCAATCACTCACTAAAATCTATTAACCTTAAAATCTCTTTCTGCCTTTCAAGCCTCCACCTCCCTCTAAGAACAGCAGACAGATCTGCACATCTCCACTCAACTATCTCAGAGAAACATCAAACTAAATGTTACAAAATCCTATCTTCCACTGCAAAAGTTCCTTCTATACCTGAATACACACTGGAAAGGAATGACTGGAAACAAATACTACCACACCCATTAAATTGCCCAACTTGAGAGTCATCTCTGATTTCTACACTTCCTTCTCCTCACCCAACACCAATATTTAATTAGTCACCAATTTCTATGGATTCCACCTGCTAAACCTTTTGGGCATCTCCCCTTCTTCAAGTGATCTCCTATCTGGACTACATATAGCTTTCTAAGTGGTCTCTCCGTTCCAAAATGTCTTTCATACTACTCTAGAAACCATCTTCTTAAAGTAAAATATTAGCCATGTTTATCTCCTGCTGAGAATCCTTCAAGAGCTCCCAATCAAAACCCTTTGATACAGCCTACAGGTAGGTACTTTGTGATCTGGCCTTTCCCTGCAAACTGTCCCCACATATCATTTATTCCAACCATGCCAAAAAACAGGACTTATATTCATGGTGGTTATATGAATACATACTTTTCTTTCTGCCTAGAAAGTGTTGTCTCTTGTTATGAATACTAAGTACATTTTTGTCTATTAATTTAACAGTTTAGAACACCTACTCTGTGGCAAATCTGGCAGGCACATGAAAATAAATGAGAAACACTACCTGCCTCTTCTCTGGAAGCACACTGCCTAGAAAGAAAGAAAATAAGTACAACACAGGGATTTATAACGGAAAGTAGCATGATGTAGTGGGCTGATTTCTTGCAGGTGGTGGAGAGATACGATAGACAGTAAGCAAAACAATGGAATAAATACAATACGATCTCCTGGATCAGCAAGTTTCCTTGATATAAGTAATTTAAAACATTTTAATACTATTATACATACTTACTATAAGTAAAATACAAATTTACATGAAAGATGCAACAAAAGACTTAAAAATTCATGGGCCATTTTGGGCAAGAATGACTGTTCAGATTAGAATTTAAAGTAAAATCACTAAGCAGAAGAGGAGCCACTTTAAGTCAGAGAGAGACTCTTTTATAATTGAGCAAGTCACACCACACTTCGGCCCCACCTATTCAAAAAGCCAACCCTAGTTCAGTTCAAGTTCAAGTTCAGTGAAGCAATACTGAAAAATCAACAAGATTCTGTAGGACCCTTTGCTGCAGCCAGCTCATACCTCTATACAGCCTCTATACAGGGCTACAGACTTGGCATGGAAGAAGGCTTACTGATGACCAAGGAGTCTTGAACTCATCCATTTTGGGGGGTCCAGATTAAAGTTGCCTGTAATTATGTAAATCAGGTCTAAGAAGGCTGAGAAAAAGTTTACCCTGATTCCAATTCCCACAGAATTGGAATTATAATAGAAAAACTGCTGTTCCCCTCCCAGAGTATCAGCCCTGGAAAGGTTACAGCCCTGGAAAAATGGAGGGAACTGAGAAAAACCCTTGGGTTGACTAGGACCCACTTGGAATTGATATGTGTGGAATGGTGGCTTAGGCCTGAGACAAGAGGCAGTCCAGCAAAGCTGTGGGATAACAAACGAGAAAAAGAACTACTAAAGTTCTGTTTTGCTTCTCTTGTATCCCAGCACCCATACGCACATGACCTGGCCCCAAATGTGCATTACTCAGTTATAAAAATTCAGAACAGTGGTTCCCTCTGGTGAGGGATAAGAATGTCAAGGAAGAAGTCTAAAGGAACTTGAGGGGTAATAAAATGTTTTGAATTTTTATAGGAGAGTAGCTACATGAGTATAAGCATTCATCAAATCTCACTGAACTGTATATTTAAGAGCTGAGTATTTTATCGTAAAATTGAAATTTATACCTCAACTTTTAAAAGTTTTTCTTAAAAGATCACAATAGATACTACTTTAGATCATTCAACTAGCAAAATTTAAAACTCTGAAAAAAACAAGTATTAGAGAGGCTGTAAAACAACAGGATCTCTTATACATCGATGGTAGGAGAATAAAATTGCATAAGCCCTTTGGAAATAAACTTTGTATTATATCTTTAAGTTTAACATTCATTGCCCTATGACCCAGCAATCACATTCATAGGTGTACACTCAACAGAATCTCTTGCACAAGTATAAGAGATTGACAAGAGTCATGGATAGTAATGTTTCTTGCAGCAATATTAAAAATTGCAAACACCTGAAAATAAGATTCTTATTCTTAATCCCAGGAATAAATTCAGCATGATCACTTTCAAATATTTAAGTTGTGTTTATGTTTCAACAATAACCCAGTTTTTATACATATTATAGTTTATTCAAGGTGTACATATACAGAAATCCAAAATTAAGGCACAGAATTAAGGCATTATAATGATTTTTGTATTTTTAAAAGATGGAATTTATTTATTCAACATGACTTTTACAGGAGTAAAGATAGAATTCATCTAAATGCTGGTTACATAAATTATACTATAACCACACACAAAATATCCTGTGGCTATAAACATGAATGAAGTAGATCTACATATATGGAAAAATCTCCAAGATACAGAAGTAAGTTTAAGCAGCAAAAAGTAGGCTGGGTCCAGTGGCTCATGCCTATAATCCCAGCACTTGGGAGGCTGAGGTGGAAGGATTACCTGAGCCCAGGAGTTCAAGACCAGCCTTGACAACGTAAGAAGACCCAGTCTCTAAATAAAAAACATACATTAGCAGTGCATAGTGGCACATGCCTGTGGTCCCAGTTATTTGGGAGGTGAAGTGGGAGGATCACATGAGACTAGCAGTGAGCTGTGATCATGCCACTGCACTTCAGCCTGGGAGACAGAGCAAGACACTGTTTTTGTTTTGTTTTGTTTTTTTAAATGAGACAAGTCTTACTCTGTTACCCAGGCTGGAATGCAGTGGCGCAATCTTGGCTCACTGCAACCTCCGCCTCCAGGGTGCAAACGATCTCGTGCCTCAGCCTCCCAAGTAGCTGAGACTACAGGCGTGTGCCACTATAACTGGCTAATTTTTGTATTTTTAGTAGAGATGGGGTTTCACCATGTTGGCCAAGGTTGGTCTCAAAAGCCTGACATCAAGTGATCTGCCCACCTCAACCTCCCAAAGTGCCGGAATTACAGGCATGAGCTAAGACCCTGTCTTAAAAAAAGAAGCAAAAAGTAGAACAGTAAATTCTCACAGATCAAAATAAACTCCATATATATTGATGCATACGTATGTTTGCAAAAATAATTTAAAAGTAAATAAACTGCTAATGTTAGTTTCTTCTGAAAATAAAGACAGAGGATCTAAGGTGAAAGACTTACTTTTGTACGTTTGCACTATCTATGAATCATTTTGTACTATCTAAATTTCTGACCACATACCTTTTCTATTTTTTCAAATTACATAGAAGGAGAGACAGAGGCCCTCAAAACCTTTTTCTATTTCTAGTAAGCAAACTCTTCCAAGACCCACAATAGTTATTCCAAACCTTTACCACTCCCCTCAAATCCCATATCTCAGTCCTGTTGTCCTTTCCCACAACATGGCCAAGCCAAGGACCTTGTCCTTGCTTCAGAGGAAACAAAAACTCCCTATATTTCCTAATTCACATCCACAAATTTGTCACTAGCTGCAGCCATGGACACCTCCTTCCCTCAGAAGAAAGAAGCCATCCAGGCAAATCTTGTGTTCTATCAAGTGTTCTACATGCAATCTGCCATTTCTGCAAGGAGCCTGTTCTATTATTCTCCTCTCTCCCTCTCTCCTTCCACAATTTTGCTCTTACCTGTTTCCTTGTTCCCCTACCTCTGTATATACGCATGTTCAAGCCTCTCCTATATTAAAAAGTACCCTATATCCCCCTCTATCTAGCACCCTAAACTCATTCTTTCTGTTCACACTTTAACTTCTTATGAGAGTAGTCTATACTCTTTGACAGTCTCTTCTTCATCTCCCATTTACTGCTCAACACACAGGAATCTATCCTCTGTCTCCACTGCTACTAAAAACAAAAAACCAATCTTATTAAGGTTACTAAAAGACCAAACCAAAAGTCATGCTGTAAACTTTATTTTACTTGATCTTTCTCTGTAGCATCTGACTCTAATGACCACTGCTACCCTTTTTGAAACACTCTAATCTCTTTGTTTCTGTGATATTTCTCTCTCCCGGCTCTCCACTGAGCATTGGGGGATTCAAAAACGAAAATGACAAAGTCCCTGAATTCAAGAAGCATAGTTTCTAAAATGAGAGAAACATCTACAAACAATCACAACATAGTGAAAAAGTACGAAGTGCGGTGATAGCTTAGCAATCAACTTTATATGGGGCAGCGGGAGAGCACTTTAGGAGGAGCAAACTAGCATGTACAAAGTAACATATAAATCAGTATGGTTTGTACAGAAATTTTAGTGGATAACGATTGAACACACAAGTTTTGAAATCAAACAATCTGTATCTATTCTATCTGAGGATAAAATAACAGTCTTTACCTCATAGGACTACCGTAAAGATTACATGAAATGCTAAATATAAAACACTTAGCATAAGGTCTGGCATATACAGAAAGATCTCAATAAGCATTATCTCAAACACTTTCTGACAAAAACATTCAACAAACTATGACTAAAAGAGAACTTCCTAAACCTGATAAAGGGCAGTGATGAAACACCCATAGTTAACATCTTACTTAATCCTGAAAAACTGAATGCTTTCGCCCTAAGATCAGACACGAGACAAGGGCTGGGCACAGTAGCTCACGTGTATAATCCCAGCACTTTGGGAGGCTGAGGCGGGAGGATCACTTGAGCCCAGGAGTTTGTGGCCAGCCTGAGCAACGTGGCGAAATCCCATCTCTTCAAAAAGAGTTTACTGTAGCACTAGTGACAATAGTCAAGATATGAAATCAACCTAGATGTCCAACAAAGGATGAATGGATAAAGAAAATGTGGAATATATAGACCAGAGAATGCTATTTAGTAACGGGGGGGGGGGGGAAAAGAAAGAAATCCTGTCATTTGCAGCAACATGGATGAGACTGGGACATTATGCTAAGTAAAATAAGCCAGAAATAAAAGTTAAATAAACACTTCATGTTCTCACTCATTGGTAGTGGAGACGCAGGGACAGAGAGATTTGTTAAAGGATAAAAAATTACCAATAGATAGGAGGAATAAGTTCTAGTGTTCTATACCACAGTAAGATGACTATAGTTAACAGGAATATGTAGTTTCAAATAGCTAGGAAGAAAATCTATAGTTAACAGTAATACATAGTTTCAAATAACTAGGAAGAAGATATTGAACGTTCTCAACATAAAGAAACGATAAATGTCTGAGATGATGGATATGTTAATAACCCTATCTGATCACTAACATATATGTACTAAAACATCACTATGTACCTATGAATATGTACAATTATTATTTGTCAATTAAAAACTAAAATTTTAAAAAAGAAAATGTTCAAATGGCCAATAAGCATACAAAAAGAAATGTTCATCATAACTCACTAGGGAAATACAAATCAAAACCACCATATACCACAGTGGCTATATTAAACAAAACAAAACAAACCCAGACAATAGCAAGTATTGGCAAGGATATGGAGAAATTAAAACCCTCATATACTGCTAGTAGGAATGTAAAAAGGTACAGTCTTTTTAGAAAATAGTTTGGCAGCTCCATAAAATGTTAAACACGGAGTTACTAAATGACCTAGCCATTCTACTGTTAGGTATACATCAAGAGACATGAAACCCTATGTCCACACAAAAACTTATACACAAATAAGTGTTCACAGCAGAATTTTCATAATAGCCAAAAAAGTGGAAACAATCCAAATGTCCAACAACTGATAAATAGATAAATGAAATATGGCATATAGATATTGTGGATGAAAAAAATAAAAAGTGAAAAACAAACTAACTTTTTTTTTTTTGAGATGGAGTCTCACCCTGCCTCCCAGTGGGAGGGCAAAAGTGCAATATCGGCTCACTGCAACCTCCGCCTCCTGGGTTCAAGAGACTCTCCTGCCTTAGCCTCCCAAGTAGCTGGGATTACAGGTGCTTACCACCACACCCAGTTAAATTTTGTAGTTTTAGTGGAGATGGGGTTTCACCATGTTGGCCAAGCTGGTCTCAAACTCCTGACCTCAGGTGATCCACCTGCCTCAGCCTCCCAGAGTGCTGGGATACAGGCGTGAGCCACCATGCCAGGTCACCTTTTTTAGCTTGATCATAAACAATTACAGACCATAAACAATCTTTACCTGGCAGGCTTCACAGGAGAAAACTGCCCTCCCCACACCAGATTTGATGCATACCCAGTGCATTGACACTTCTAAAGCAAGCTGCAATCAAGACTCAGGTATTTCTAAATGGCCATGCTCTTTACCATATCTACATTAGTAGCCCAGGTACCTTCATTCAGAAGTCTCTGTGGCCTTTAACTGTGGCCTTTCCTTAGGCAACTCTGGAGAGGCCTCCTCAACAGAGGGAAAACACTAAAAACACTTTCCTCTCACTCTGACTCAGTATCTTCCTCCACTCCTAGCCTTTGCACCTTTTCCTCCAATCCACCCTAGATGTATAAAACAGCAGGAATCTTTTGCTGGGGGCTCCGTCAGCATTGAGAAAACCCCCACCTCTGTGTTGATCCACTTGACAGAAGGCAGCCTGCACTTTCTCAAGTTTAACTTCTTGCTTATCCTAATTCAGTAAGTGATTAAAGTAGCTCAGCTCTGTGTCCCCAGCTAAGCTCCTGACACTATGGAATATTATTCAGCCATAAAAAGGAATCAAGGTTCATCCATGCTTCAACATGGATGAAGCTTAAAAACCTTATGCTAAATGAAAGAAATTAGTCACAGAAGACAATATATTGTGCAACTCCATTTACATAAAATGTCCACAATGGGCAGAAAATAAATTAACAGCTGAGGGGAGGTTGGAATGAGTAGAGACTGCTAATGAGTACTTTTAAGAGTGATGAAAGGCAAAGCAGGTGGCTCACGCCTATAATCCCAGTTCTTTGGGAGGCCCAGGTGGAAGGATCACTTGAGGTTAGGAGGTTGAGACCAGCCTGGACAACATGGTCAAACTCTGTCTCCATTAAAAATACAAAAATTAGGTAACAGTCCCTGTCTGACAGCTTTGAAGAGAGCAGTGGTTCTCCCAGAACGGAGGTTGAGATCTGAGAATAGACAGACTGCCTGCTCAAGTGGGTCCCTGACCCCTGAGTAGCCTAACTGGGAGACATCCCCCACTAGGTGCAGACCAACACATCACACCTCACACAGCTGGGTACACCCTGAGACGAAGCTTCCAGAGCAAGAATCAGACAGCAACACTCGCTGTTCAGCAA
>NW_012102488.1:1776715-1796489 GCF_000951045.1 Mandrillus leucophaeus
AGAGCCTCCTTTTATTCCCAAAAGTATTCCCTTTTGAATGATATGTTATATGGTCACCCAATTTATGTAATTACTTTTATTTTTCCTTAATATAAACAGTACAGCAATAAATATACTTGCAGTTAAGTCTTTACATAGAATTTTTATATGACTGGATCAAAGTTTGTGTACATTTTAATTTTTTGATATATTGCCTTCCAGAGAAATTGTTTACACTCCCACCAGTAATTATAAAGGAGCCATTTTTCCAAAACCTGAAAAAACTGGATAGTACTATTCATTATTAAGAATCCTTTCTAGTTTTATAAGTGAAATTGTGTCTTACTGCCTTAATATGTGTTTAGTTCATTACTGTTTTAAATGAACATTTGTACAGATCAATGTTCTTTCATTACGAACAACAGAAAATGATTCTGGGTGGGTTAAATCAAGGGAAATGCAGGGAAAGGACATTAAGAAAAAAAAATACAAAAATTAGCCAGGCATGGTGGCACACACCTGTAATCTCAGCTACCAGGGAGGCTGAGGTAGGAAAACTGCTTAAACCTGGGAGGCAGAGGTTGCGGTGAGCCAAGATGGTGCCACTGCACTCCACCCCGGGTGAAAGAGACTCCATCTCAAAGAAAAAAATGAGTGATGAAAATATTCCAAAATTAGACTGTGGTGATGGTTGTACATCTCTGTAAATACAATAAAAACTACTGAATTTTACATTTTAAATGGGTGGAATTTATAGCATGGGAATTATTTCTCAGTAAAGATATAATATGAATACACGATGCTAGTGTTCATATCATATCTAGACCACTACTGCTCTGTAAAGGAGTTTGTAAAATAATCCTTAAGGAATGTAGATACTGAAGGACTCCGAGTAGTAGACTGACAGGCTGACATTCTTTTAAAGAAAAAAATAATCTGTTGACAATGATTAAAATGGCTTACAGAACAGTCAGACTGAAGGTGGAAAGACCAGATGAGAGACTTACAAGGGTGTATTTGGAAAAACTTTAACAAGAAGAGGACTTGAGCCAAGACAGGTAAGAAACTGGCAAAGGCTAGGATCCTACCTTTAGAGTGCAATGCTATCTATAGAAGCTTTCTATAAATGGGAGGCTTTCTATAGAAGCCAACTATTAACATACTGATGTGTATATATCCTTATTACAGAGGCTCCCAAACAGGGAACTACAGAAAGTCATTAAGTCCAAGAGAGCAGAGTGGTAGAAAGTTCTTAATAACTGGCCCATTAAAATAGTTAGCAGTCGTTTTAATCTATGATTTAACTAATGGAAGATTTGTCTTCAAGAATATGAGATCATAATGCCAATACATTCTCAAGTGTATCAGAGAATAGCAGTATGAATTTCATCTTTGAGTATTAAACATAAAGAAAAAATTCACTCAAAAGTATTTTGTCACTAGAACAAGTTTCATTTATTTCAAATGTCTTATAAACATGCTTAAAAGTAAGCATACTATATATGTAGTTTTATAAGTTTCCTATTAAAACACTCAGAGGAAAAGATACTTGGTATTGCCTTAAATTTTTTCAGAAACAATTCTTTCTCATTATAAAATATATATTAAAAGACAAATGCATTCATAAATTATCTCACCTTTGGTTTTTAGATAAACCACAAAGAAATGTCTACAGCATAAGTTCCAGTTTGGGCAGATACCTGAATTGTAAAAAACAAACAGAAAAAGACATGGTTAATATGGTTGAATCTGAGCAGGAAATTTAATTATTTCAACAGAACCCTAACTTGACCCATTTACCTCCTAAATTTTCATGTTCAAGCTGTTCTTTAGGTATCTGTAGAATGTCAAGAATTAAGAAATTCTCCTGGACTTTCTATTGTCTTTGATTAATGTTGATATTTCTTGAAATTAAAAGTATATCAAAACAGGCCGGCCATGGTGGCTCACGCCTGTAATCCCAGCACTTTGGGAGGCCAAGGTGGGCAGATCACCTGAGGTCAGGTGTTTGGGAGCAGCCTGGTCAATGTGGCAAAACCCTGTCTCTACTAAAAGTACAAAAAAATTAGCTGGGTATGGCGGCGTGTGCCTATAGTCCCAGCTACTCGGGAGGCTGAGGCAGGAGAATCGCTTGAACCCGGGAGGCAGAGGTTGCTTGAACCCAGGAGGCAGAAGTTGCAGTGAGCCAAGATCGTGCCACTGCACTGCAGCATGGGCAACACAGCAAGACTCTCTCAAAAAAAAAAAAAAAAAGGATATCAAAACAGGTACCACATTAACAGGAGAAAACAATCGATTTCCCTCATCAACTCAATTCTTCAAAAGAAGTATTTTCTAAAGTTTACACTCCCTATAATAATATATCATGATTGCTCATCCTCATAGAAAATACAGAATTTAAAAATCTGGAAATGTAAAAGTAAATCAATAGCACATGTTTATAAAACATAAGCAAATACATAAATTAAATAAAACCAGTGTCTAATAAGTATGAAAAAACGGAAAAATGTTCTCTACATTAGCAAAGAAAATAAAATTAAAATGAGATACCATCTTTGATCAATGAAATTATAATTGTTTTAAAAATAAGATTATAGTCATTGGTGCCCTTCCAGTTCTTCTCCTTACCAGACTCATGGTGAGATTGTACCTCATTGCCCTCTTTCAACTTAGGTGTAGGCACATGACTTGCTTTAGCCACCGAAATGTACATGGATGTGATGTTACACATTTCTAGGTGTAAGTTTTAAGACCAACTACACAACTTACAGACCTCTCAGCTACTCCAGTCATTATGGAGTTCACTAAATGGCTCTGAAGAGAAAAAAATAAACCCTGCTGATATGTATTAGACATGTAACATGAGCAAGAAATAAATTTTGTTGTATTATGTAACTTAGATTTTTAGGACTGTTGCTACAGCACAATGTAGGCTATACTGACAGCTACAAGTGATAACGTAATAATATATATAAAATAATAATGTAATATAACAGGCATTTCTGTACACTGTTCATAGGAATTTAAATTGGTAAATTTGTTTTTGTTTTTTGGGTTTTTTGAGACAGGATCTCACTCTGTCACCTAGGCTGGAGTACAGTGGCGTGATTACAGCTCGCTGCAGCCTAGACCTCCCAGGCTCAAGTGATACTTCCACCTCAGCATCCTGAGTGGCTGGGACTACACAGGTGCCCATCACCAAGACCTGCTAACTTTTGTATTTTTTGTAGAGATGGGGTTTTGCCATGTTGTCCACCCAGACTGGTCTTGAACTACTGGGCTCAAGCAATCCACATGCCTCAGCCTCCCAAAGTGCTGGGATTACAGGCATGATCCACACGCCCAGCAATTGGTAAAATCTTTCTGGAAAACAATTTTGCAACGTGCATCAAGAGCCTTAAAAAGTTCAAATCCTGGCCAGGCGCGGTGGCTCATGCCTGTAATCCCAGCACTTCAGGAGGCCAGGGTGGGTGGATCACGAAGTCAGGAGCCTGGCCAAGATGGTGAAACCCCGTCTACTAAAAATACAAAAATTAGCCAGGCATGGTGGCAGGTGCCTGTAGTCCCAGCTACATGCGAGTCTGAGGCAGGAGAATTGCTTGAACCTGGAAGGTGAAGGTTGCAGTGAGCCAAGATCGCACCGCTGCACTCCAGATTGGGTGACAGAGCGAGACTCCGACTCAAAAAAAATAAAAAAAAGAAGCAGTTCAAATCTTTGATCCAGTAACTTCTAGTAATCTGTCCTAAATAATCAAAAATTCAAACATTTATATCATAGCTCATTTATGACTGTAAAGAGCTAGAAAGGCTGGGCACGGTGGCTCACACCTGTAATCCCAACACTTTGGGAGGCTAAGACGGGTGGATCATGAGGTCAGGAGATGCAGACCATCCTGGCCAACATGGTGAAACCCCGTCTCTACTGAAATACAAAAAATTAGCCAGGTGTGGTGGTGTGCACCTGTAATCCCATTTACTCAAGAGGCTGAGGCAGGGGAATCGCTTGAACACTGGAGGCAGAGATTGCAGTGGGCTGAGATCACGCCACTGCACTCCAGCCTGGTGACCAGGCGAGACTCCATCTCAAAAAAGAGCTAGAAGCAAACTAAACATACAAATGATTTGCTAAATAAGTTAGAATATTAAGCAGTCATTAAAACTGCTTATCAAAGATGCTTAGACTAACAGAGGAAACTGTAAAGGGCATACATAGGAACTCTCTGTACTGTCTACTCAATGTTTTCATGTATACGATTCTAGAACAGTTAAAACTGATCTCCACGGACAGAAAGCAGGTAAGTTATTGCAGGAGCCAAAGGTTGTATGAAAGAATTGACTGCAAAGGGGCTTAAGAGAAGCTTTTAAGAGTGATTAAAATGTTCTATATCTTGATTATGGCAGTTGTCAACAGGATATACACATTAGTCAAAACCCCTCAAACTGTACTGTGCATAAATCATTTTACTAAAGTGGATTTTAAAAGTAAAATAAAAATGCTTAATGATAGGAAAATGCTCATCTATTGGGTAATTCCAAATGTGTAATACATACATTTGCATAGAAAAGACTAGAAATACATACAATGTTAATAGTGCTTTGCTTTGCATAAATATTACACAGGTAATTTTAATTTTTCCTTAAGTTACATACTTTCAAAATGCTCTCAGTAGGTATTTTTATGTTTATTCGGTGGTATTTTGTTGAGAACGAGAGCTTAAGTCTAGAATAAGCTTGAGGTTTTAATAATTCATTCATTCAGTATTTATTACATGTCTCCATGTACAAACTGCATTCTAAGTGGTAGAGGGATACCTCCAAGCTTGGGTATGTTTCTCCAAGGTTCAGCTAGATGGGCCTTTTAAGAGATCACCATTGCCAGTGAATGTGGAAGCATCAACTATCATCTGTAAACCACATCTGTTTATAATCTTTACACTGGCAAATGAGAGGTAAGTTGTGACTATAAAAACTGTTTGGATTCATGATTATCTGTTTACCTAATCTTCCTGAAAATAAGGTTAAATTTTCTACAGTGCTTAATATGTAATATATAACATATATTTAGAATGTATTACAATGTGTGAATGTGTTTATAAGAATCTGTATTGATAACTACTCATTTTAAAATGTTATGAGTTTTGAGCATTTATTTACTTAAAAAACTAAAAGTTTTGGGCTGGGCATGGTGGCTTATGCCTGTAATCCCAGCACTTTATGAGGCCAAGGCGGGCGGATCACCTGAGGTCAGGAGTTCCAGACCAGCCTGGCCAACATGGTGAAATCCCATCTCTATAAAAATACAAAAAAATTAGCTGGGCATGATGGCAGGTGCCTGTAATTCCAGCTACTCGGGAGGCTGAGGCAGGGGAATCACTTGAACCTGCGAAGCGGAGGTTGTAGTGAGCTGAGATCACACCACTGTACTCCAGCCTGGGTGACAGAGCAAGATACCATCTCAAAAAAAAAAAAAAAAAAAAGTTAAAATTTTACCACTATAAAAACTGCTTGAGTGTTTAAAACTCTAAGAAATTATAGAAAAATATAAATGAAACATAGAAAGCAATAAGTATGACAATGGAGACAGAGCATTAAGCAAAGAGCAGGAAGTGTTTGATTAATCAAATAGAAATACCGGATACATATCATTAACAAATTGTAATCAACAAATAAAGTGAGAAAATATTTGTTTTGATATTTGTTTTGTATTCAGCAGTGAGTGTAGCAATTCAAGATACTGGGGACAAGGGATTATGACTATACGCAGGGGACTATATGCACTAATGTTTCATGACAGAAAAATCTGAGATAACTACTCCATTATAGGGAATGCACATGAGCAAAACAGAAAGAACACATATAGAAGAATCTAATCCAGACAAGATTTTAAACCAGTGATCACTGAAATTAAATCACTATGTTTAATTATAACTATAAAATATGTTGCTTTCTCAAGTTTGACATTTGCATGTGCACGTTGTATTCAAAAAGTGTAAAACTTCATGCTTTACAATAAAATACAAATGCATTATTTATACTACTAACCATTAGGAAGTACTAAAATAACGTGTGCTAATCAGGTTACAGCTAGTAAAGATGAGTAAAATAGTCTCAGACATTAAGGATACAACACAGAAAATATTTGTATGTGAATCAGGGTACAGATAGTAAAGACGAATAGTCTCAGACACCAGGGAGTTTTCACAGCACTTAGAAAGATAGCACAAACCCGAAACACAAAATTACCAACACTGCAGGAATGCAAATGGAGAGTTCTTGGTAAGTATTAGCTTCTTGACCCTTAGAAAATACAACCTATGAGTCGTCACTGAAAATACAGACAGATGGAAAAACACTATCACCAAGTTGGTCTTGGTTTTCTATATTCTAGAAATCATATGTGCAGTAACAAGTACCCTAATCAACTAAATCAGTGGTCAAACTATAGCCTAAGAGCCAAATCCAGCCTAGGGCCTGTTTTTGTCTGATTTATGAGCTAAGAATGGTTTTTACATATTTAAAGGGCCATAAACAAACAAGAATATGCAACAGAGGTAGTATATGGCCACAAAGTTTAAAAGTTTAAAGGGGATCTTTAGAGAGGTCTACTGACTTCTGAACTAAATAATTCATAAATGGATGAAACAGGTCTTAGTGGTGGCTCTGATCCAAAGATTTGAACTGTGCCATGGCATCACAGTGTATCAGAACTAGAAGGAGGCACGAAGACCATCTTTCCTTCCCATGATATTGCAAAGGCGCTGACTATGGCTCATAGGTTTCTGTCTTCCGGATCTACTGTATCCTGGGTTGAAAGCACTTTACATCTCACCACAATATTGGTTCCCTTTTCCTTTAGTGAAGTAATCTGGGAATTAAAAAAGAGGTACAATAGAGTAAGTACACTCTCCTCCAACTCTCTAGTAAGCCTTTCCTACACACAACTAATCAACTAAAAGTGAAGTGCTGATGACCTTCATATTTTACTAACTCAGCATCAAAGATCATTTCCTATTTTCCCCACTTCATCTTCCTCTACCCTACTTACATATTCCCTAAACCCAGCCAATCAATCTACTAGCATTTCTGAAAAAGCATTTGTTTTGTCTTATGGACCTTGGTCTATGTGGTTTCTCTCCTATGGACATGACTTCCTTTCTCCACCTATCCAAATTCCTTCCATCCTTCATGGCCCAATTTGACATCCATGATACCTTCAGGAAGCTTATAATCCAATAGGAAACATAGCTCAGGTATGCACAAAAAAGTTTAAAGAATCTTGAAAGTTGTAATAGATAAAATGTTATACAATTCCAAGGAGCAAAATGTCACCTCAGGGGAAAATGTTTAGGTACCACCTTGGGAAAGTCTTTGAGTAAGATATGAAAATGAGCAGAGAGAAGAAAAAGAGATGTTCCAGGCAGTGAAATGAGCAAAGGTACAAAAGGGATAATTTGTTATAGTAGTGACTCTCATCTTTTTGTTCCCCTAGATTTGCCTCTAACCTAGTGATAACACAGAGAATGCCCTCAATTTCTAAAGTCCCTTGCCCACCCATAATTTTGAATGTTACCAAAAAACACAGATTTAATATGCTAATCAGGTAATCAAAATTCAATGTAGACAGTCTACTTCTGCATATGTCTTCAGATAAATTTTGTGAACATAAAAATCCAACACATCGGGCCGGGCATGGTGACTCATGCCTGTAATCTCAGCACTTTGGGAGGCTGAGGCGGGCGGTTAACAAGGTCAGGAGATGGAGACCATCCTGGCCAACATGGTGAAACCCCATCTCTGCTAAAATACAAAAAATTAGTCAGGCATGGTGGCCCACGCCTGTAGTCCCAGCTACTTAGGAGGCTGAGGTAGGGGAATCGCTTGAACCCGGGAGGTGGAGGTTGCAGTGAGCTGAGATCGCGCCACTGCACTCCAGCCTGGCAACAGTGCAAGACTCTGTCTCAAGAAAAAAGAAAAAAAGGAAAAAAAATCCAACACATTTACAAAATCAAACATAAATTCTGTGACTTTAAGGCTGAATTATGTTATTTTCATATCATTAATCAAACTAAAAGGGCTGAAAGTAAAAACTTCATTATTTTGGTTTCCTTTTTACTAAGTAATTTTATTCTATGAATAGCAACCTTTCACATTCTGGTTCACTCCAAACCTAGGGCCTAGTAGATGCTACCTAAATACCTGTTGAATTAATAATATTGGAACATAATATATATTTCACTGAAAATATTCCTTCAATTATGCAATATAATAGAAAGTAGAGAGAAGATAAGGAACATTAATTGAAAGTGTTGTAAAAGTGAAGCCATCAAAAAACTTAAAACAATTATTTCAAAACCATCTTTGAAGCAAATAATCTATTCACATGTAACTCAGACCTTTATTGTAGCCTTTGTTGTAACACTACACACATACCACCACCACCACCACCATCATCATGACATTTTTTTCTAAATACAGCTTGATGGAGGAAATCATATAATTTGATTAACAGAAGCCCGGCACAGTGGCTCATGCCTGCAATCCTAGCACTTTGGGAGGCCAAGGCAGGCAGATCACTTGAGGTCCAGAGTTCAAGATCAGCCTGGCCAACATGGTGAAATGCCGTCTCTACTAAAAATACAAAAGTTGGCCAGCCACAGAGGCACACACCTGTAATCCCAGCCACTCGGGAGGCTGAGACAGGAGAATCGCTTGCAGGAGGTGGAGGTTGCAGTGACCTGAGATCGTGCCACTGCACTCCAGCCCAGGAGACAGAGTGAGACTCTGTTCCAAAAAAATAAATAAAAATAAAAACAAAACAGAAAACTGCCACTTATTCATCTTTGTATTTCACATAATTCCTAGCACATAATGGGTGCTTTAAAATCACTCATTGAGTTGAACAGTCACAGAGAAAATGTTTTCTCTGCTCTCCATGACTTCACTATATTTCAAAGGTATAAGGCATCAACTCTGGCAATAAAAGCAGAACTTACGCTACTATGAAAGCCTGACCTATTTCAAGAGTTCTCTGATACGAGAAGAGATATCCAATAGATGTGCTCCCTAATTATACAAGTATAAGAAGATGGATTGCTCCACTGTTGTCGATTTGCTGTATTTAGTAGGCTCTGAATTGAATTATTCATGCATGTACAAATATAACCTTAACGGGGTCCACATACTTGCTCCTAACAATCTGGATACAAAAGTTGTCATTCAGATAAAAGATGACAGGCAACAAGAATCTGACAGGCCAGCAATTTACTGCGTTTTCTGCACATTTGAATTTGTAGGCCTCCATAGCCATTAAGCAAAATTAGTTTCATGATGTCAGCCAAAAAGCCTCATGGGCAACGGTTTTATCTCATTTAAAAGACTACCATCCTCAATCTGTTTGAATCTGTGTTTGCTCATTAGAAGCCTCTCAATGAATCAGAAGCGACGGTTTAATCGCACTCTCGCTCTATGAATGTTTAGTATAGCCCTGAACTATAACAAATTCCTATTCTCCCTTTCCCTGTACCTAAAATAGTTTAGATATAGTTGAAGAACCTAAGTATCAGACAGGCTAACAGTTCTCGACCGATATGGTTTGGATCTGTGTTCCCGCCCACATCTCATGTCAGATTGTAATCCCCGGTGTTGGAGGTGGGGCCTGGTGGGAGGTGACTGGATCATGGGGGCAGTTTCTAATGGTTTAGCACCATCCCCCTAGTACTGTTCTCATGATAGAGTTATCATAAGATCTGGTTGTTTAAAAGTTGTAGCACCTTCCTCCTCTCTCTCTCTCTTTATGCCTGCTTCCTTTGGCCTTCCGCCATGATTGTAGGTTTCCTGAGGCCTCCCCAGAACCCTAGCAAATGGCCAGCATTATGCTTCCTATACAACTTGGGGAACCATGAGCCAATTAAACCTCTTTTCTTTATAAATTACCCAGTCCAGGTATTTCTTTATAGCAGTGCAAGAATGAACTAATACATCTATCAAAAATGGAGCAATTTCAAAACTATAAATATGATCTTAAAATGTATTTATCCAATTTATAAAGCAAGTGTCAGAGAAAAATTTCATCTTCTCCTGCTCCTAACTGTTGATCTCTGAATCCACTATGCTCTCTTATGCCCCTAAGCCTTTGAAATTGCTATTTTCCCCTTTGCTTGTTTAGAATCTCCTCCTTAAACCTGCCTGGCAAGTTTCTACTCATTATGGAAGTCTTCCCTGGTTTTCCCAAAAAAGATGCTGCAATCTTCCCCTATGCATGTTTTATATACTTACATAAGTACCTCTCAAACTATAACTGTCTCTTACAGTTAGAGAACAGTAAGCTCTCTAAGGACAATGACTGAACACCTCTTGGCAGAGCTAATATTGAGCTGGTACACACCAACAGAGCCTGAAGGGTTGTACTTAAGCACTGAAATACTTCTGTAACATAGTCTGGTAAAGTCACTGCCTCAAACTCCACCAGTCCTAAGGTGCCTACTGATGGTCCAGTCTCCCTACCATCACTACAACCCAGTGGGTAAAACAAGAAAGCCTGACACAGCATAAAGGATGAAGGGGTTCTTCAAGACCCTGATCCAGCGCTACAGCCATCTTAACTGGTTGGTGCCTATTTTGTACTTACTCATAAACACTTTAAATATCACTCCTGCCTCTTCATAGCCAAAGCACAGGACACTGCCTAGCTTATCAGACTTTTAATTCTTTAGCAAAATAATAAATGAAGACATACCAGGTCTATCAATGGCCCAGGGTCAATGAGCATGCTGTCAAAACTATGCAGACAGTGATCAGTGATCAGACTGGCAAGAAAAATCCAGATACTAAAGTACTAGAGAGGAAAAATGGTCAAGTCTGTCTATTCTCTGTTTGCCTTCAGCATCTGATAAAATAAATACTTATCTTGATAATGTGCAAAAAAAAAATCTTCAATGTGATACTTTATAAAGAATATAATTCAAGTATTTTAATGTTTTTAAAGTTTAAAAGCAAGGTTTCTATAAAATAAGTCTCCATAACATATCACAAACACTGATCACTAAACTCTAATCAGTGTCTTGGATAGGAACACAAGTATCACTAAAGGAAGAGCACAGTGATTAATTCAAATGGAGAGGAAAAGGCAAGAATGAGAAGAGTCAGTTAATTATAAATGGCATGTCTAATTACAAATTTTGCTAGGGGCTTCAGATACTTCTAATTAGTTTGACTTGGTATATTAATTATAAATAGAATACCATGAGAGAATTTTCTAATCACAGAAATGTACCTAGAATGTAAAATCAGAGTTTAAGTTATCTTTGTAATTTAATAATTAAATGTTCAATGATGTATAATTATTTTGAAAGTCATCAACAAAATATATATCACATTAAAATCGAGTTACTCAGAATATTGCTAAGGTGGTGACAAGTCTTTAAAACATCCATAAGGTAGCAAGCGTGTAGCTGAAGGATGAATATATAGCTTCAGTAATAAGAATTTTGAACTTATAAATGGTGATATAACAATCTTTTTAGGCTACTTCCTTTCTGGTAGAAAAATTGTCTTTCATTCATGCTGTAGGGAGTTTCAGAGAGCCATATGATTAAAATGTTAAAAATAAAGATGGAAGAGATAAATAGTAGCAAGAGAAGCTTACCTAATTTCAACACTATCTCATTAAGATCAATCTTTAGTTTAAAACAAAAACAAAACCCTGCTGTGCTATATACTATATTAATGAAAAATTCCACAAGGTAACAAAATCTCAAACAGGAAGCATAATGTGTTTACTAAGGACAAAATAAGAAAAACCATTCTGATTTTTTGGTATTTATATTAAAGTAAAAACTTAGAAAAGAAGAGAAACATTAAAGACCATGATGTATTTCAACTTTAAGAAAAGCTTTTAAAGTCTCACTAATGTTAAATTAAAACACTCATGTAAATTATCTTGGTTATTAGCACTAACATGAATTTAAGCAGAAAATATATACAAAGAAAATGTAAGTAATAGTTAACAGTCTCTACCATTTATTGAACACCTATATACTATCCCAGGCAGAATGCAAGGTGCTTTAACTAAATTGTTAATTTTCACAACCATGTAACTTGGCAGATACTATCATCCCTACCTTACTGATGATGAATTGATATTAAAAATAATCTCGCCACAGTCAGTTAGTAAGTGGCAAAGATTCAAACCCATAGTTGACTACCCAACAGCCTCTGCGCTGGCCACTACACCCCACTAACTGACCAGATGGCCTCAATGTAGTTAAAGTAAGCCAATGTAGCACTGAAGTTCCACAGTGTATTAGTTGTTCTAGACGGATGAAGTTAAGGCTTCAATCTACTATTCCAATGAATATTCCTACTATTCCTATCTGAATATCTAAAGAAAACAATATAATTTAGTAATTATACTTCTGACCTTGATTTGGGAAATCAAGGATGTGGCCAGTTGGCTTAAGGGCTATCACAAAATTCTATTTTCATTAAACTCACTTTGATCCAAATGATCAAAAAATTATTAAGCACTTAGATACACAAGTAAAAGGATTCAATCAGGACCGATACAAGTTAAAAACAAATGTAATAATAAAAATAAATGAGTTTGATTAATAGAATGTATTGGAAAAAAAAAACCTTTCTCCAACTTTTGTGAACACATATAACAAAAAAGAAAATACACAGTTCACTTAAAAAAACCAGGCAACTTGAAACTCTTCTGAATAAATGAGCATGAATTTTAAAATTACCACATACCTAACAAAGGCACACAACAAACATTTAACAAACAAGTTAATGACTTGGCTAAATGAAGATTAAAAAGTGAATATGGGGAAAGCAAGGAAAATTAAGGTAAGAGTTGACCTTTCTCCAAGTTCCTTCTCACATAAATACCACCTGCTCTATATTTTCCAGAAAGCTGGTTAGGGGAGGGGGGAAGTACCTACTCTTGAGGTTCTTTACTAAAAACAGTCCTTCAGAATATACCTACTCTGGCAGAACTCTCCTCCTCATATTGAAGCTAAGGAAATATCACCTCTCTCCTAAGAGAAGGTCTAACATCCAAAATAATATACTTCCTTCTCCTGAACAGCCTCTTTCTGGAAACATTTTCAATCCCTCTACATTCCATAGCATATTTTGAAGATATAACTTTCTGGTTTTCTAAATTGAATATTATTTATTATCTAATCAGCATAATGAAAAATGTAAAGAGTGGTTTATGATATACAGAAACTCTGACACAATAAGGATATTTTATAGTGCAAATATAATTCTCATTTTAAAAACACAGGCACACTTCACAAAGATTGTTCCATGTGAAAATAATTTTTTAAGGCTTTTTTATGTAAGCTATTTTCTACTTTTTTATTTGTAAGAAACCATGGCTTTAACAAAAGATGTATTACAGTTACACATCTCTTACCAATGGGGATACATTCTGAGAAATTCATCATTAGGTGATCATTGTGCAAACATCGTATATCTGATATATCATATATCACATATATCATATATCAGATGTATATCAGATATATGATATAGCCTACGGCTCCTAGGCTACAAACCTGTACAGTACGTTACTGTGTTGAATACTGTAGGCAATAACAATGGTATTGGTGTATCTAAACACAGATAAGGGGCTGGGGGCAGTGGCTCATGCCTGTAATCCCAACACTTTGGGAGACCAAGGTGAGAGGATCACTTGAGTCCCATTTGAGATCAACCTAGGCAATGTAAGGAGACCCCATCTCCACAAAATGTTTTAAAAATTAGCTGGGCATGGTAGCACATGCCTGTGACCCCAGCTACTCAGGAGGCTGAGGTGGGAGGATTGGTTAAGCCAGAAAGGTGGAGTCTGCAGTGGGCAGTGATCGAGCCACTGTATTCCAGCCTGGGCAACAGAGTGAGACTCTGTCTCAAAAAATAAAATAAAGCACAATTACAAATAAACATAGACAAGGTATAGGAAAAATACAATGTTACATATACTGTTGTTTTTTTTTTTTTTTTTTTTGAGATGGAGTCTCAGAATGTTGCCCAGGATGGAGTACAATTACACAATCTCAGCTCACTGCAACCTCCAGCTCACTGCAACCTCCACCTCCCGGGTTCAAGCGATTCTCCTGCCTCAGCCTCCTGAGTACCTGGGAATACAGGTGTGCGCCACCACACCTGGCCAATTTTTGTATTTTTAGTAGAGATGGGGTTTTACCATGTTGGCCAGGCTGGTCTCAAACTCTTGACCTCAGATGATTCGCCTACCTTGGCCTCCCAAAGTGCTGGGATTACAGACGTGAGCCACCATGCCAGGCCAACAATGTTACACTCTTAAGTGGTCCTCGTTGACCAAAACTTTGTCATTCCGTGCATAACTGTATTTACAACTCTTACCTGGTTAGTGCCTGGAATAACTTCCCGAATCTCATCTACTGTATCACCTGCTGATTCAAAAATCACCTTAGAGCCCAACTCCTTTACTTCACCTAATAAAACTTACTGAGCTTGGACATGTGAAAATCCCATGTGGTGTATTTTCTTCTAGTGCAACAATGCCTATGAGACTGGGTAAGGTGAGACCAAGAGTGATCTCTCCTCTTCATACCAAACAACTAGCCTATCATTTGAATATGCTACTATTTTACACATAAGTTTAAAAAAAAAACTATGCCTGACTATCACATTTGCTAAAACTGTAAGTTTCTAAGGACTGCACTGACTCTGTATAGCAATATTTTATATATATATCCCATAAAAATAAAGCAAGTAAGCATTTTGTAATTCTTATTTTCCCTGTAAAAAGCCAACCACATAACAATTTTATGAAGCATCTCATTTCTTTAGTAAACTATTGAAAGATCATCTCCCTCTCTTTGACATATATGGACAGTGGAAGTCATAAGCAAAAGCTAAATGAAATGATCCTCTAAAGTTCTTGCTTCTTATAGAGTACGGAATTCAATAGTTTAACTGCCAGGAATCTTGCTATTTCAAGGTATTATTTACATATTACAAATTATATTTAATTAGAGTTTGTTATTTGTTACATTTTAAAGGTATTGGAAAATAAAATATTTCCCTTTGCGGACATACTAACACATCTTTAACCCTACTGTATACTAAAACTTTGTAACATTTTATGTTTTAGTGGCTTTTGGAAGGTCAATACCATTGCATATTCATATGCTGAAATAAATCCTTTTAAAAATCACATTGTCAATTCTCTTTGGCTTCAGAAAATAGACATGTCAAAAACTCAACTGGAAAGCAAATAAATCACAATACATGTGAAGTGTTATTAAATAATTCTGAAGACGAAATCTGAGTCAAACTACAAAAAGGCCCTCAATCTCTGCTATCAAGAATTGTGTTGGATTCATTCATATATCATTTATAGAAAAGACTTAGTCAGCATGTCCTTAACCAAGCACAAACATGTTTGTTGAGATGGACTGTGTAAGTCCGAGGATTTTGCTCGCCACCTCCATATTTCCTTGGTCAAAAGAAACAACTGTAGTTCAGCTGAGACTCTCTTTAACTGGTTTGTTTTTAAAGAGCTATATCTGCTGAAATGAGATTGCCTAAAAGCACTGCAATCCTCTCCAGTGGGATTACAAGTTATATTGGTAATAAATGTGTTCACTTAGGTAACAAGAAAGAAGAAAAAGGCAACCTACAAATAGTGCTGAAAATCTGAGGTTATACATTTTCTCCAATGACATAAAAGTAGTTGAATACCATATATTTCAAACAGAAACTCAAAAATCTGGGGATTTCCACAGTAAGACCTTCCCATAAGGAGCAAAATTATCTAGCAGCCCTTCTAAGAGGAACCTGAATTAGCATTCTCTATGGAACTAAAAAGTCGTAAGAGAATGTGAGTCACTTTTGAAGAGCTCATTGAAGAATAAAATGAGACTAAGTCTTTATAAACTATCTAGAAATATATACAAATCCTAAGTTGAATACAATGTAACAAAAATAACACTTATCAAACACCCTCATACTTACAATTCTATACCCTCTGGGAAGAATCTGGCAAGAATGGTATACATGGAGGAAAGCCATTTTCTAGCTGGACATATTAGGCTAGGGTTCCCAACACTCAATATATACAGATTCAGGGGTTTGCCGCAAGTATTCTAGGAGTGTATATCTAGAGTAAGAACTGTTCACTGCCAACCCAAGGGCCCATCCAACATTAGACCGCACCAACAGGGACCCTTAAGAGGATTGGTTAGGTCCAGGACCTTCATAAGAGACCTAATTACCTTTAGAAAAGGAGCCAGAAACTCTTGTAACAGGAAACTTCCATTTACAGCAGGACTTGCCTACAAGATACCAAGACTAAATGCTGTTTCACTAGAATGGGACTTATTTTAACCAATCATATACAGATCTATGAACTCATGCCATCCTATCCAAAATGCTGGTTTTCAATCATTAATTTGGATAACCACCCCAACCCTATGCTAACCCCTGCTCTTTTCTAGTACTAAAATCCAGACTTTTCTTCCTCAACAATTACTCAGTAAATTTCCTTACTATATTTCCTTCCCTGGCAAATGTAAAATCCTTACTATATTTCCTTACCTGGCAAATAAGCAAACTTAGCTATGTTTCGTCTTTTTGTTGTTGTTGTTGTTGTTGTTGTTGTTGTTTGGCTCCACTGGTCTGGGTTATATTCTTTGACATACTGACTTTCAAGAATATTTTCATTCCTTTTCTTCCACCAATAGCAAATTAATACTGGCCTGGGAGCTAGAATCGGTCAATGGCATGACCTGCCCTGGTAAGCAATAATACAGGCTGGTTATGTAATAATACAGGCTGATGGTTAGGTCATGCCATTGGTGTACCTGAAAATCTGCCAGATAATTATAATCACCATTTCAGCAAAAACAGCAACTCTCTGAGTACTCTGGTGGTACTGACCAGTGCAGTTTTGGGAGGCTGGACATAACTGATCTTTAAAGGCAAGATCCCTTTTTATTCCTCTTTCTGCTTATTATGTGCATGGTCCACTGTCAAAGAGATATGAGAAAATCAGTTTTTTGAGTTTCTTGAGACAGGTTCTAACTCTGCTACCCAGTCTGGAATGCAGTGGCATGATCACAGCTCACTGGAGCCTCGACCTCCCAGGCTCAAGTGATCCTCCCACCTCAGTCTCCCAAGCAGCTGGGACCACAGGCAAGCACCACTATGCCCGGTTATTTTTTGTACTTTTTTGTAGAGATGGGATTTCACTACATTGCCCAAGCTGGTTTCAAATTCCTGGGCTCAAGTGATCCACCCACCTTAGCCTCCCAAATTGCAGGGACTACAGAAGTGAGCCACCATGACTGGCCAAAAATCAGTTATTATGCAAGAACTATTTGCTTGACAAGCATCCCCCTCTCTCCCAAATGGCAGATAAATAAGTGTTGCTGGAAACCCTGGTATGCCACTTTCACCAACCCAAAACCATCTACATTTAATATACAATCTTTTAGGAGGGACTTATTCCTCAGGTAATTTCAGAGTGAAGTATAACTGCCAGGTAAAATAAGTTTTATTTAGACAATATGAGCTAATAATATGATTTGCCTTATTAGGTCAGCCTTGGCTCCCCAGCACTTCCCAAACCCTGCTCTCCCTTTTCACAGAGAATATCTCAGAGGCTTTGTGGAACCCAAACAGCAAAATGCTATTATGGAGTTTTAAATAATGGAGTAACATGTTAAAAATCATGTTTTAAGATTAATAACCTGACAAGCTAATCTAGGACTACAGTTGAGAGACAATGGAAGCAAGGAAACCAACTCCGCATGACGTAATTGATCCTTAAAGAATATGGCAATGGCCAGATGCAGTGATGTGTACTTGTAGTTCAAGCTACATGGGAGACTGAGGCGAAAGCACTGCTTGAGGCTAGTAGTTAATGGCTGCAGTGTACTATGATGGGGCCTGTGAATAGCCACTGCACTTCAGTTTGGGCAACATAGTGAGACCCTGTCTCTTAAAAAAAAATTTTTTTTTATTTAAAAGAATAAAACAACGGCTCTAAGAACAGTAAAGAAGTACTGAATCTGACATTACCAGCAAACTTTATCTTTCCTATTACAAATTCAATTCATCGAGTAAACTGAAAGGGTTCACTTGTAAGGCACAGAGTCATTTTTATCCATCCGGGTTACAGAGTGTTGAAATTCAACCACCAGAAAATCATCCTTTTCAATTACAACACTCTACTCTCCTGACATTTTCTCCAAAAACACCCTAGAAGGAGCAATTTCAGAAGTACTCATTTAGCCATTATTGCTGCTTTGACGGCAATCAGCTTGCCTGCTTGCCTTCTCCAGGCACCCTCACCTCTACCCCAACCCCAAAGCACACCATAATATTCCCCAAAAGCCACCCTGATGAAAAGGGATACAGCAAAAACAAGAATCTAAGAATCTAATTGTATCTGACCTGGAAGTGGGACTAAAAGAAATTAGAAGCTTTGCCAAAATTTGGAATACCACCAGAGTTAAGTTTTTAAAAATCTAATGTCAGGGTTTTAAGATAACCTTCACATTTTCTCTGCCTTTGGATACAATACACCAAAAAACAAAAATTCTTGTAAAATTAAAAATCACAGAAAAGTTTCAAGCTAGACTCCATCCATGTCTCTCTCTCTCTCTTTCTCTCACTCTCATTCTCTCATACCCTCCCTCCCCACTCTCTATCTATCTCTATCTCTATCTTTAACTTTAGTGGGACAAGAGTGGTTAATAGAAACAGCTAATAAATCAAACAGCTTCCTTCAGGGATTCCTTGCCATCATCAGGGTAAAGTTCTGACTTGATAGCCTGGTAACATAAGGCCCATAATATTTGACATCCAACAATCCCTTCCAATCCAATCCTTCACCATACTACTTTCCATTTCCTCATTCACCAATCATTTCTACTGAATGTCTATAGATCCCCAGTGTTTAATGTTGTCTAATACTTCCGTACGCTGGCTCATTCTTTCACCTTGTCTAACACTCTTTTGCCTTGTCTGTGTGGCTATGTGAGGCTCAAGTTCTTCTCTTAGAAATATTTCCTGACATCCTTCCTCTTGGGCCCTTCAATACACCCCTCCCTAACCCACACCAAAACTGCATTAGGCTCCCTCCTTCATACACACCTCTATCAAACTTCTTAGAGGGTACTGTCAATTCCAAAACTAGAGAATGCCTGCCACATTATAGGTACTAAAATGGTCATTAGTTCCCAGTTCTGTGTTCCTCCTAGAGCAGAGTCATTTTTCTTTCTCTTCTTTCTCTTCTATTTTGTCTAAGAATCCTCTGTATTATTCCTATTAACTTGACAGTTTCATGCACATTTGGAAAATGGCTAAAGCTTCTTAAAGGGGAATCCAAATGAAATTAAATACACAAGGAAGTTTTTTCATACAGGGCTCAATGAATCAATCTGACCCAAAAATGAACTTTTATGAACATTCAGACTACTAGTAAAACAAAGGAAAAAAATAACTTTTCTTAACATGTTTATGATCTAATACATTTGAAAATGTATTAATACATCAGCTTCTGAATGATCAAAATGTTGAAATATGAAATCAGTTTGTATCACCTTTTTTTTTTCTGACACGAAGTCTTGCTCTGTTGCCCAGGCTGGAGTGCAAGTGGCATGAGCTCAACTCACTGCAACCTCTGCTGCCCGGGTTCAAGCAAGTCTCCTGTCTTAACCTCCCGAGTAGCTGGGTATACAGGCTCCCGCCACCACGCCCAGCTAATTTTTGTTTTTTTTTGTTTTTTTTTTTTTTT
>NW_012102488.1:1796705-1799670 GCF_000951045.1 Mandrillus leucophaeus
GTCTCGATCTCCTGACCTCGTGATCCGCCCGTCTCGGCCTCCCAAAGTGCTGGGATTACAGGCTTGAGCCACCGCGCCCGACCAATTTTTGTATTTTTAGTAGAGATGGGGTTTCACCATATTGGTTAGGCTGGTCTCAAACTCCTGACCTCAGGTGATCCACCCGCCTCAACCTCCCAAAGTGCTGGGATTACATACATGAGCTACCGTGCCCAGCCAGTTTATACTATTGTTTTAAATAGAGAATAATATCCACACTGCAATAGGAAATCTGCCTTGAGAAGAAACATCAGAGTTAAAACTTGCAACATCTGACTCCATGTTCCTTTGATCTTTTTAGGTAGGATAATTGTTGAAGGATACATAAAAATGTGATAACCCTACTTGTCAGAACTCTGTTCAAGATCTTCCTACTAAGGATTCAGATTGAAGACTGCATGACATCCTTATGCTATCAGTGTGAAAAACGAAAAGAAAGCTTTGAGCAAAAACACTACCCAAGCCTCAAACTGGCATCACCCCCATATACAATATCATTTTTATAATAATACGTACTAGATTTAGGAATTCTACCATATCAATGGTTCCAATAAAAGCACAGAAATGTGATCTAACATAAAATACTCATGGGGGTCTTGCTTTGCTTTTTAGAATGACTTTGGTCAATCTAACTTTTTCTATTTCTTAAGCTCCAAGATGTAGCATTTATAAAGTCACTATTATAAAATGTTTTCTAAGCTACCTGGTGCACCTTAACTCAATTACTCTCTCTAGCTTTAAAAATCAAACTACCTGTTCATGGAAACATACTTAGGATTAAACACTGTAAAATATAGATTGCAAATAAAAACACCAGTCAACTTGAATCAAAAGATTAAACTCCAACAAAATAATTTACAATTATACCTCAATAATAAAAATGTTAGTGAATTCAATACCAATTGTAATATAGTGGGGTTTCCCTTATTTACTTGAGGGAGGGTATAGAATGTAGAAAATAAATTAGGTATTCTAAAGATCAGAGTGAAACAAAACATAACCTAGCTAGATCTGAAATTTAGTGCAAAAAAAAAAAAACAAGCTCACAAACTATTATATTTTTGTCCTTTACCTTTACTCCTTCCCTGCTGCCAGCCACCTGTTTTAGATGTTCTCATGCAGAAAAAACAGCAACAATGCCATTTTCCTTCCAAATGCAATCAGGTTTTGGCAAACTTAAGTCAGTATGTCAGTTAAAAACAGAAACAACCCAAAATGTGATCTGGCAAATAACTACCTAAGTATTGAGTAGTTCCTCCCTTGAATAGTATTGCACTTTCCATTTATCATTTTTAAATGTACAAGAAAATTGAAAATCTGCACGTGTAGCTGGACAAATAATAGATTCCAAATTAATAATACATTATGCATTACTCTATTAAGCATACATTAAGAGCAAAATTATGCCATTTTGGAAACATAACTCCTTGTGAGAGTGGTCCTTAGTGTTGTGATATTTCAAACCACTGCTTTTATCTTCATATAAACCCTATTGACTCCTTTATAAGTTAGTATTCAAATTTGCCAGAAGCTTAAACAACTGTTTTCATCAACATGTGTGCCAACTGCCTTCCCTGGGCCCTCCACCAGATCCATTTAGGATTCTCAAACTAAGCCTGCCTAAATAAAGTTTTATTTAAATAGTCACACCCATTCGGTTACAAGTTGCCTATGGTTGCTTTTGCTCTATGTCAACAGAGTATAGTAGTTGTGACAGATGGTCTGGCTCTAAGGAAAGTGCCAGCCCAGGACTTTTTACAAATAAACTTGATAAAATTCCCTCACCACTGTCTTCACTGTTCATCTATGAAATAAAGGTGAAAGAGTGCTTACAGAATTTCTCAGAGCATATGCAATTAACTTTTTAATATTTATACTACTTGGAACCCATGTATAAGATACCCTCCTGAAATACTGAGTTGATTCAGCAACTCAGGTGAACCTAAAATCTTCTTAGATTCAAAATGTAAAATGCCTACACCCAAAACCACCCTAATTACTATTACTCAGCAATAAGTGTAACACTGTCATAAGGAAGTTGAGCAATGACAGAAGCCTATTTGTGTGTCATTATTTCTGCTAAAGAATTTTCAAGTAAAGATAAAAAAAAAAGCGGTGGTTAAAACAAATGTACTTAAAAGTTTTGCAAACAGAAGGCAATTGTTTTATTTTCAATGATGCTGTTTCACTCTAAAGCCATTTTAAAATTTTCCAGCAAAAAATAAAAGGACTAAACTTCAGATTAAAATGTCAGATAGCTAAATATTAAATAAATACCTGAGGAATAAAGGGAGGTAGGGGGATGCTTTAGTTGTTAACTTCATTGTAATTATTTTGTGTATTACAATTTTCACTCTGTAAAGATAAGGACATAGATAGGGCAAAGGAGTCTTTTTTCTAACCCAGCCCAGATACTTCAAGGCCACTGTTACAAGGAAGGCTATCTGGGGACTGGGTGTCAAGGCTGCCTCATCCTGTAGAGAAGATGAACAAAAGGAAGTTACACTGTATGAAAATAATTCATGGAAAACCCTGAAGTCTGAAAGGCACATTTCTAAAGAAGAGTCACATCATTTTATCATGGTGATTAAGAGAGGCTCTTATTTAGATGCTACCTGAGCCTTTGGTCTTCTAACACCAACTGCCTTCTGACTAATTAACAGCATTGAGAATTTCCAAAGGACCAGGCTTAGGGCAGAATATATGAAGAAGGAAGGAGCCTTAGTTTTAGAATGAGTCAGATAAACCTGGGTTGAATCTAGCACCCATTTTTTTTTATATACATACTTTAAGTTCTAGGGTACATGTGCACAATGTGCAGGTTTGTTAATATATGTATACTTGTGCCATGTTGGTGTGCTGCACCCATCAACTTGTCAGCACCCATCAACTCGTCATTTACATCAGGTATAACTCCCAATGCCAT
>NW_012102488.1:1801200-1802768 GCF_000951045.1 Mandrillus leucophaeus
AGCCTGCTCCCAAAATAATTTTGTAGGGTAAGAATTCCCTCATACTAGGTTACAAAAATACTTGTCTTTATGCATATCTTACCTTTTGTTTAAGGTAAAACAGATGGATTTGTTGTTCAAATTCAAAACAATCACATAAGCAAAGTGATTTGCTAACAGCTGATGTTTTCAACTCCTTTTATGACAACCCTAACTAATGTGTATGATCTCCTCTCTTAGCAGAACTGAGAATTACATTCCCAATAGGGAAGGAGCTCTCCAGTGACATACCTAAGCAGCCAAACTAAGGTTACATAACTAAATTAAGCAAAAATGAAAAAGCATTATCCAGGAAAATGCATTACAAAATTACTTGAGGAAGTTATGAGAATTCCCAAAAAACAAGCAATAATTATATTTCCCTCTACAGCAAAAAGAATCAAAAATTAAAAATAAATAAAATAGTGACAGTGAAGGGAAACGAATAAGCTACATATTCCAAAGGAAGAACTACCAGACTTGGTCAGATATAAAAATAAAGCACTCAATGAATAAAAAGTGACCTCAGCATCTTGGTATCTGGCCAACTATGTGGATGGCAGCCTTCTTGACAAACCTAGAAGTCAGAGGAGAGCCGGTTGGTAAGGAGGGGAAGTAAGGCCAGTTTTATCCTGTTGAAGTGAATGTTAGCAAGTTGGTATACTTAGTATGTTCTAAGTATATATAGCTGAAATTAGCTGGGTGTGGTGGTGCACACCTGTGGTTCCACCTACTTGTGGGGCTGAGGCAGGAGGATCACTTGAGCCCAGGAGGTAAAAGTTGCAGTAAGTCATGGTAGCATCACTACACTCCAGCCTAGCCAACAGAGCAAGATCCTGTCTCAAAAAAATAAAAAGAATTTGAACAGTATACGCAACTGGATCATACATAAACTGAAGGTACAAAACTTGAGCATCTTGCAGAAGTTTAAACATGTGAAAATGTTTAATTATCAACGTGGGTTTCATAGGTAAAAGGTAAAGCCTCAGAGTGACAGATATGACATGCTAACATGCAGCTAATGAAATTTGTATCTGAACTTTTAGTGTATTACAACACTTCCTCAGATAGGTGCAGTAGCTATTCAGTGTTTGCCTTCTTTTCCGCTGCTTAAACACTCCAAATAAAAGAAGCCTCACGTTGGCATCTCATTTACAGAAAAATATAATTTAATACTATGGCAACTAATTCAGGAATTAACTCCAGAATACTTACCTGAATCTTCTCTCCGTGTATCAAATAATACATGCAATTTACCTTCTCTGAACCATATCTACATATAGCTATCATTTAGAACATGTATCTTCAACATTTGATGTGGATCATTGTTTTCTGTTAAATATATATAACGTTTCTATTTCTACATTTTCCTTTCAACTGCTAATATTGTCTTCATCCTCTCTTCTATAGTTTCAAGTTTGAATTCTGAGTCTCCAAGTTAAAACTTCACACTACAAAAAAAAAAAAAAAAAAGGCCTCCATCGAACAGGCCTTATCAAATGAATTGTTTACCAGAGATGCTTGAATAAATTTGTTTCCATCCTATCTTT
>NW_012102488.1:1805538-1807348 GCF_000951045.1 Mandrillus leucophaeus
CAGTGTGTGATATTCCCCTTCCAGAGTCCAAGTGATCTCATTGTTCAATTCTCACCTAAGAGTGAGAACATGCGGTGTTTGGTTTTCTGTTCTTGCGATAGTTTGCTGAGAATGATGGTTTCCAGCTGCATCCATGTCTCTACAAAGGACACAAACTCATCCTTTTTTATGGCTGCATAGTATTCCATGGTGTATACATGCCACATTTTCTTAATCTAGTCTGTCACTGATGGACATTTGGGTTGATTCCAAGTCTTTGCTATTGTAGCACCCATTTTACATGTGATCTTGGGCCAATTATTTAGCCTCTCTGAGTCTTGGTCTCTTCATGAGGATAAAAATGATACTATTTTCATAGAACTGCTATGAGGATTAATGGAGCTGTTACAGGAGGCACTGACTCCTGGCATGTAAAAGTAATTAATAACAGCAGCTAAACATATGTAGAACTATAGGCCAGACATATATTCCTCAGCATTTATTCCTCAGAAAATCTATTTAGTAGGTATTATAACTTGTGCAAAATGAGCAAGTGGCAGAACCAGATGTGGACCCAGGAAGTATACCTCCAACGTCTTTGTTCTTAATTACCTCTTATACTGAAGTTATTATTAGAATGAGCATCCCAAGTATTCCTAAGAATGGCTCTATGTACAACAAAGTATGTGAAGCCTTCTTTATCAATATTTGAATTTTCATAGATTTCTACTTTGGAAACAATCCTGCTTTGCTGTTAAAATGCTGTTGGTAGCACAAAGCTATTAACATTATGGTCATAAATTCAATATCTGTTTAGGTCACTTAATTACAATCAGAGGGAAAAAAGTTTCCAAAACCCCAATCCATTTAGGCTGGCTTTGTTCATACCCATAAGAGCAAGGACTACATTAAAAAAACAGAAAGGGCTATGGAACAAACACCTCTCCATGAGGAGCTCAGAAGGGATTTTGGTCACATCATAAAATGAGAGACTCAGAGATAGAAGGGCCCTTGATGTAACTCTTATTTTACAGAGTGAGAAATGAAGCCAAGAGAAGTGTTGTTTTCCCCAGGTCCCACAGTTGGTCATCCATCACACCAGACCATATGCAAGAGGATCTTCCCATGACACCACTACGTCTAGATTCCTTCTGAACTGCAAACTCATGCCTTGTTAATACCTCAGTCGACAGGCATGCATAGCTGGCTGTTGCACAATAGAAATATATTGGAAATCAGCAGATGGAGAGGGATCCTCTTACCAAAGATCTTTAAGGAATTTCTCTAATACAATTATTGTGTATCCATAATAAAAAAAAAATCTATTTAAACAAGACATAGTAAACTTGTTAACTCAATAAAATGCAGACATATAAGTTTGTAAACACTCCTAATGCACTTCTGAACTATTTCTGTGTTCTCAACACAGAATAACTCTCCAACAAAAGTCATCTCCCTCCTTCTAGCATTTCTCACAAGAAAACTGTCATTGAGGCCTGATTACAATCTTGATAATCTTTTCTACAAAAACACTTGCTCCCTTAAATTAATAAATTATTAAATTCTCTCTTCCTGGAAACAAACACATCAATAGATTTTTAAAATGGTAAGTTATCTGATGCTTTACTCTCTTCAAAGACTGGCTGTTCATTGCCCAGGTGTAAATATAATTAGCCTGCTCCCAAAATAATTTTGTAGGGTAAGAATTCCCTCATACTAGGTTACAAAAATACTTGTCTTTATGCATATCTTACCTTTTGTTTAAGGTAAAACAGATGGATTTGTTGTTCAAATTCAAAACAATCACATAAGCAAAGTGATTTGCTAACAG
>NW_012102488.1:1808603-1839352 GCF_000951045.1 Mandrillus leucophaeus
AAAAAAAAAAAAAAAAAGGCCTCCATCGAACAGGCCTTATCAAATGAATTGTTTACCAGAGATGCTTGAATAAATTTGTTTCCATCCTATCTTTTATGTTCCACATTTATTAATTTAACTTTCTTCATATCTTCTTTCTGCCTGTTTACCTTCTTTTGCTTATTCTTTTTTTTTCTTTCTTTTTTGAGATAGTGTCTTGCTCTGTTGCCCAGGCTGTAGTGCAGTGGTGTTACCTTGGCTCACTGCAACCTCTGCTTCCTGGGCTTAAACGATCCTCCCACCTCAGCCTCAGCTAAGACTATAGACGTGCACCACCAACTTTGGCTAATTTTTAAATTTTTTGTAGACACAAGGTTTCACTATATTGCCTAGGCTGATCTTGAACTCCTGGGCTCAAGGTGATTCTCTTGTTTTGGTCTCCCAAAGTGTTGGGATTACAGGCATAAGGCACTGCATACATTCTCTTTTTTCAGTTTATCATTGACAAGTTTTTATAGGAAAAATTTTGACCCTAATTTTGGGATTCAGCTTTCTAATTCTGAGCAAAAAGGAAAAAGCTGTAGGGTGAATCAACGCTGTGTGTCACTAGACAGGTGTGCAACCTTAGGCAAATTATTTGACCTTTCTAAGTCTTGCTTTCCTGATTTGTAAATGGGAGATAATACCATCTTTAATGGAGGGATGTTTTGCAAGTCAAAGAAAAAGAAACGTAACAAAGCTAGTATGATAACTTGTGGTTATACATGAAATTTTGTAGGTTATTATGAAAGTAATTATCTTAGAGGCCATTTCAGAACTTTGCTACCAAACATACCGGATGCATTTCCTAATTCTGTCTTCAATTCCAGGACAGAGTACAAATTAGATTACTGCAGTTTTATTGGAGGAGGCATCAAGGGGTGCGTGTAATAGAAATCTAGGTTACTACCTCTGGGTAGCAAGGCTAGAATACAAAGACAGGAAAGCCAAATCTCAAGGTTTACTATGTTCCACCATCCCTGTATACCCTAGAAGGTAGTAAAATCCTGACTGCAATTGGAAGATTTACAGTATATTTCAAGCAGGGAACTGCTATATTTCATTTAGACTCACAATTCCAAGCAGAAATGGGATTAGTGTAGTCCATATTTCATTGCTGATTTGAAACAGAATGATGATAATGGATATATTAACTTCACAACTAATATTACATGCCAGGTACTATGTTAAGTGTTTTGTATTCATTACTAACCCTCACAACAACCGTATGAGGTGGATACTTTTATCCCATTTGACAAATGAAAGAAAACTGAAGCCTGGGAAAGCTGGGATTCAAACCCAGATAACAGTAAAGATTTCAAAACAGTGAAAATTTCAATAACACTGCAACAAGTTATGTGCTGACAGTAAGATACCAATATTTCAGCAGTCAGAGCTATTTGGGTATCTGTGTGGGAAGTGGAGAATCATATTCACCTAACTGCATAAGTAAAAGCTGGAGAGAGGAAGAAGAAAAAGAAAGGATTACATCCAGAGTAGCAATTCTGGAATTTTCAAATATTAAAAATCATGACACTGTCAAATTGAGCATGGTCTGCTTTGAGGATAATTAGAGCTTTCCAGAGCTAAAGTTCTCACCTCCTTTCCACCTGACACGTGGTGATGGATGACAGCACTAGAAGCTGATGTTATGTGCTATTATATGCTCAACACACCTCAATGGGCACAGGTAGGCCTCTGTAAAATTTCCAGAACATCAGCTGCACCTCTGTGACTTCTCATCTTCCTCAAGAAGCATATTAGAATGAAAATGAGCAAAAGAGGTATGAATTTTCTCTGTATCAAATGCGTAAATGTTAATATCTACTGAATATTGGTACTGTGTGCTAGGCATGTTCTAAGCCCTTTGCCTATATTAAACCACAAATTCGACTATAAATTGGTACTATTTTCATTTTAGAGATGAGATAACTAAGAAACAAAATAAGTAATTTGCTGAAGATCACAATAAGGGAAATCACAGTGCCAAGATTTCAACAAGGTGGTCTGGTTGCAGATCCCCAGTTCTTAAACAGGACAATAAACTGTCAACTTTTCCTGGGGCACAATCCAGTAGACAGATGCCCTGGGAATTCCAGGAACTCCTTGCAAGATGACACAACCAAAAAGGTAAGAACTTTTGCCTCTGCAGAATAAGTTCAAACGGCTCCCTAGGACTGTGAGGGTACACTGTCCCCATCAGGATTTCAGTTTAAAGTCACAGAGACCTTGAATCCCAGCCCCACAGACTTAGAAGACTCCATTTATGACTCTCCTTATACCTGGATAAGCTGGGCAGTAGAAATCTTCTTAGTTACCCTAGCAAATGATACTGGTTGAGGCAGCCCAGACCCATGGTGCTACTGCTGAGCTGCACAGTATCCACACAGTTTCACATAAAGAATAGAAATACAACTCCTTGCTCTGAAACAAGAACTGCGCATTAAAGATTCAGTCTTCTGGGCAGCACTGTTCACATACCATTCATTCAACAGTATTTACTGCAAGCTGCTACAGACCAGGCACTATTCTAAGTGCTATAATACCTCTGTGAACAAGACGACCCCTGCTCACAAAGTTTATATTCTAGCGGGACAAAAATATAAAGGTCAGATTCAAATACAAGAGGAAAGGGTACTGGCACCAACCTAACTCAGGGCAAAAAAAAAAAAAAAAAAAAGAGATACCAGGGAAAGGGGGCACTATTTACTCTCTATGGTACAAATGCTAGAATCTTTTCAACTCGAGAACACCAAGCCAGACTATTGCACTGCTATTAAAGATGCTGCCAAATTGAAATAAAAAGCAATATGATTGGATGGCACTATTTCTGGTTCAGGCTAAGATAACAGTACCCATCAGCAAGTATCCAAAAGAAAAAGTGTAAAGCACAAAGATATAGAAGTTTGAATCACTGTTTTTTAGTATCCCTTCCCAAAAAAGGAAAGAGAAATCACTATCAAAGGATCCTAAATTCTGCCAACTCTTGACATTGTATACTAACAGTGTGCAAACTGTTAGTTATACAAGGAAATAAGATAGCAAATAAGTTAAAGAGTTCTCTTTTCAGCAGCAAGTGGAAGCTGAGGTTAGGGAGCAATCCACATACCAAGAAATTAAAGAGAGGAGAAGAGATCATCACATACATACTAATATCCAATTATTCACCTGGAAGTTCTCAAAAAGTGATAATACCAGAATGTGAAGCGTGATGAACCATTAGAAATAATTTAAACTCTTAGCCTATAAACTGTCTCTAGATAAGAATAGTCAAATTAACACCAAAGTGCAAAATTATGGTCCTGTATACACCCCTATAATTGTATTTGACACGTAGCAATGAAATCATCTTCCTGGGCAGTGAAATACAGGAAGGCCAGACTGTAGTTCATTCATTTTTGTACCCGCAGCATTTAGCACCAGGCTTGTCACAAAGAAGGCACTCAGAAAATGCTCGCTAAACTGAACTTAAAATGAGAATCTTCAATATGGAAATAATAGAACCACTGGTGGGATACACACTAAACAATATTCACCATAGTTGCTCACTCTGAAAGGTGTGGCCAAAGTTACCTGTGTAGCTTAGATCATAACTTAGATAATGATAATCTATGTGAAAAAAGAGTAACACCTCTAATAGAATAAAGTAAAATACAGCAAGAGAACAAAAGAACTCAAATTTCTGATAATTTATCAAAGAGCTTAACTGCTCAGTATTACAGATGTATTAATGGCAGTGCAATTCAAGGCAATCTCTGCAGCCTTAACTGCCAGGTTATTTTCAACTCATGGCCCAAAGATTAATATGCATCATATATATGGCATTTATACATTCATCTATTCCTACATCTTCATGTCTATGCCATATGAGATATAAAGAGAGGTACAGGAGATCTAACTTTGAATAGGAAAACACAGGTTTTCTACCCTCATGGATGGTCTTCTTTACTGCTCTCATTCATCAAAAAAGATCCAGGTTTTATTGAGGAGGAGGCAGAGTAAGATGGCCAAATAGAAGCATCCACAATCGTCCTCCCTGCAGGAACACTAAATTGAACAACTATCCACACAAAACAGCACCTTCATAACAAGCAAAAATCATCTGATTTTTTAACTTCTTATCACTGAAAGAGGCACTGAAGAGGGTAGGAAAGACAGCGTTTAATTGCTGACACCACCCCCTCCCCCCTTCCCCATCCTGTATGGCGTGGAGAGGGAAGCTGTGCACTTGCGGGAAAACAGAGCACAACGCTTGTGGGACTTTCCTTTGGACATCAGTGCTGCCCGGTCACAGTGGAAAGCAAGACCAGGCAGAACTCAGCTGGTGCCCACAGAGGGAGCATTTAGAGCAGCCCTGGCCAGAGGGGAATTGCCCATCCCCGCAGTTGGAACCTGAGTTCCAGAGAGCCTTGCCACCATGGGCTAAAGTGCTCTGGGGTTCTAAATAAACTTGAAAGGCAGTCTAGGCCACAAGGACTGCAATTCCTGGGCAAGTCCTGGTGTGGTGCTGGGTTTGGAGCCAGTGGACTTTGGGGAGTACACAATCTAGTGAGACACGAGCCAGGGCCACCAAGGCAGTGCTTGAACTCCGCTCCCCACAATGCCCCCCACAACCCTAGGCAGTGCAGCTTGCAGTTTGGGGAAAGGCTCCTTCCTTCCTTCTGAGGAGAAGAGAGGGAAGAGTAAAGAGGACTTTGTCTTGCAACTCGGATATCAGCTCAGCCACAGTAGGACAGGCCACCAAGCAGGCTCCTATTCCAGGCCCTAGTTCCTGGATCACATTTCTAGGCACACTCTGGGCAAGAAGAGAACCCACTGCCTTGAAGGGAAGGACCCAGTCCTAGCAGGATGCATCACCTGCTGACTAAAGGACCCCTGGGCCCTGAATAATCAGCAGTGTTAGCTAGGTAGCACTTGCCAAGGGCCTTGGGTGAGACTTGGCTTCAGGTTAAGACCTAACACCTCACACATTCCCAGCTGTGGTAGCTACAAGGAGAGACTCCTTCTGCTAAAGGAGAGGGAAGAGTAAAGGAGACTTTGTCTTACAGCTTACCAGTGCAGCCACAGTGGGATACAGCACCAAGGGGGATCTTGTGGGGTTCCAAATTTCAGACATTGGCACTTAGATGGCATTTTCAGATATGCCCTGGGCCAGAGGGGAGCCCACTGCTCTGAAGGGAGAGTCCTGGGCCTGAAAGCATTCATCACAAGCTGACTGAAGGGTCCTTGGGCCTGAGTGAACACCAGCAGTAGCCAATCAGTACTCACCATGGGCCTGGGACAATGGGGGCTATGGGGACAGAATTCTCTGCTTGCGGAAAGGGGAGGGAAGAGTACGAAGGACTTTGTCTTATGGCTTGAGTGCTAGCTCAGCTGCATTAGAATAGAGCACCAGCTAGATTCCTAAGGTTTCCAACTCCAGGCCCTGGCTCCTGGATGGCATCTCTGGACCTACCCAGGGCTAGGAAGACCTTGACACCCTGAAGGGAAAGACACAAATTTGGCTGGCTTTGCTATCTGCTGATTGTAGAGCTCTAGTATCTTAAGCAAACACAGTCAATAGGCAGGCAGTGGTTACCATGGGCCTTGAGTGAGACCCGGTGCCATGCTGATTGCAGGTCTGACCCAGCACAGTCCCAGTGATGGTGGCCAGAGGAATGCTTGTGTCACCCCTCCTCCACTTCCAGGCAGCTCAGCGCAGAAAGAGATTCCATTTGTTTGGGAGAAAGTAAGGGAAGTGAACAAGAGTCTTGGCCTAGTGACCCAGAGACTTCTTCCGGATCTTATCCAAGACCACCAAGGCAGCACCTCTATTGAGTCTGCAAAAGCCAGTGTTACCGGGCTCAGGGTGCCCTCTAATGCAGACATGGTTGCAGTAACTAAAAACTTAGATTGCAACACCCAAGTCCCTTCAAATACCTAGAAAGTCTTCTCAAAAAGAACGGGTACAAATAAGCCCAGATTGCAAAGATGACAATAAATACTTAACACTTCAATGACCAAACGCCAACGGACATCCAGAAGCATCAAGACCATCCAGGAAAATATAACCTAATTAAAACAAACTGAATAAGGCACCAGGAACCAATCCTGGAGAGACAGAGATAATGTGACGTTTCAGACATGTAATTTAAAATAGCTTTTTCAAAGGATAAATGTTTGAGGGGATGAATACCCCATTCTCCATGATGTGACTATTACTCATTCCATGCCTGTATCAAAACATTTACTGTACCCCATAAATACATATAACTCCTAATTAAAAGTTAAAAATTTAAACAAACTAAAATTGCTATTTTTGAGGAACACAATAAAATTCAAGATAAAATAGAGGAGGAATTCAGAATCCTATCAGATAAATTGAACTAACAGACTAAAATAATTAAAAAGAATCAGGCAGAATTTCTGAAGTGGAAAAATGTAACTGACATACTGAAGAATGCATCAGAGTTTCTTAACAACAGAAGAAAGAGTCAGTAAGCTTGAAGACAAGCTCTTTGAAAATACACAGTCAGAGGAGAGCAAAGAAAAAAAGAATAAAAGACAATGAGGCACACTTATAAGATCTAGAAAATAGCCTCAAAAGACCAAATGCAAGAGTTATTGGACTTGGTGGGGGCGGGGGGGCGGGTGGGCAGGGAGAGAAAGTTTATTCAAAAGGATAACAGAAAACTTCCCAAACCTAGAGAAAGGTATCAATATTCAAGTACAAGAATGTTATATAACACCAAGAAGATTTAACCCATATAAGACTACCTCAAGACATTTAATCATCAAACTTTCAAAGGTCAAGGATAAAGAAAGGATCCTAAAGCAGCAAGAGAAAGATAACAAATAACATACAATGTAGCTCCAATAAGACTGGCAGGAGACTTTTCAGTGGAAACTTTACAGGCCACAAGACAAGAGGCATAACATATTTAAAGTGCTTAAAGAAAAAAAAACTTTATCCTAGAGTAGTTTGTATCTAGTAAAAGTATCCTTCAAACATTAAGGAGAAATAAGGGCTTTCCCAGACAAACAAAAGTCAAACAATAGGGATTTTATCAACAACAGACCTGTCCTATGAGAAATACTAAGGAGTTCTTGAATCTGAAAGAAAAGGACTTTAATGAGCAAAAATAAATAATCTGAAGGTACAAAACTCACTGCTAATAGTATAGAGAAAAGCACATAATATTACAACACTGTAATTGTAGTGTTTACTCATATCTTGAGTAGAAAGACTAAAAGATAAACTGATCAAAAATAGTAACTACAACTTTTAAAAACACAGTACAATAAAATATAAACAGAAACAACAAAAAGTTAAAAAGCAGGTGGGATGACAATAAAGTGTAGAGTTTTTATTAGTTGTTTTCTTTGCTTGTTTGTTTATGCAATCGGTGTTATCACCAATTTAAAATAATGGGTTATTTAAAACCCATTATCAAATGTCTATCTATAGGTAGGTAAGTAGTAGCTAGATAGATATTATTTGCAAGCCTCATAGTAGCCTCAAACCAGAAAACATACAACAAACACACAAAAAATTAAAAGCAAGTAATTAAAACATAACACCAGAGAAAAATTACCTTCACTAAAAGGAAGACAGAAAGGAAGGAAAGAAGGAAGCAAAGACCACACCAGAAACAAAAATATGGTAGGAGTAAGTTACTTACTTACCAATAATAATATTGAAAGTAAATGAACAAAACTCTCCTATCAAAAGACATAGAGTGGCAGAAAGGATTAAAACAAAACAAAACAAAACAAAAACAAAAACAAAAAAAACACAAAGTCCCTACTATCCGTTGCCTATAAGAAACACACTTCATCTATAAAGACACACATACTGAAAATTAAAAAAAGGAAAAAGATATTCCATGCCAATGGAAACCAAACAAGAGCAGGGGTAGCTATACTTATTTCAGACAAAACAGATTTCAAGACAAAAACTATAGACAAATAAGGTGATTAAATAATGATGAAGGAGTCAATTCAGCAAGAGGATATAACAATTGTAAATATATATGTACCCAACACTGGAGGACCCAGATATATAAAGCAATATTATTAGAGCTAAAGAGTGAGAGTGAGAGAGAGAGAGAGAGAAAAGTAGAGTTAAAGAGAGATCTAGATCCCAAGACAATAATAGTTGGAAACTTCAACATCCCATTTTCAGCACTGGACAGATCATCTAGACAGAAAAGAAACATCAGAATTAATCTCACTTCTATAACAAATGGACCTAACAGATATTTACAGAACATTTTATTCAATGGCTGCTGCATACACATTCTTCTCCTCAGCACATGGATCATTCTCAAGGATAGGTCATACATCAGGCCACAAAACCATTCTTTAAAATTAAAAAAAAACCCAAAATTATATCAAGTATCTTATCTAACCACAATGGGATAAAACTAGAAATCAATGACAAGAGGAATTTTGTAAACCATATAAACACATAGAAATTAAACAATATGCTCCTGAATGACCAGTGGGTCAATGAGGGAATTAAGAAAAATTTTAAAACTAATCGAAACAAATAATAGAAACACAACATACCAAAAATCTATAGAATATAGTGAAAGCAGTACCAAAAGGAAGATTTATAGCTATAATCACCTATATAAAAACAACAGAAAAATTTCAAATCCTCAAGCTAACAATGCAACTTAAAGAACTAGAAAAGCAAGAGCAAACCAAACCCAAAACTAGTAGAAGGATAAAGATCAGAGAAGAAATAAAATATAAACAAAAAATTATTAATGTAATGAAATGTTGGTTTTTTCAAAAGATAAAACTGACAAACCTTTAGAAGACTAAGAAAAAAAGAAAGAAGACTCAAATAAAATCAAAGATGAAAAAGAAGAAATTAAAATTAATACTGCAGAAATTCAAAGGATCATTAGAGGCTACTATGAGTAACTATTTGTCAATAAATTGGAAAATCTAGACTGGACAAATTCTAACACATATACAACCCACAAAGACTGAATCATGAAGAAACCCAAAACCTGAACAGATCAATAACAAATTATGAGATCAAGGCCAGGCACAGTGGCTCACGCCTGTAATCCCAGCACTTTAGGAGGCCAAGGTGGGCGAACTCCTGAGGTCGGGAGTTCGAGACCAGCCTGACCAACACAGAGAAACCCTGTCTCTACCAAAAATACAAAAAAAAAAAAAAAAAAAAAAAATAGCCGGGCATGGTGGCACATGCCTGTAATCCCAGCTACTCAGGAGGCTGAGGCAGGAAAATCGCTTGAACCCAGGAGGCAGAGGTTGCAGTGAGCCAAGATCACACCACTACACTCCAGCCTGGGCAACAAGAGCAAAACTCCATCTCAAAAAAATAAATAAAATAAAACAAATAATGAGATCAATGCCATAACAAAAAGTCATCCAGCAAAAAAAAGCTCAGGACTCAATAGCTTCACTGCTGAATTCTACAAAATATTTAAAGAACTAATACAAATGTTACTCAAACTATTCTAAAAGATAGAGGAGGAGGGACTGCTTCCAAACTCAGTCTATGACACCAGTATTACCTTGATACCAAAACCATACAAAGACACATTTTAAAAAAAGAAAAGAAAAGAGACAGGCCAACATCTCTGATGAATATTTATGCAAAAATTTTCAACAAAATACTAGCAAACTGAATCCAAGAACACATTAAAAAGACCATTCATCATGATCAAGTGGGATTTAACCTGAAGATGCAAGGATGGCTTGACATATGAAAATCAATCAGTGTGATACATCATATTAACAGAATGAAGGACAAAAACTACATGATCATTTCAATGGATGCTGAAAAAGCATTTGCTGAAATTAAACATTCCTTCATGATAAAAAACATTCAAAAAACTAGGTACAGAAGGAACATACCTCAACACAGTAAAAGCTATATAAGATGGAACCACATCTAGTATCATACTGAATGGAGAACAACTGAAAACCTTTCCTCTAAGGTCTGGAACACACAGATGCCCACTTTCACCACTGTTATTCAAAATAATACTGGAAGTCCTAGCTAGAGCAATCAGACAAGAGAAAGAAAGAATATCCAAATTGGAAAGAAAGAAGTCAAATTATCACTGTTTATAGATGACATGATCTTATATTTGGAAAACCTAAAGATTCCACCAAAAAACTATTATAACTAATAAACAAATTCAGTAAAGTTGTAGGATGCAAAACCAACATACAAAAAAATCAGTAGGATTTCTACACGCCAACAGCAAAAAATCTGAAAAAAAAATCAAGAAAGCAATCCCATTTACAATAGCTACAAATAAATAAAATACCTAGGAATTAACTTAACCAAAGAAGTGAAAGATCCTTACAATGAAAACCATAAAACAATGATGAAATAAGTGGAAGAAGACACTAAAAAATGGGAAGATATACCATGTTGATGGATTGGAAAAATCAATATTGTTAAAGTGTCCACACAACCTAAAGCAACCTATAGATTCTTCATGGACTGGAAGAATCAATATTGTTAAAATGTCCATACTACCCAAAGCAATAGACAATTCAATGTCTATCAATATACCAATGACATTCTTCACAGAAATAGAAAAAACAATTCTAAAATTTACACAGAACCACAAAGACCCAAAATAGCCAAAGCTATCCTGAGAAAAAAGAACATAACTGGAGGAATCACATTACCTGACTTCAAATTATACTACAATGCTATAGTAACTAAAACAGCACGGTACTAGCATAAAAAATAGACTCACAGACCAATGGAACAAAATAAGGAACCCAAAAACAAATACATACATCTACAGTGAACTCATTTTTAACAAAGGTGCCAAGAACATACACTAGGACAGTCTCTTCAGTAAATGGTGCTGAGGAGACTAGCTATCCATATGCAGAAGAATGAAACTAGACCCCTATCTGTCACCATATATAAAAAATCAAATCAAAATGAATTAGAGACTTAAATCTAAGACCTCAAACTATAAAACCACTACAAGGAAACATTGGGAAAACTCTCCAGGGCATTGGACTGGGAAAACATTTCTTGAATAATACCCCATAAGCACAGGCAACCAAAGCAAAAGGGGACAAATGGGATCACATCAAGTTTAATAGCCTCTGCACAGCAAAGAAAACAATCAATAAAGTGAAGAGACAACCCACAGAATGGGAGAAAATATCTGCAAACTACCCATTTGACAAGTGATTAACAACCAGAATATATAAGGAGCTCAAACAACTCTATAGGAAAAAAATCTAATAATCTGATTTTAAAATGGGCAAAAGATCTTATAAGACATTTCTCAAAAGACATGCAAATGGCAAATAGGTCTATGAAAAGGTGCTCAACATCACTGATCATCAGAGAAATGCAAAATCAATCAGATATCATCTCACTCCAGTTAAAATGGCTTTATCCAAAAGACAGGCAATAATAAATGCCAGCAAGATTGTGGAGAAAAGGGAACCCATATACATTGTTTGGGGAAATGTAAATTAATTAGTACGAACACTATGGAGAACAGTTTTTGGATGTTCCTCAAAAAAACTAAAAACAGAGCTACCATATGATCCAGCAATCCCACCCTCAAGTATATACCCATAACAAAGGAAATCATATATCAAAGAGATACCTCCACTTCCATGTTTACTGCAACATTATTCACGATAGCTAAGATTTGGAAGCAACCTATGTCCATCAACAGAAACAGATAAAGAAAATGTGGTACATATACACAAGGGAGTACTACGCAGCCATAAAAAAGAATGAGATCCTGACATATGCAACAATATGGATGGAAATGGAGGTCATTATGTTATGTGAAATAAGCCAAGCAGAGAAAGACAAACTTTGTATGCTTTCACTTATTTGTGGGATCTAAAAATTAAAACAATTGAACTCATGGGGATGAATTTTTAGGATATAATCCCATTATAAGTTGAGGAGCATTTATATTTAATATTGAGATGGGAGGTAAAATGTAGAACAACATATGCATTATGTTAAAAATACAGACACAAAATAAAACTACATATCTACACTACAGTGCTTGGAAAGATATCAAGCTGACTGCAATGATTACCCCTGGAAGGTAAATAGAAAAATATCGAAGGAAGATTTGTCCTATTTTTCAATATATTGTTTGGATTTTTCTGAGACATTATTCGTCCATCACTTGCTAAATTTAAAACATTTTTCTAAGGTCTAAAATGAAATAATCAAGATTTTGCATTTGGTCCTTACTATTTCAAACACTACATAACAATCTTGTGTATTGTTTATGTCAGAATAACTGACAAACATTTAGATCCAACAAAATCCAATATATACAATAAATGGCATGAACTTATAAATTTAAAATTTTAGATTTTAAAAGGGGTATGTCAGAAGAAAAAAAAAAACTTACACTTTCAAAACTTACATTCTACCCACTAGAAGTAGGCTGGATACTATAAAAACTGCTTTCGTACATACCCTGTAACTCACTTATAATAAATGTGTTTTACAGATTAATGGTTCACAATAACATCATCAAACTGCAAACTACCTCCAAAATAATCACCATATAAATGAGCAACTTTTCTTCTCCCTTGGTTTTGCTATACATACGATTTCCTTTCCTGATAAATGTCTAATTTGCTGGCAATTTAAGCAGCAGTTTAATTTTAGCACTAGTTACGAATATATTTTTCTTGCTCTTTCAACATTTTCCTAGAAATGATACCCAAGGACCAGTCACCATCACAGTCAATCTGCACCAGTCATAATACAATTGTTAAGAGTATAAGAAGCACAATACTCACCTAAAATCACATTTCTTTTGTTTCTTAAAAAACTCAACACAAAAATTGTAGCTCATAGCTAAATTAAATTCCCAAATCAGCTACAAACATATCTTTGATTTTCCACAGACTATTATTATTCATTAGAACTTCATTGGACATTGCCACGAAAGAACTCAAAATTAATACACAGCAAAATGTCAAATGCAAAAAATGCAATTTGGCATACATTAAAGGTGCCAGTTTTACTTTCTTAGAGAGCTTTTGCTGATTTGTATCGGAATTTTAAAGTTCCAATAATAAAAATTATTTACAACATAATTACAAGTAGTCATTAGATACATCTTGCTTTATTATATTTTCTATGCTAAGAATGAGCAGAAGCAAGATACAGAAGTAGTAAGACTACAGAAAAGGAGGGCTGGGGGCGGTGACTCACGCCTGTAATCCCAGCACTTTCGGAGGCCGAGTTGGGCAGATGACCTGAGGTCAGGAGTTCAAGACCAGTCTGGCCAACATGGTGAAACCCCAGCTCTACTAAAAATACAAAGATTAACCAGGTGTGGAGGCACGCACCTGTAATCCCAGCTACGATGGTGGCTGAGACAGGAGAATTAATTCAACTCGGGAGGCAGAGGTTGTAGTGAGCCGAGAGGGACATTCCATCTCAAAAAAAAAAAAAAACAAAAAAAACAGATTTCAATCCTCTTCCCTTGTGCCTAAGCACAACAACAAACAGTAAAATTCAGAATGGAACAGAAACAAGCTGAGGATTTTCAGTAATAGAATTGCTTTAAAATACGTATCTAGACATCAGGGAGAAAAGAAGATCAAGGGAAAAAAGCAAGTTCCCTCCTCTCCTCTTTAAATGAGACCAATTATTTCATTCAATCAACATATCACCCATTTATTTAGCCAAATGGTCTTCAATGTCACTGCATATCTTTTAGTAACATGTGCTATATTTTCTCAATATTTAAAATATTACATATTAAAATTATTAGTATATAACTATCATGTAAAGAAAAATAGGAAAAAAATAAAGTTTAATCCGATTATCTTTCTGTCATCAAATACTGAAAGATATGCTCCAGTTTTGAGTGAAGGTACAAGTGGGGGAATATAATGAAAACAAAAAACTGCCAACTACTCCCAGAGTGTATCATTTAGTTTAATGGTTCCTAGTACACTGATAATATTCAACTGCTTCCTAAAGTTCTTCATTTATTCCCAGGAAACAATAAAGCAGACTTTCATACTGCACATGCCATTTTATATGAATCTTGCTTACTTCATTCAGGATAGATAAAAGCCACATTGTATGAAAAAAAATACCCTAACAAATGGGAAATATCTAAACTTTCAATTGCTATAGATGACTCAGTGAGTGGGCAGTTGCAGAAACTCATAGCTGAGGCTAGAAAAAGCTAATGTTTTCATGAAGATCACTTTGAAATGCAGTTCTGGGTATACATTATTTGTTCCTGCATTATGATTTTGTTATACTTCCACTCTAAGCCATGACGAAATGTTGCATCCCATTGCAGAAGAAAAAGATGGAGTTTTTCTCATCATTATAGAAATAAGAAATCCTTTCAAAATTGGAGCCTTTTCTGGTTACTAGAACCATATTCCAGTATTTAAAATATTGCTACTCTGCCTCTATCATCTTGGCCTCCAATGACATTGTATTTGTCTCTCAAATACTGCTGATTGGGTATGGTGAAAGCAGTCATCTCTCTCCCAATACCAACAAGATTTTAAATTGTTTACTCTGAAGAAAAGCAGAGACATTTATTTTAAGTATGAAATATCTTTTAAAATATGATAATAACATATTTTTAGAAATATATTTATCTACAGACAAGATTCAATGAATAAAATATTACAGGTAAGTAAAAATACAACCACAATAGGCAACCTTACTTTTTGATTGTACGGGCAAATAATTATTAAAGAGTTCTCATATTCCAGTAAAGAATTTAAATAATAAGAAATAGTACAAATCAAGTACAGTAATAACAGCTTCCACTGGTAGCATATTTATTTTGAAAGTTCTTCCATATATATTCAGCCTGAGTCCAATATTTATTGGATGTTCACATATCGAACCCTATACTAAGCCCTGGGGACATGAAGATGAATAAAACACATCCCTTTAGTTTCCATTCATCTCATTCGACAATCAAAATAATATTAAGAAAAAAGGGCAGGATTATCTCCATCTTACAGAACAAAATAAAGCCTAAGATGTTAAGGAATATTTTTCACATGACCACAAACTCAATTAAAAACAAAGCTTATTCAATTCTATTCTATTACATTCAGTTTGTATCACTAACCTTTATGACTATGCCACATATTTATTACAATGCCACAAATTCATTTCAGAAACAGAATGACATTTTTTTCATTTCCAGTTTTTAGGTTCAGAGGTACATGTACAAGTTGGTTACATGGGTAAACTGCATGTCACAGGGGTTTGGTGTACAGATTATTTTATCACCCAGGTAATGAGCATAGTACCTGGTAGTTAAAAACAGAACTTTAGAATATAGAATCAATTTTACTGACCATTCTAGGATATATCCAGTAGGCCTTTAGACAACTACAAATTTAACACTTGCGTGACATGAAGATCCATAAATACAGAAATATCTAATTTTACTCAGGCAAAGGTTTAACATCTTATGAGACAGCAAAGTGAGTGTTCAGGATCCATGGTGTAACTTGGCTTTGCAGTTTTCTTCTCATATAACTCTCCAGAACACCTGCAAAATGATATTTTACTGCATCTTCTGGGGGGAAATTCTATGTTCTAGGACTGTGCTAATACTAGCCACCTGTGGCTACTAAGCATCTGAAATGCAGCTAGTCTGAAGTGAAATGTGCTTTAAGTGGAAAATATACATTGGATTTGGAGGATAGAAAAAATAGAATGTAAAATATCTCAGTAATTCATTATATTGACGGCATGTTGCAATATACTATTTATACTAGAATAAAATATATCATTAAAATTAATTTCACCTGCTTCTTTGTACTTTTTAAATTGTGGCTACTAGAAAATTTGAAACTACATATGTGGTTTGCACTATTTCTATTGGACAGCACTGCTGTAAGATATACCCAAATATTTGAGACATATTCTTTGAGACTATAGAGAATCTGCTCTACTAATATATTCTATATGATTGCCAGTTCTCAATACACTGGAGAATGATCACAGGAGGAGGTAGGATTTATTAATGATAAAGTCTATGATACATTATCAGAAAAAAACAGCAGGTTATCAGATTATTAAAGGTACGTACGCTGCTTCAGTATGTATTCAACTTACCGAATGTGCTTAGCAACATGAAAAAAAGAAAAATGCCAATTCCTGCAATGAACATAAACCTGCTCTCTCCTCAGTCAGTCTCAGCTCCTGTATGCCTTTCACAGTGTGACCACTTTACTACATTTATTATAACTGATAAACTATATCCCTATTATAAGTAGTATGAGATCAATTCTATTTTTTTTTTTTTTTTTTTGAGACAGAGTCTTACTCTGTCACCAGGCTGGAGTGCAGTGGCGCAATCTCGGCTCACTGCAACCTCTGCCTCCCAGGTTCAAGCAATTCTCCTGCCTCAGCCCCCTGGGTAGCTGGGACTACAGGGGCATGCCACCACTCCCAGCCAAGTTTTTGTATTTTAGTAGAGACGGGGTTTCACCATGTTGGCCAGGATGGTCTCAATCTCCTGACCTCGTGATCTGCCCCCCTCAACCTCCCAAAGTGCTGGGATTACAGGCGTGAGCCACCGCGCCCGGCCGAGGTCAATTAGATATTTTCACATGCATATATACACAAAAAGACTGAGGAGAAGGGCACTACGTTATTAGCACTAGTTATCTCTGGATGGTAGCATGACAGATTTTCTCCTTTTTACCTATTTTATGTTTTCCAACTTTTCAACAATAAAAATGAACTATATTTCTATCATAAAAGCTATTAATTTTTAAAAGACGTGTGGTATAATATGTAACATTCAACTCCACTTGAGATCTTCAGCCAAAAAGGACAGAGAAAATTAGAGGGAAATCGTTGCATATAGCAGGAGTCAGTCTCCTAGTAAGACAGCAAGCCCATAAAAATCCAGATGATGCAGGCCCATAGAAGATAAGAGAAGATCAGCATTCACGCCTTAATAAAGCCTGCCATTGCCTTTTACAAAAGAATACAAAACATATCCTTTCCTAGATGACAAGATTTTTTTGCTAGACATTTGGAATACAAAACTGACAACTACTAGTTGCATTTATAAGATTCAAATTTTATTTATAGATATTTAACTTTAAAATATGTGAAATAAAATCTAAGTCAATAATTAAGGAATTCAGAAGCCTAACTCCCTACATTAGAAACCATTGTATCTATAAATTATTTCTATGCTGCTGATGGTGTGATTTACATATTCACTGATAATATCATTTCACAAGCTGCATTTGTATGGGCAGAAGTATATAAGAACCACTTAAATTTGCTGTTATACTGTACAGAATAAAATAGGTTTTTCATTTTTCTCATCACTCTTAGATTATAATACCTTCCTCACTGAATCTGGAAACGAACAAGCTCTTTTAACTTCAGAACCAATAGCTGAATTAAGACCCAGCAGTTTACTTGAAGTATTTAGTTTTGAGGTTTAGCAGCATGGATGCAGCCAGATTCCAAAAGGCAAATAATGAAAAACAGCCTAGCCTAGCCAGAGCAACCAGGTAAGAGAAAGAAATAAAGCGCATCCAAATTGGTAAAGTGGAAGTGAAACTGTCACTGTTCACTGATGATATAATCGTATACCTGGAAAACCCTAAAGACTCATCCAAAAAGCTCTTAGGTCTGATAAATGAATTCAGTAACATTTCAGGATACAAAATCAATGTACACAAATCACTAGTACTGCTATACACCAACAGCGGCCAAGCTGAGAATCAAATCAAGAACTCAACCCCTTTTATAATAGCTGCAAAAAATAAAATAAAACACTTAGGAATATACCTAACCAAGAAGGTGAAAGTCCTCTACAAGGAAAACTATAAAACACTGCTGAAAGAAACCATAGATGACACAAACAAATGGAAACACATCCCATGCTTGTGGATGGGCAGAATCAATATTGTGAAAATGACCATAGTGCCAAATGCAATCAACAAATTAAATGCAATTCTCATCAAAATACCACCATCATTCTTCATAGAACTAGAAAAAAATGATCCTAAAATTCATATGGAACCAAAAAAGAGCTCAGATAGCCAAAGCAAGACTAAGCAAAAAGAACAAATCTGGAGGTGTCATATTACCCGACTTCAAACTATCCTATAGGGCTACAGTCATCAAAACAGCCTGGTACTGGTGTAAAAACAGGCACACAGACCAATTTAAACAGAATAGAGAATCGAGAAATAAAGCCAAATACTATAGCCAACTGATCTTCGACAAGGCAAACAAAAACACAAAGTGGAAAGAGGACACCCTATTCAACAAATGATGCTGGGATAATTAGCTAGCCACATGTAGAAGAATGAAACTGGATCCTCATTTCACCTTACACAAAAATCAACTCCAGATGAATCAAAGATGTACATCTAAGACCTGAAACGATAAAAATTCTAAAAGATAACATCGGAAAAACGCTTCTAGATACTGGCTTAGGCAAAGACTTCATGTCCAAGAACCCAAAAGCAAATGCAAAAAAAAACAAAGATAAATAGGTGGAACTTAAATAAACTAAAAAGTTTCTGCACAGCAAAATAAATAACCAGCAGAGTAAACAGACAACCCACAGAGTGGGAGAAAATCTTCACAAACTATGCATCCGACAAAAGACTAATATCCAGAATCTACACGGAACTGAAACAAATCAGCAAGAAAAAAAAAACAAACAATCCCATCAAAAGTGGGCTAAGGACATGAATAGACAATTTTCAAAAGAAGATATACAAATGGCCACCAAACATATGAAAAAATGTTCAACATCACTAATCAGGGAAATGCAAATCAAAACCACAAAGGAATACCACCTTACTCCTCCAAGAATGGCCATAATCAAAAAATCAAAAAATATTAGATGTTGGCACAGATGTGGTGAAAGGGAAGACTTTTACACTGCTGGTGGGAATGAAAATTAGTACAACCACTATGGAAAACAGTATGGAGATTCCTTAAAGAACTAAAAGTAGATTTACCATTCGATCCAGCAATCCCACTCCTGAGTATCTATCCAGAGGAGAAGTTATCATATGAAAAAGACACTTGCATGTCCATGTTTATAGCAGCACAATTCACAATTGCAAAAAAAATATGGAACCAGCCCAAATGCCCATCAATCAAGTAGATAAAGAAAGTGTGAAATATATATATACACTAAAAATATATCTATACACACTAAAAATACACACACACACACACACACCCTGGAATATTACTCAGCCATAAAAAAGAACAAAATAATGGCATTTGCAGCAACCTGGATGGAATTGGAGACCATTATTCTAAATGAAGTAACTCAGGAATGGAAAACCTGAGAACTTACAAGTTTTCACTTCTAAGTGGGAGCTAAGTTATGAGGATGCATAGGCATAAGAATGATAAAATGGACTTTGGGGATACAGGGAGAAGGGTTGGAGGGGGTAAGGGGTACACATTGGGTACAGCATACACTGCTCGGTGATGCGTGCACCGAAATCTCAGAAATCACTACTGAAGAACTTATCTGTGTAACCAACAACTACCTGTCCCCTGAAAACCTATTGAAATAAAAATAAATAATTATTTTTTAAAAACACAGTCTAGGAATACTGCTGCAGAAACAGTTTTTCAAAATGAAGGAGAGAACTGGCATTAGGAAGATACTTTCTCCTGTTTCTCCAATGCCTTAACTCTTCTTTCACACAAACCTCCACAATTAAAAAACTACTTCATACCCATATAAAATCTACAAATATTGTAGCATGCCTAGAAAGAAGGCAGTTTTTCAGCATTTGAAATATTCAACTAATTATTCCAAAATATTTAACAGTTGAAGCAGGATGTAGTGGCTCATGCTTGCAATCACAGCACTTTGGGAGGCTGAGGCGGGAGGATTACCTGAGCCCAGGAGTTTGCGATCATCCTGGGCAACACAGGGAAACTGTCTCCAAAAAATAATTTTAAAAATTAGCCAGATATGGTGGCAGGCACCTGTGGTCCCAGTTACTCAGGAGGCTTAGGTGGGAGGATCATTTGAGTTCGGGAGGTCAAGTCTTCAGTGAGCCATGATCATGCCACTGCACTCCAGCCTAAGTAATGGAGTGAGACCCCGTCTCAAAAACAAACACAAAAATATTTGAGAGCGGTACCATGGCATCTTCCCTTGCAATAACAAAACTGAATCTACTTTGAAAATTAAGGGGGAACCCTAACTTTAAACAATAAAAGTGCTCCTGTCAATGTGGGTGAAAGTATAAATATACTGGAAAATTAAAATCTTTACTTTTTTTATTTTTTATTTTTATTTATTTTTATTTTTTTGAGATGGAGTCTCGCTCTGTCGCCCAGGCTGGAGTGCAGTGGCGCGATCTCAGCTCACTGCAAGCTCCGCCTCCCGGGTTTACGCCATTCTCCTGCCTCAGCCTCCCTAAAATCTTTATTTTTAAATGATGTAATATTTCTATCATCTTTTACATTATTTAGCACACACATGATACTATGCTTCAAGCATTATTTTAAGTACTTTTCAAATATGAGCTCATTAAAAACCCTCTGAGGTTGATGCTATCACTTCCCCCATTTTACAGATAAGAAAACAAAGGCACCAAGAAAGTGATTTTCCCAAGGCCACACAGCTAGTAAGTGGTAAAAATGAGATTCAACCCAGGCAGTCTGGGTCCCAAATCCATGCTCTTAACTACAATGTTGCTTACTCTCAGAAAGTAATATGCTCATTAAAGCCCAGTGTTTGACTCATAGTTGAATATTTAATAAAAATCTGCTCAACAGGGCTGGGCGCAGTGACTCACGCCTGTAATCTCAGCACTTTGGGAGGCCGAGGCAGGTGAATCACAAGGTCAGGAGATCGAGACCATCCTGGCTAACATGGTGAAACGCTATCTCTACTAAAAATACAAAAAATTAGCTGGGCATGGTGGCGGGCGCCTGTAGTCTCAGCTACTCGGGAGGCTGAGGCAGGAGAATGGCGTGAACTCGGGAGGCGGAGCTTGCAGTGAGCCGAGATCGTGCGGCTGCACTCCAGCCTGGGTGACAGAGCGAGACTCAAAAAAAAAAAAAAAAAAAAAAATCTGCTCAACAAATAAAAGAAAAAGTGGAGATGGCCCATTATTCACTGTCTCAACATATCATTATGAGTATACTGGTATACTTTCTGTCAGTGTTTTTTCTTGTTCACAGAGGGATTTGTTTTTCTTTAACACTCAGCATATGCAATTTTGAGAAAATAAAAAACCCTAAGATACTAGCCTCTTAGCATTTTTAGAATAACAGTTAAAAACTGAACACTTGTATATATGCATGACATATATTCTAATTTCATCTCACAACCCCATAAAGTAAGTACAAGTATTATCCTTAATTTACAAATGAGGAAACTGAAGCACGGTTAAGAAACTAACATAAAGTCGCATGGCCAGGAAGTGGCTGAGTTGGTAAATTCAAATCCAGGTAGTGTGACTTCTGAACTAGAATTCTTGGCTATTCTTGGAAGGCAGGTTTATGAGTTACTTGAAAGACAGTAATCATGGTTTGTGTTTTTTTGTTTGTTTGTTTCTTTCTTTCTCCATGTTGATCAGGCTGACCTCAAACTCTCGACCTCAGGTGATCCGCCCGCCTTGGCCTCTCAAAGTGCTGGGATTACAGGTGTGAGCCACCACACCCATCTGTGATCATGTTTTCACAGAGTGGTATGATTTGTTTGGCTTGGCCTAAAATGAGGATGTTACCTTACAGATTTATTTTGTTTTGCACTAACTCTGACTTAAACAATGAAAATTTTTAATATCTTAAGCTTTCTTTAACAAGCTAAACAAATCTTCATGTCTTAAATTTTATAAGGGTCAAGTACCTTATTGAAATCTTTCATTCAACAAACATTTGAATATCCACTACTTGTTAGGAACTGTGCTAGTAAGATACAGTCTTTGCACTCAATGCATAGGCTCTTTCCACTCAGCATATAAATATGCTCAGATTTCTCACAACTAATAAATACAACACACTGGTCCTTAAACATGGATAATAGCTTTGTCAACCACTCGGAGGCAGGAATAAGAATGGAATCCTGCAATTATCTGCCCCCTATCCTACAAAGTAGGTACACCTGTTATTTTTCTTGTAGTTCCTAAAGAGTGACTGACACTTAAATAATTACTAGATAGGTGCTATTTGCCTGCCTCATGCCATACTACCACCTCTTATCAGCTGGCAATGAAAGTCTACCTATTTTTAATGCAAAGTGGTTGAAATTAAAATGTTTTACTAAAACATTGGCTTACCAGGCTACATGTTTTAACTATTTTTAAAATTCTAAAATTGTTATTTTGGGTTCGACTTTAATAACCAGATGACAAATGTGAATGTCTAAGACCACATGTGAAAGAAATAGTTAAAAAAAAAAAAAAAAAGGCATATTCACAGAAGATGGTAAGGCCAATCCTGCTTGATTTACAACCCTGCTTGTAAATGGAAACATTTGATTGTATGCAGTCCCAAGTCAAATCCTATTGATTGTGAAAAGGTAGCAGATAGCCAAAAGTTAAACAGTCGAGGGCAGCAGAAACACTCCTTGCCAGTTCACCGAGTGGCTTAATTGACAGCCAATGACTACAGGCACAATTACCAACTCAAGACCTAATAATGGAAAGGAAGCAAGGACAGAAACAACCTCCGAAACTAAGGTTAACATATGGAGAAACTTCTACTGGTTGACAATTAGTAGTGTGTACATAAAGCCTTGACAAGTTTCTTGACTGACACATGCTTACATCAGCGTTTAAATATAGCTGGCGCATATTTGAGTTCATAGTTTCTTACGTCCACATTCTCTAATAAGCTTCACTAGTACTTCATACCTTTTTTTTTTTTAATAGAGACAGTCTTGCGATGTCACCCAGGTTAGAGAGCAGTGGTGTGATCATGGCTTACTGCAGGCTTGAACTCCTGGACTCAAGTAAACCTCCTGCCTCAGTCACTTGAATAGCTAAAACAGGCATGGGCCAGCACACCCAGCTAATATTTTTTTACTTTTTGTAGAGATGTGGGATAGGGGTGGGTCTCACTATATTGCCCAGGCTGGTCTCAAATTCCTGGCCTCAAGTGATCCTCCTGCCTCATCCTCCAAAACAGCTGGAATTACAGGCATGAGCCACCACACCCAGCCCCTAGTACTTTATATCTTTATCAGGTATGTGACCTTCTACTGCTATTCTCAAGTCTGTAATTTGTCTTATAAATTTATGGAGGGAGTGATGTTAACCCCAAACACAACTTGGTATCTTGCAAATAATAGATACTAACGTGTTTATTGATGATATGAAATCCACTCTATAACTACACCTCAGCCCTTATCAATATGCAGAACTGCTCCTCCTTATCTCTCTGACTGGAATGCCCCATGGGCCAGTCCTTAAATCTCGTCTCTTCTCTAGCTACCCTCACTCCTCAGGTGATCTAATCTACACTGACAAGTTCCAAATGTAACCTGGACCATTCTTCTCTGAAATCTAGATTCCCATGTTCAACTGCTGACTTAATATCTCCATTACTTAGCATGTCTATTAGACATCTCAAAAACTTAACCAGTTTAGAACAGAACTCCTACACTCTCCCCAGAAACCTGCTCTGCACCGTCCTTAAGTCTTCCTCATTTCCATTAATGACAACTCTATCTTCCAGTTGCTCAAATCAAAAACCTTGGAGTGATCCATTACTCTTTTCTTTTCCCATTCTACATCCAATCCATCAGCAAATCTATTTGTAACAAAACATAATTCAGTTAGAGTCACAATCAGTATATTTATATTTTTATACACAGAAATACAGATTCTAATATAATAGTACGTGGATACATGGATTAGTATACATACATGCATTTCCTAGTTCTTTCCACTGAGAAAGTCTAGGAGCAATGACACTCCACAGCAATGAGCACACTTAGCATCCAGATCCTGGCTTCAAAATACCATCCTCCACTGAAAGGAACCAAGGTTCCTTAGAGAAATAATTGATTCTAGTGCTAGGGCCAGAAAAAAACCAAGATGAACCCGAAGCATGTGGTAATGTCAGAGAGTAAAGAAGTGTGCATGTACATACATATAAAAAAAATAGAAATATGCCAAAAGGACACAGAAGTAGACCTAAAAGAGATCCCAAGGCCCAAAACTGGAATAATTTGAGCAACAAAATAATGATAGCTTTTAATTCTAACACTAAGAATTAAATAAATATCTATGAATTTGAACTCAGATAAATGATTAGACAGAAGAGAAGGGACAAACCTTCCTTATAGAAGAAGTCCAGTTAATAAATGTAGAAAGAATGAGGAAAAAAAAAAAAAAGTAGCTTCAGAACCCATAGCAATAATTGCTGCAGGCAAGATCCACTAATGAATGCTGAAATTAGTGGGCAGAAACAGGATGCTGGCAAAGCCTCAAAGTAGCTCTCTCAAAATATTTACCAATTACTGTGGTGGTTTTAATATATGTCCACAAATTCTTTACTACTTCTCCCTCCAGGAAGTGGAGTTTGATTCCCATCCCTTTAAGTGTGGGCTAAACTTAGTAACCTGTTTCTAATGCACAGAGTATGGGAAACGAAAAATGGTAACTTTACAGTGGACAAATCTGGCAGAAACCACCTCAACAGAGTGATCACAAGTGATAAATTATTTGATATCATGTACCTCCCGTATGAATAATAAGGGCACTTCACCTCTATGGTACTCTCCTCCAAAATCCATAACCCCAATCTAATCATGAGAAAACATCAGACAAACCTAAACTGAAGAACATTCTACAAAATACCTGTGTCAAGGTTATAAAAGATAAGAAAAGACCAACAAACCGCCACACATTGGAAGAGACAGGACAACTAAAGCAATGTAGTATCATGGTTTGGATAACAGAATGCAAAAATAATATTAGAAAAACTGGTAAAATATAAAAGAAGTTTGAAGCTTGGTTGAAGCATCGTACCAATACTAATTTCTTAGCTTGATAAATGTACCATGGTTATGTAGGATGTCAACATTAGAGGAACCCAGGTGAAGAGTACATAGCAGCAATTTTTCTGTTTGTTTTTTGAGACAGGGTCTTATTCCGTTGCCCAGACTGGGGTGCAGGGGTGCGATCATGGCTCACTACAGCCTCTACCATCCAGGCTCAAGTGATCCTCCGACTTCAGCTTCCTAAGTAGCTGGGCCCCCAGGCATATGCTACCACGCCCAGCTAATTTATTATTGTTTTTAGAGATGAGGCCTCCCTATGTTGCCTAGGCTGGTCTTAAACTCCTGGGCTCAGACGATCTTCCCACTTCAGCCTCCCATAGTGCTGGGATTATAGGAATAAGCTACCACACCTGGCCTGCATTATCTTTCTTTCTTTCTTCTTCTTTTTGAGACAGGGTCTTGCTCTATCACCGAGGCTGGAGTGCAGTGGCACAATCACAGTTCACTGCAGATTCAACCTTCCAGGCTCAAGTGATCCTCCCACCTCAGCCTCCTGAGTAGGTGAGACTACAGGTGTGCACCACCATGCCCAGCTAATTTTTTGTATTTTTTTTTCTAAGAGACAGGATTTCACCACGTTGCCCAGGCTGATATTAATGTCCTGACCTCAACCCACCTTGGCCTCCCAAAGTGCTGGGATTACAGGTGTAAGCCACTATGTCAGGCCCAATTACTATATTTTCTATCTTATCCTCTGACTTGAAATGAACATGGTTTGGACAAGAAAGAATGAAACGAACATGGTTTGGACAAGAAAGAATGAAACGAACATGGTTCGGACAAGAAAGAAATGAACATGGTTTGGACAAGAAAGAATGGGCTTTGAATCCTGGTTCCATCACCTGACAGGGTATGTCTGGATATGTTATTTAACCTTTCTAATCCTCAGTTTCTTCATCTGAAGGAGAAAAAAGGAAATAATATAAGGTAAATAACAACATTGTTGAGTTAGCGTTAGGATCAGAATTAGGTATTAAAGTGTCTAGCACATAGGAGGTACTCCATAAATAGAAGCTAGTATTATTTGCTCTTCATTTGCTCTTCAGCTTCACACTGACTTCTAGCATTTCATGCTCCTCATTTTCTCCCAACTGGATCACCTCCTTACAGGCTTCCAGCTCATGATCCAGAAGGACTCCATAGTTCTTCAGCAGAGTTGCAATACTCAATATCATTAATTCCCTCAACCAACTGTCCTTCAGATATCTCTACCAAACAGATATCTACAAAGCAGTGGATAACAGCCTAGGCAGGATTTAAACCGCAGCTGTTCATTTTACAAACAAGGAGAGTAACAGTAACAATACGTATTAACTCATAAGGTTCTTGTGAGTATTAAATAGTTTCTTCAGATAGTCTGATCACTCATTGCTGGAAAAAAATCAACCATGCAAATTGGTGGTACTGCTACAAATATGAGGTCTACAATCTGAAATAAACAGGCCCTCAATGCTTAACTAACAATCCTTCTTCAGTTTCCTAGTCATGTGTCTGTCTGTCTACCTCTCTCTCCCTTACCTCCACCCCTATCCCCTCTAGCTATTCCTTGGAAGCTGTTTACAAAGAGTATGTATAAACTACAGACTGTCTTTTTTTTTTCCATTCCTTTCACAGGGATGGATTAACTTTACCTGGCTTTTTTTTGTGTGTGTGTGTTTCCTAAGAGATAGGGTCTCGTTATGTTGCCCAGGCTGGCCTTCAACTTCTGGGTTCAAGCGATCCTTCTCCCTCTGCCTACTGAGTAGGTGGGACTACAGGCACATGCCGCAGCACTTGGCCTCACATATTGTTTAAAAACCCCTATTCTATCACGTTCCCTTCACTCTTAGCAGATGATTAAAAATTATACAAGACATGTCATCAACTCTTCCTTCCTGCCCTGTCAGTTACAAACTTATTTACACTGCCATCCATCTCCTTCCTTTCTGCTCACTGGAAAAGTGAGACTACCTTCTATTTAAGGCCAACTTCTCTACCTACGCCCTGGATCCCATTCCCTATTACCTCCAAATCCTTGCCTCCATCCACCAGCCAGTTTCCCACGCCCATCAAACACACACATATACACTCTTCTTCAGTTTCTCCTCTCCACTGGCTCTTTCCAGGCTCGTATTAAGCATGTCCAAGATTCCATTTGTAAAAAAGGCAAACTTCTCTAAATCTCAAGCATCTCCCCCTACTTACAGACTCCGTCAGAGTCCTTTGTTGAAAACATTGTATCCCTCTCAATTAGCTACACTTACAGTTGTTATTCACTTTTCAACACCCACCCCCATGCATTACAATGTAGCTAAGTGCTCTAGCTGAAGTTACAAAAGACATCCTAATCATCAAGTCTCAGAGACTTTATTCAGTCTTTATCTTACTTTTCCTTTTGGAGGCAGGATACAGTGTTGACCACTCCTAGTCCTTGAAATAATATTCTCCCTCAGCTTTCATGACAAATCTCTATGTCCTTTTTTCATCTTTGGTCTGTCTGGCACAGATGGTTGGCTTCTCTTCCGCTGCTTGCCCAATCTACTCAGCAGATCACAACAGAAATGTAGGAATCATCCAAAATCTTCAGTCTTGCTCAATTCTATAATCTAAATATATTTTTCCTGTCCCGTTAATAATACTTCCTGAATCTCTCATAGAGCCACTCCCTCTTCTACACTCTTCATCATTTCTCGCCAGGAATAGCTTCCTAACTGGTCCTTGCTTCCAGTTTTGTTTCTTATTCAATATTCACTTTACTGTCAAAATGACGAGTCTAAAATACAAATCTGATTCTACCACAGCATAGCTTAATTTTTTCCCCACTAAATCCCCACAAACTTCAGAATTAAGTTAAAGTTCCTTAACTTGGTTCACAAGACAATCATTGATTTGGTTTATTACTTCATCCACCCCTGTTCTAAAGCTGTGTTATTGCTGTCCACTCACCTGCAGTCATTGAGTATGTGACTGTAGTTGTCCAAATTGAGATGTGCTATAAGTGTAAATTACATACCAGATTCTGAAGACAGTAGAAAATTATGCACGGGATTCTGAGGACAGTATGAAAATGGAAAAGTCATACTTCAATATTACTTTTTATACTGAATGCATGTTGAAATGATATTTTGGATATACTGAGTTTATATTATTAAAATTAATTTCACTTTTTACTTTTCAAAATGTGGTTACTAAAAAATTTTAAGTTGTATATGTGACTTATATTTGTGGCTTGTATTTAACTTCTATAGGACAGCACTGGTATAAGATGTACTTTCCCTCTTTCTGGACCTAGTTAACTTTTACCTATTATTGAAGATTAGCCCAGGTAACACTCTAAGATGCATTCTAGACACCCTCCCCCCATCCCCCCAAGTCTGAGTCAGCTACCCTTCCTCTGTGCTTCCATCCATAGGAATGTGTGCACAGCCCTGTCATACTATAATTATTGGTTATCACCTATCTTTTCCTCCTCAACTGTAACCTCCTTGCAAAAAGGAATATCATATTCTATAATACTCAGGTACTACCTACCACCATGCCTGGCACTTAAAAGGTACTCAAACATTTGTCAAACAAATGTAAACTATCCTAACCCTAGAATTTACAATTCACGAAGGAAAACAAATCAGCCTTGAGGGAACCTAGACTGTACCAGGAGTTTCAGTAATGAAATGACTGGGAAGGAAAGTGGGGTGGGGGGTGCGGGGGGTGGGGAAGATTGTAGGAATCACAGTAAAGAGATGAGCAAATGACAGAACAATGCTCATCATACACATCTGCCTCTTACAGTGAAAACAGCGATTTGCAACACTGATATGGAGCCTTGTACTCACACTTGGCATGCCAGGGGCCACAGTTTGGTTCCTAAATTACTTAAACAACCCATCCAACAAAAGGGTATGATTTGGCAGGTATCAACACAAATGGCTAGGGCCCAGCACCTGTTCCACTTAAACAGCACATCAGCACAGTTAAAAAGAACAACAAATCTCTCTCATGAAGCAAATGCTAATCTCATGATGCTTCACCACGGAACAATTTAGAAGAGTTATTACATGAAATGTGCCAAAGCATGAATTTATTGCTGATGCTTATTTGGCAAATATGGTTGGCACTGTTAGATGTTGAAAAACATGTATGCAAATAAGCAAATAAAAGTTTTTAAGCTCTCAGGCTTAAATATTTACATTACCATAAATGTACAAAGATAAATGTTTATATGAGTACACATATAATGCATTCCAGGAACACATTTTTTAACGTGATTGTCGGGAAACAGTTATGAAGTGGCATTATTTCTTAATGGGCCTTCAGGGTAGACTCTTAAAAATGAATTTTGAACGTTAACAGGCTACAAATATTATTGTGAAAGTTTCTGTGTACTATCAACTGGATAAAACGAATAGTTGAGGTATCATAATAGTTCAAAGTGATCTTATATTTTTCTTTCACCAAAACACTTCTCTTCCAACCCTAGAATACAGCCACACATAAATTTTAGCCCCTAAGTTGGGGCGGGAGTAGGGGGTAGTGAGGGAAGAGAAGGAACACACATTAAAAAGCCTTAAAGAAAATAATTTGACATTTTTCCCACATAATACAGTCATGTTAGAGAATCCAAAACAAAGACATAATAAAATATTCCCCCTTTCCTCCCTGACAGCAATGAAAAGGGGATGTTTGTTTTTTCACATAGTTTGTGAGTTGGTCATATCCAAAATTCACTAGCAGTGCTATGAATTCTACTTCCATTGTTCATCTCTGGGCTGAGGCTATAACCCTCAACTTTGAAGCCAAGAAAATGTACCATATCTGCCATTATAGTTTACTAACCAAGTCACCAAAGAGAAGTCCCAGGCAAGTCAGAAAGTAATTAGGGTAGCCAGTGAATTGAGCTATCTAGAAATGCTCTGAGATTACGGGAGAAGCCATCATGAAGTGAGTATCCAAGATTGCTCATGGAAAGTTTTACCCCTGTGGATAATTCACGTTTTTCACTTCCATACTGCAGAGAGCAGTATGGGTTCTCTGACTACACACATCACTACATCACTTCATTTATCGGGAAAAGACGACGCTGTGGCTGAACAAAAATCAGTAGGTAGGCCCCAAAACAGAATCCTCAAGGCAATCCCAGTTCAGGTGAAAAGCTGTTCTCGTACATCATCCAATGACCTAAAAATAGTCTTTTATGTAAGTCTCTAAGTATTTAATTCAACGTATGATCTTACCACACTCAATAGAGGCAGAAAAAAAAATGAATTAGGTTTTCTATAGCAAGGCCAATAAAGATGAAATCATAGTTTTCCTCTAGCTCATCACTACCCCCTCAACGCCAGCCTTCCAATAACTCCATTCCACAGCTCTCAAATTCCTGAACTTGGATCTTTAAAAAACAACGAATTGCAAAAAGTAACATTTAACAGGCCAGAGGCAGGCGGGGTAGGAGGGTCGCTCCCGGTGCTCTCAGCAATCTTGAACGCAGCCAAAGGAGGAAAAAATGAAATCAAGCTCCCAGACGGATGGTGCATACGACGAGGGGGAAGGGGACAGACGCGGTTCAGACAGCAAGTCCCCATCGAGGGAGGAAAGAAAAGTTGCAAGAACGGATGAGTCAAAGGGCAGAGAAGAAAAAAACTGAGCAGCCGAACCACTCACAACCCCCAAACGACCCCGCCAGCCCACACGTTCGCAAGCTCCCCAGCCGCGGCGCGAAGGGAGCAGGCA
>NW_012102488.1:1840057-1875585 GCF_000951045.1 Mandrillus leucophaeus
GCGCTCCTGGAGCCGTGAGCACGCGCGCGCGCGCGCACAAGCTCCAGTTGTCTCCCAGGTCTCCCTCAGCCCAGCGGGAGGAGTCGCCGCCAGGCCCCTCCTCTCTGCGTTCCAAGCTCCAGAGGACGAGACCTAAAGGGCGCCTGATTGGCTGTGGAGGGCGGGGCCAAGACAAGGGGCGGGGCTGCCGAGACCTTGGGCCCGCGAGAGCGAAAATTTGGGTTCGATTAAGCCGCATAGGAAAAGATCAGGGAAGTCTGGGCCCATCTGGGCGTCGGAGCCCGCTAGGTCAGCCGTCATCAAATACAGAATATGTTTTCGAGGACGCTAATATATAGTCATGACCAATTTCAGTTCCTCTACTTTCTGCGGGCCGTCGCAATTAAAAAAAAAACTACATCTCCCAGAAACCTCCACGAAAATAAGGCTCACCTTGCGTAACCACGTAGTCCTTCGCCGCATTGGGGCAAAATAATCCCTTCATTTTTCTGAAGGGACCGTGGAAAATATTTCATTTTTCTCCTCACCGGAGCAATTGTAAATGCTGTGCGGTAAGAGGAGTTACCTGTGGAAAGGTGGTTAAGAGATTAGGTAAAGAAAAGGAAAGGACACCAAAATAAAGTGCTGCGGAAGAATTTTTGTCCAGCTGTGAGACGACGAGTGCGTGAAGTGAAGGCGATTGAGAGGGGCTGAGGGAATTGTCCTCTGTGCAAGGGACTTTCTTTAAGCCCCAGGCCCCCTCCTGCCCCTGTCGTCAGCAGGTCAGTAAGCAAGGCGAGCTTGGGGGTGGCCCCAGTCGAGCTGCCTTTCACCCCTTGAAGATCACCCCTCTTTTGGTGGTGGTGGTATTGGTTTGTCTTGGTTGGAGGCCGGCTGAATGGGGGCGCTTCAACTTCCGGTTGGGGGAGGGGAGGAAGGCCGTCCTGGGGGAGGGGGGACACCCTCACTTCCTGTTGGGGGGGTGGTGATGGTTTGGGGGTGTCCAACCCACTTCCAGTGCTGGTGAGGGCTTGAAAAGGTGGTGCTTGGTGCCATTCGCGGAGACCGTATCTTGCAGCTTGGGGGTTGTGTTTTATGTGAAAAGTTAGGTTATTCCAAGTTGTGCTGAACACCAACTACAGTCAGAATTTATGAGTTTGTTTCCACGTGGAAGATGGAACATTTCTTCCCCAGCAAAATTGTCTCAGTGTTTTCTTCAAAGAATTCGAAAGCCCCTGTTAAAAAATCTCTATTCACCTCTGCAAGACCACATAGCTTGTGTGACTGATGAATTGCCAACACCTGCACCCCTACTCAAGTCCAGCCTCGGATGGGTGAAGTGTGGTGCCCTCTGCCTTGACATGCAACAGGAAATCTAGCTTCTCTTTTAAGGAGATAACTTTTTATTTAGGGGACTGAATATTGTACATAAAATCCGGGGCGTTTTCTTCTTAGCAGAATGAAAATATCACACTAAAGTACTCAAATTTGATGTTACCTTAACTGATAAAATTGACGTCTTAAATTATTAGTCCTGTTGATTTTGGCTACAGGTTTTGCCCTGTGCCTGAGAACAACTTCCTCAGCCTTAAAAATTCTTATGCGTAGCTTACACGTAACATTTGTGAAAGTTGCATTTTATTACATTTTCCTCCTTTGTAATTTAATTCATCACTGATTTTTAAATGGTATCTGTTCTTTGTGGTATTAAAAGTATAGCACAAGGGTCATGAGACTCAGCTCCTATTCTAAATAGGAAAAAGCTGACTCACAAAGGACAAAAGATCAATAAGAACTTTCTGCTTTTCAATATCTCATTTGTAATAAACTGTATGTGAGGTGGTAATAAACACTCAATAATTTTTATTCCTTGGCTTCTGTTGTCAGATAACACAATACTTGGAGGGGTGTGTGTCTGTGTGTTGAAGGAATCAATCTATTTGAAGCTTACTTTGTGAAATCTGAATAATGTTAGTAATTTTAGGATATGTTATCAGTGAACCTAGAACTGTATTGTCTTTCAAGAATTTTTGAAGTAATAAGGCCTGTGTACTTTTACTTTTGGGATTGTACTTAATCTAGCCTCAGACTCTGCAATTATTTTAATTCTATAGTAGTTTTTTTAAAAAGCTGTTTGGTCACGCCTGTAATCCCAGCACTTTGGGAGGCCAAGGCTGGCACATCACGAGGTCAGGAGTTGGAGACTAGGCTGGCCAGCATGGTGAAGCCCCGTCTCTTCTAAAAATGCAAAAATTAGCTGGACATGGTGGCGCACACCTGTAGTCCCAGCTACTCAGGAGGCTGAGGCAGGAGAATTGCTTGAACCCGGGAGGTGTAGGTTGCAGTGAGCCGAGATCCCGCCACTGCACTCCAGCCTGGGCGACAGAGCGAGACTGCGTCTCAAAAATAAATAAATAAATAGCCGTTTGGTTTAGAGTTCATTAGAAAATATGTTTTAAACCAAATATTACAGTTAAAAAAAAAAAAAACATGTTTTAACCTTCTGTTGTCACTTTTAAAAAAAAAAAGTCTAAGACCTTAAAATCAAGTATGATTTATATTTTGAAAGACCACACAATTGCAGTAGTTGACTGAAAAGACAAAATATTGGCTTCGTGGTTATTAATAGGTTAGGAACATGTAGACTGCCCCAAGTATTAATTGATTAAAGAAAAAGTGTTCACTATCTTCTGTATTAATGTAATATAGAAGAAAATGTAGTCACCCTGACAAATGAAACTATAGTGTTAGGAAATATTGAAGTATGGAAAGATTGTAGAACTAAATGAAAAAAATAGAGAATATCATGTTAAAATACTGATTGAGGTAGAGTAATATTGCCTTTTGGAAACTGTCTTTATTAAATTGGTCTTTATGATACTCCATGGAAGAAATACGGTATAATAGAAATAAGAAAAATTGCTGCAGCTGAAAGACTTGAGCAGCTTGAAGAACTGTCTGTTTAGAAGAAAGCAATATATAAAGTACATATCTGAAAGAAGGTATTTTGTGATAAGTGGCAGTTATTCATTGGTTCCATCAAAGAAGAAATATTAGAAAAGCCTGTGAAAAATAGAGAGGGAAAGTCCATAGAACCTGTTTTTATTCTTTTTAAAAATGTTTCTTTGGAGAGGCTTGCTGTCCTCCAAAGTTTTGGGTTTTTTTCTTTTTTTTTCTTTTTTCATTAATGCCCTTTGTGCAGTTTTCTTTGCATGTTTAATGGAAATATAATATCAAAATTTAAAGAATTAAGATTAAGATTTGTGTACATGTACTGTTACTTCAAGTTAATGAATTTGAGGTTTCATTCCATTACTTGCCAGCTATATAATAAAGAAATTGTCAATTTTTTTTTCAAATACTTGGATTAGATAACCATTTTGTTTCTCAAAGACTCATTGGATACACGGCTCACAGCAGTTTGAAATACTAAAACCGTAGGTCACAATTCTGGCTTCCATCTGACTGAAATTCGATTATCCACAGAGATGTTATACATAATACAGAAGTGTCTTTTCATTCTTTCATCTACTTTTCTTTGTAAAATCAGGCTAATGTTTTGCAACTATTGCTTTCTTTGTTTGTCGTTTTGATGGTGGTTTATTTTTGTTGTTGTTGTTTTTGCCATAGGGTTGAGGATTAAAGGAAGTATCTTAAGAACTTGAATGGGTTTTCAACTTACTGCTTTGCTGTCTTTATTTCATAGTCTTCACGGGTATTCAAATGAGAATACCCCTTACATAACTTTTCATTATTTCGGCAAAAGTTTAGAGTGTCTACTATGTGCCAGTCACTGTTCTCAGGTCTATGAATACAGTAAATACGGCCAAATATTCGTATTCTCTTGTAGTTTACTCTCTAATTTACAAATTAAAACTGGAATTTTGCTCACTTGGTATTCCTAAATGAGCAAATGATCGGTGTTCAAACTGGATAAAGAAGCAGCCCTAAACCTGATTTCTCCTGGTCTTAATCTCTAAGCCATTCTAAACCCAGATTTGAATGTTTCATGCTAATTTTTCTCCATACCATAGAAGCCCCTGTGTTAAATATTCAGCCCCTTTCATTGAAATATGTGTCATTTTCCTACCATTCTAGCTTCGTTTGTATTGTGAAAACAAGTAAGAGTGAACAACGGGGAAAATATGGGATCAGATAGGCCCAAATTCAGCAGTGGTTTCTACATTCTACTAGCTGAGCTTACTAGCTTGGTAACCATGAGCAATTTATTTGACCTCCCTAAGCCTCAGTTTTCCTAAATCCAAATGGGGTTGTTTGGTGGAATCAGAATGTTATATGTAAATCTCCTGGTCCAATGCCTGGTGCTAGAAGCTTCATTAATGCAATTATCTTACCCCCAATCTTGCTTCTGCTTTTCTGACTATTGTGATTTGCCCACATGTCTGTTTTAAGCTGTACATTTTCCCCACAGTATGGGATGCAGTGGTAGACTGATTGAGCTTCAGCCTTGTCCCCCTATCAGCATGCTCACATAGTTGTCAAGATTTAATTTTTTTTCCTTGTAGGAAGGATAAATCACTAATTTCCATGATTAGTAGATATACAAAATAGAAAAGTTTCAAGGAAAGATTAAGGAATCTCAATCTTGGCACAAATCACTAAGGTAATTTGAATTGTTACAGGCAGACTTTCAACTCATTCTCCTAAACTTATTTAAATACTAAGACCAACAATGAAGACCTTTCACACTGTGATCATACTTCTCATTACTCATCTACACATCCAAATGGGACAGCCTCTGGGAGGAAAAAAGATTCTGTACTGCACCCAGCTTTAATATTTTTGCTCATGCTATTTTCTGCCTGAAACACTCTTTTTTCCTTGGAATCCCCGTCTATCAACATGCCACTTTCTTTCAGGTTGTTTATTGAAGAAATATTTTCTGATATCCATTCTCTTCTACACTCTCCCAAACTGTACATATTCTGTCCATTAACTCTCCAGAGCATTATACCTTTCTTACAGCATTTACTGTCCGGTGCTCCTCTTGTTTGTTTTTATTGCGTTATTGTGGTAGGTAGAGTTTATGCCTTCCCTAAAAGGCTGCAGACTAGATCTTATTCCACTCTGTGCTGTCATACCTGGCACAAGACCATTCACATCATAGGTATTCAGTAAATATTTGTGGAGGTGAGCTGGTTCTTGGAGTATGATGAAACTGATCAATAACTTTTGTCCACAATTACGCCCAGCATCAGCACAATGGCTACCATACATTAAACACTCAAATATCTATAAAATGAAAGAGTAAATAGTCATCATTCTCTCATTTGGGAGCTTCTTAGGGTGTCAGATAAGCATATATTAAGTACCTACTATATAACTGGAGCCATAAGAACTGATCTCTGCTCCCCAATTTAATTGGAAAAAAGTAAATCGTTACTAGTATCTGCAGACTTTGAAGATGGTAGGTGTTTGAGTAGGGATGGCATGGAGAGCTCAGTATAGAGTTGTTTGCATTGTGAGAGATAGCCTCTGTTACCTGAACTCAGAAACCAAATAGATTTTGATATCAAGTATTTAGACACGTAACTTATATTTCCACTCCTAGGTATATGTCCAAGAGAACTGAAAACATGTTTGCGTAAAAACTTGCATACAAATATTTGTAGCAGCCTTATTTGTAAAAGGCAAACTCAAATGTCCATTAATTATTGAATGACTAAACAAAATGTGATCTAGCCATACAATGGAATATTATTCAGCAACAAAGGGAAACAAAGTAGCAATACCTGCTGTAACATGGATAAATCTTGGAAATATTAAAGTGAAAGAAGTCACATACAAAAGGCAACATACTGTGTGATTCCATTTATTTGAGATGTGTAGATTAGGCAAAACTAATAGAGACAGAAAGCACATTAGTGGATGGGAATGGGAGTGACTGCTAGTATGGAGTTTCCTTTGAAAGTGATGAAAATGTGCCAGAATTAGATAGTGGTGGTGGTTGCATAACTTTATATACTAAAATATCTTGTGTACTAATGTACAGTTGACACCTGAACAACGAGGGGGCTAGGGGTGCTAACCCCCGTGTTGTCAAAAATCCATGTATAACTTTTGACTCCCCAAAAAATTAACTACATAAATAGCCTACTGTTGACTGGAAGCCTTACCAATAGCATAAACAGTTGATTAACATATGTTTTGTATGTTACATGTACTGTGTACTGTATTCTTACAAAGTAAGCTAGAGAAAAGAAGGTGTTAAAAAATCATAAGGAAGAAAAAATATGTTTACTGTTTATTATTCATTAAGTGGAGGTGGATTATCATAAAGGTATTCATCCTTGTCATCTTCACATTGAGTAGGCTGAGAAGGAGGAAGAGGAAGGATTGGTCTTACAGTCTCAGGTCGTGGAGGCAGAAGAAAATCAACATATAAGTGGACTCATGCAATTCATCCCATGTTGTTCAAGGGTCAACTGTACAAAAAAAAAATCCTGAAGTGTACACTAAAGGGGTCAGTTTTATGGTATGTGAATTATATCTAAAAGAGAGATACTTAGACTTGAAGAATAGGGGATTTTGAATGGGGCCAGAAGAAAGAAGCAAGAGGTATGAAAGCAAGGAAATGATCATTCTTTCTCAGATCCTAGAGAGAAATGTAAGCAGCTAGGTACAGGGCTGAAGGTATGTTAAAGATCAGGTGAGGATGGATTTGAGGATAGCTTCTGGCTTTTTGTCTTAATGTAGCAGGGATTGTGGTAAATGCTTAGACTACAGAGGTATTAACAAAGGAGAAAGACATCTTATGACCTTGAAGGAAGCTTCAGATTTCTTCTTGACTAGGTCAAGGATGTGGTATATAGTCTTTTTGGTTTCTGTGTTACAGTCAGCTGAGTTTAAAGAGTGGAAGTATTCTAAGGTAAGGAGTCTAGTAGCAATCAAAACAAAGTTACTAGGGAAGATGGGAGAGCAGGGACTAGACAAAGATGTTAGAATTTGATTCTGAAGCTCTCCCCAGGTAATGAAAATAGATAAATCTTAATGAGGAGGAACCAAGAGCAGTGATTTGGAGAAGTCAGTACAAATAAAGGTATTCATTTGGAGAAATATTTGAATGCCTTTTATGTGCCAGGCACTATTAAATAAAACTATAGCTATTTTCGTTATTTGACTTTTTTTCTGAAAATAAAATCTTATGAGTGTGATTAATGGTTCTACAAGCATGGGTAGTTCTAGATATGATACCTACGTTTCCCTAAAAGATTGTACTGATTTTTGATGATACCAGCAATGTATAAGGATGTTGTTTTCTCCACGATTTTGCCAGCAAAGTTTTTTGGCTAATTGAACAGACATAAAATTATTCTTCTCTTTGCTTATAATCTGATAAGTGTTTCCATACCATGGAACCTGAATCTGTTGAAACATGAAGGAATTCAAGCCCCTTATAAGTGTTACCCCATATGGTTTCTTTAAAGGATATGGATTTTTAAGGATCCTAGAAATCAAAATTCTGTGATTTTATTCAGCTCAAAAAAATACTTTTATTCAGTACTGCTGTCCTTATTTTCTGAATAATAGTCAGATTCAGACCACACTGAGCCATAATTCCAATTCCCATTTGACTAACATTTATTTAGTATTGTGCTGGGCACTACATATTATCTTAATTCAAATAGTTTGGCGTTTTTCCATGTGAGAAAAATTAAGTTTAGAGAGATTGGGTTACTTGCCCAAAATCACTTAACCAGTAAGTGGTAGAGACAGGATTTGAATGCAGATCCTCTAAGGCCAATGTTTATTCTCATACTCCATGATCCTTCAGTATCACCACTAAAATTTACTGGAGGATAATGAAAGTTGGAAAATAAATCTGAACTGGAACTTGGGACAATCAAGCACTGACTTACCTCTGTACATAATGAAGCATTTAGCAGAGATGTTGTTTGTTATTTTGTTTTGTTTTGTTTTGTTTTTACTGGGGAGGCTATAGTACATAAACAGAGCGAAAGATCTTGGTATAGTTAAACCCACATTTTCAAGGCCTTCTGTGTTCTGCCTGATGATCAGGTACCTACTACCCCAAAATCTGTGATGGTAACAAAGAAGGAGGAAGGCAGTGGTAGAAAAGCAACTGCCTTTGGGTATACACAGTAAGATTTATGTGATTGTAGAAAGAGCAGGCAAATGATGTGGCCTTCAGAGAATCCCACAAAGTAACCTTTTAAGATAGTAACTTAAAGTCTGACATAAGATTCATAACAGGTTATTCATCACAAGATAAGATATTCAAAGCATAGCATGTAAGATACTCAAAGCATATCAGCAAAAAAGGAGAGATTCCTTCATTTTTATTCGGGTATGGTATACTCACAAAGCAAATTTAATATCAGGAATATAAAACAAGAGATACCATGTTCCAATTCTGGCTTTAGTCGGATATTATAAAATTTAATCCCAATTTACAGATAAGGCAATTCAGGGCTCAAGATTACACACCAAATAAGTGGACTGTAGGCTGGGCGTGGTGGCTCCTGTAATCCCAATACTTTGGGAAGCCAAGGCAGAAGGATCGCCTTAGCCCAGGAGTTTGAGACCAGCTTGGGCAACGTAGTGAGATGCCATCTCAACAAAAAATAAAAAATAACCAGACATGGTGGTGTATACACATGTAGTCACAGCTACTCAGGAGGCTGAGGCCAGAGGATTGCTTAAGCCCGGGAGTTGAAGGCTGTGAGCTGTTATTGAGCCACTGCACACCAACCTGGGCTGCAGAGCAAGACTCTGTCTCAAAAAAAAAAAAAAAAAAAAAGGATGCGGGGGGCGCTGTAGAACGTAGGTCTTTAATCTATGTGGTTGTTTTGCAGTTTATAGGTATAATTTTTAAATAATATGTTAGCCAGGCACAGTGGCTTGTATCTATAATCTCAACATTTTGGGAGGCTGAGACAGGAGGATTGCTTGAGGCCAGGAGTTTGAGAGTAACGCAGGCAACATGGCAAGACCCCATCTCTATTAAATTAAATAATAATAATTTAATATGGTTTTGTTTTTTTTTTTGTTTTTTTTTTTTTGAGACAGAGTCTTGCTCTGTCTCCCAGGCTGGAGTGCAGTGGCGCTAGTGAGCTCACACGATTCTCCTGCCTCAGCCTTCCAAGTAGCTAGGATTATAAGCACCTGCCTGCTTCAAAAGAAATGATATCCAGCACTCCATTTTTTCTTTTTCAGCCTCAAAATTCCTATCTCCTTTTTTTTCCCCTTGTCCACATGTCCTTCATTCTTATACTTCATAGCTTTAATTCCTATTCTCTTGACACAAACCTTCATTTTGGTTGCTGGTGGCATCGTAATTACCATAACTTTTTGGCTTAATAACAGTAGCAGTTATATCAACAAATAATAACATGTTCATACTCTTGAGCCAATAATTCCACATATAGAACTTTATTCTAAGAAAGTATTTTAAAGAAGAAAAATAGTTAAAGGTACAAAATGTTAATAGCACTGATATCTATACTATACTGTCTAAAGACTTGAAATCTTCTAAACATTCAACAATATAATAATGCTTAAGCAAATTATTGCCTGTCTACTCAGTGGGCTATAAGACATTCATTTTTCACAATAGCGTCTTTAAGAATACATTGAAAGATGTTGTAAGAATGTTTTTGCAAACATGAAAAGGAGAAACAAATCAGAAGGAAACAAAGTAGAAAAACTAATGTGATTGGTGTCTATTTCTAAAGCATTTATATTTTCTGTATAATAATAATTTATATTTATTGACAACTTACTGGTGTCAGGAACAATACTCAAGCAACATTATAGAAGTAACATTGTGTAGTTATTGAAAACTAGTGTTCTAGAGTCAAATCTTAGCTTCATCACTTACTAATATGTGATCTTGAAAAGGAAATGGAAGATAACTATGTCTACAACAAATTATTAAATCTGTATAAAGTATTTGGCACATAGAAAACCTGCAATAAGAATGTTTTTGTTATCAGACATTTTATAAATATGTCTCATTTAATCTTCGCATCCTCACAATAACCTCATTAGATAGTGTTATGTTCATTTTACATGAAAGAAAATTGAAACTTCAAATGTTTAAATACTCTAGGTTAAATAACTTGCCAAATCACTTAACTAATAAGCAGTAGAGTTTTGATTCAGAGCCCAAGCTGTGATTTCCACTTATGACTCTGAGAGATGAGGTTACTGCAGACTAATGCTTTTGCTAAGAATAGGAAAGATGAGATTTAAAAAGAAAAGTGAGGTCATCAAAGACCTGCTGAGGCATCCAGGACTTAAGAAACCGCAATTGTAGAACCAAAGGAGCTTCAGAGAAGTGGGCTGATGTTCCATGCTTCTCTTTTTTCCTAGGAATTTGCTAATTCTTAGAGCATGACAAGATGCTATGAAACTTAGCAGAGGGTTTCTTCTAAAAGCAGAGAAGCTGTTAGTTTTATGGGGCTGAGCAGACAGAACTTGGATTTTAGAGATCCCCAGGTAGCTAGTACTTAGAGAAGGATGGTACCAAGAAACTATTTTTTAAAACTTGTTTTCCCCTCACAATGTTTGCTACGCAGAGTCTATAACTGTAAGAAAGTTAATTTGTATTGCTTTAAGCCAATAGCTTTAAATAACTTGTTACAGCAACAATATGAAACTATTACAGAGACATGAGGAAATGATGAAGAAGTCTAACATATATATGACTGAAGGAGAGAAAGTTAGAAGCAGTAATATATATATGTATACATATATACATGTATATACACATACATGTATATATTTTATATATATATTTTTTTTGAGACAGTGTCTCACTCTGTCTCCCAGGCTGGAGTGCAATGGCGCCATCTCGGCTCACTGCAAGCTCCGCCTCCCGGGTTCACACCATTCTCCTGCCTCAGCCTCTGGAGTAGCTGGGACCACAGGCACCCGCCACCACACCAGCTAATTTTTTTTTGTATTTTTAGTAGAGATGGGGTTTCACCATGTTAGCCAGGATGGTCTCGATCTCCTGACCTCGTGATCTGCCCACCTTGGCCTCCCAAATTGCTGGGATCATAGGCATGAGCCACCACGCCCGGCCTAGAAGGAGTAATATTTTAAGAGACAGTGATTGAGAATTTTCCAAAATCGATGCAAATATCAAGACATGGATTTGAAAAGTGCAAGAAATGCCAAGCAAAATAAATACAAGGAGTACCACACTTTCATTCTTCATAGTAAAAATAAAACTGCTGAAAGTAACCAGAGGAAAAAAGACACATCATCTTCAAAGGAACAATTAGCCTGACATCTGACTTGTCAACAGAAATAATGGGGGCCAGAAAACAATACAATGTAACTTTTTTTTTTTTTTTTTTTGCTTTTACCTACTTGGTTTGTTTGTTTGTTTATTTATTTATTTTGAGATGGAGTCTCCCTCTGTCACGCAGGCTGGAGTGCAGTGGCATGATCTCATCTCACTGCAGCCTTTGCCCCTTGTGTTCAAGTGATTCTCCTGCCTCAGCCTTCCAAGTAGCTGGGATTACAGGTGCATGCTACCACACCCAGCTAATTTTTGTATTTTTAGTAGAGACGAGGTTTCACCATGTTGGCCAGGCTGGTCTCGAACTCCTGACCTCAGGTGATTTGCCTGCCTTGGCCTCCCAAAGTGCTAGGATTACAGATGTGAGCTACCACGCCCGGCTGCCTTTTTTTTTTTTTTTAATTGACAAAAATTATATGTATTATGTACAGCATGGTGTTTCGAAATATGTATACATTGTGGAATAGCTAAATTGAGCTAATTAACATATGTATTATCTCACACAATTTATGTAAGAACACTGAACATCTACTCTCTTAGCAGTTTTCAAGAATATAACACATTGTTATTAACTATAGTCAATATATTGTACAATAGCTATCTCAAACTTATACCTCCTGTCAAACTGAAATTTTGTATCCTTTGACCAACATCTTCCCAGCCCCACCCCACCCGTGGTAACTACCATTCTACACTCTACTTCTATGAGTTCAGGTTTTCTAGGTTCCACGTATGAGATCATGTGGTATTTGTCAGTACCAGGCTAATTTCACTTAACAGATAATGCCCTCCAGGTTCATTCATTTTGTTGCAAATGACAGGATTTCCTTCCTCTTTAAAGCTGAATAGTATTCCATTGTGTATATATACCACATTTTCTGTGTTCATCTGTTGATGGATACTGAGGCTGATTCCGTATCTTGGCTATTGTGAATAATGTGGCAATAACCCTGAGAGTGCAGATATCTTTTCAACATAGTAATTTCATTTCCCTTGGGTATATTCTCAGAGAACGCAACCTTTCAGTTCCTTAAAGAAAATAACTGCCAATCTAGAAATCATGATGGCAATTAGAACACATTTGCAACAGAATAATGAAAATACATATGAAAATGTGTGAATCAGTTAAAGCTATACTCAATGAAAAATGTGTAGCCTTAAATGCATATATTAGAATAGAAAAAAGGAAAAATCAGTTATCTAAATACCCATCAAGGTAGGAAAAGAACAGCAAATTAAACCCAAAGTAAGTAGAAGAAAGGAAATAATAGAAAATAGAAATCAATGAAATAGAAAACAAATTGTCGGCCAGGCACAGTGGCTCATGCCTGTAATCTCAGCACTTTGGGAGGCTGAGGTGGGTGGATCACCTGAGGTCAGGAGTTTGAGACCAGCTTGACCAACATGGCAAAACCCCATCTCTATTAAAAATACAAAAATTAGCTGTGCATAGTGGCGGGCGCCTGCAATCCCAGCTACTCGGGAGGCTGAGGCAGGAGAATCACTTGAACCGGGGAGGCAGAGGTTGCAGTAAGCCGAGATCGTGCCATTGCACTCCAACCTGGGTGACAAGAGCGAAACTCCGTCTCAAAAAATAAAAGAAGACAACAAATTGGCAGTAGGGAATAACAAGACCAAAAGTTGGTTCCTTAAAAAGATTGGTAAAATGCGTAGACCTCTAGCAATATTGATAAAGAAAAAAAAAAAAAAAGCATAAATTACCAATATCAGGAATGAAAAGGGAACATTTCTTTACAGATTCTACAGATGTCAAAAAGGTAGGAAGATAATCATGAACAATCTTATATAGACAGATTTGAAATTTTAGATGAAATGGACAAATGGTTAAATGCTTTATTTAAATTGGCATAAAAATTGACGTGAAGAAATACAGTGTCTGAAAACTGTTTTTATCTGTTAAGTAAATTGAATTCAGTATTTAAAATTTTGGCTGGGCATGGTGGCTCATGCCTGTAACATCAGCACTTCAGGAGGCCAAGGCTAAAGAATCATTTAAGGCCAGGAGTTCAAGACCCTGTCTCTACAAGAAAATTTTTAAAATTAGCCAGGCATGGTGATGTGCACCTATAGTCCTAGCTACTCGGGAGGTAGGAAGATCGGTTGAGCCTAGGAGTTCGAGGTTGCAGTAGGCTGTGATTGTGCCACTGCACTCCAGCCTGGGTGATAGAGACCCTGTCTTTAAAAAAAAAAAATCTACAAAGAAAACCAGGTCTACCTGACTTCACTGATGAATTCTTACAAATATTTAAGGAAGAAATAACCCCAGTGTTACTCAAACTCTTCAATAGAATACAAGTTGTTTTACGAGATCATCTAAGCCTTAATGCCAAGACCTGGCAGCTATATTTTGAGAGAAGATATTTACAGAGCAGTATCTTTCATGAACCTAAATGTGTCACTTGGGAATATAGGAACTCTCAAAGAATCTATAGACAAACTATTAGAATTAATAAGCAAACTTATACGAGCAACCAACAGTTAGAAAGTGAAATTTTTAAAATACCATTTACAGTAGAATCAAACAAATCAAATTTAAGTCTTATAAGATCTTTACACAGGAAACTGTAAAACAGAGAGAAGCAAGATGTAATAGGTAGTCATAGATTGGAAGACTTGGTATTGTAAAGATATCATTTCTCTCCAAATTGATCTATAGATTAAATGGAATCCTAATAAAATCTCAGGATTTGTGTACATGATGGAAGGAGGGACTAACAAGTTGATTCTAAAATTCACATAGACATGAAAAGGACTAAATAGTCAAGACAATCTTGAAGAACAAAGTTGTAAGACTTTATCAGATAACAGGATTTATTATAAAGCTACAGTAATTACAGTGTGGTAATGGCGCAAGGACAGACAGATCTGTGGAACATAATTGAGAGCCCAGAAGCAATCCCATATGTATATAATTAATTAATGACAACAGTAGCATCCACCACAGTAGGTGAGGGATGGATTTTTCATTGAATGGTGCCTGGTTGTGTGTGGAAGGGGCAGGGAATGAATCCTTGACCCCTTACCTCACAACATATACAAAAATCACTTCTAATAAGTTTCTAGTTGGATTATAGAGCTAAATGTGAAAGAAAAATTTAAGGAGAAACTGGAAAACACCTTTATGATCTTGGAGTAGGTAATGATCTGAAAAGGAAGGAGAAGGTTGAATAAATTGGAGTTTATGAAATTAAAAACTTCTCTTCATTAAAAGACATTATTATGAGAATGAAAAGACTAGTAGACTAGTTGCAGAGTGAGAATACATATTTGTAATACATGTATTCAACAAGGGACTTGTAGAGCTCTTACAGATCAATAGGAAAAAACAAATAATCAAATTTCAAAAAGGACAAAATACTTCAATAGGCACTCCACAAAAGAAACTATCCAAAGGCCAATATGCATCCACCTATTTTATTTACATCAAATGAGTGCAAATTAAAGCCACAATGAGATACTTGAGACCTCTCAGTATCTTGAGACCCCTCCCTACATCCCCACTGAAATGGCTAAAACTAAAAAGATTTAGAATATCAAGTATTGATGATGTGAAGACACTGAAACTCCTATGTTTCTCGTAGGTGTGTATATTTTTACAGCCGTTTTGGAAATCAGTTTGGCTGTGTATTCCAAAAGGTGATCATACACCCTCTGACCCTCTGACCCAGCTGTTCCTAGATATACACCCAACAGAAATTTATATATATATGTTCACCAAAAGACACAAATGGACAAGAATGTTCATAGTAGCATCATTCTTTTTTTTTTTTTTTTTTTTTTGAGATGGAGTCTCGCTCTGTCGCCCAGGCTGGAGTGCAGTGGCCGGATCTCCGCTCACTGCAAGCTCCGCCTCCCGGGTTTACGCCGTTCTTCAGCCTTCCAAGTAGCTGGGACTACAGGCGCCCGCCACCTCGCCCAGCTATTTTTTTGTATTTTTAGTAGAGACGGGGTTTCACCGTGTTAGCCAGGATGGTCTCAATCTCCTGACGTGATCCGCCCGTCTCGGCCTCCCAAAGTGCTGGGATTACAGGCTTGAGCCACCGCGCCCGACCGTAGCATCATTCTTAATAGCCCAAATGTCCATCGAAATAGAATGGGTAAGCAAATGTTTCTTGTATCTACATGGATGATCATATATCGAGCATAATATCGAGTAAAAGAAGCCAGATAAGTGCATGTAAGTACAAATAATTACATAGTATATGAATAAAGTTCAAAAACAAGCAGAACAAATCTTAGAAGTCACAGTAATTACTTTTACTGGGATAGCGAATGGGAAGGGGCATAAGGTGGGAGACTTCTGCTTGTTGTAATAATCTGTTTATTCTGGTAGGGCTGCAGGTGATACAGTCTATGAAAAGTTGTCAAGCTGTACACTTACAATTTGCATAATTTTTGTTTTATACTCTATTTATTTTGGAGACAGTCTTCTCTGTCACCCAGGCTGGAGTGCTGTGGCACGATCTTGGCTCACTGCAGCCTCCGCCTACTGGGCTCAAGCAGTTCTTCTGCCTCAGCCTCCCAAGCAATCCCATATGTATATAATTAATTAATGACAACAGTGGCATCCACCACAGTAGAGAGGGATGGATTTTTCATTGAATGGTGCCTGGTTGTGTGTGAATGTGCCTGGGACTACAGACACATGCCACCATGCCTGGCTAAATTCTTTTCTTGTATTTTTTTAAGTAGAGATGGGGTTTCACCATGTTGGCCAGGCTGCTCTCAAACTCCTGACCTCAAGTGATCTGCCCACCTCAGCCTCCCAAAGTGCCAGGATTACAGGTGTGAGCCACTGCACCCAGCCATTTGTTTTGTACTTTAAGTTTACTTAAGCCCTTCACTCCCTCAACGACTTGAAGGACTGTATTATTTTTCTCTACATTCCCTATATGCAAACCATGTAGATGGTATGCTTCTACCCCCGCCACTCCATCAAAAGGGCTCTACTAGGTCACTAATAACTTCCATGTTGTCAAAAAACTTGGACATTTTTTGCATTCTCATTTAATCCCAGTAACATATAGGTACATCTTTTTTTTTTTTTTTTTTTTTTCCTTGAAATAGTCTGACACCATGCACTCCTGGCTCTCTGCCTACCTGTGTTCATGTCCTCTTTGCAATCTCCTCCTCTACTCATCTTCTTACTGTTGAGTTCCTCAGGACACAATTCTAACTCCTTTTAACCTGTTATCTCTCCCTAGGTTATACCTTACATTCATGCTTTAAAATACCATCGACTATACTTGCTGGAAACTCTACTATACTTGCTGGAAACTCCTAAACTCCTATCTCCATCTCAGACTTTTCTTCTGTGTACAGAGTACAACTTGATATTTTATCTCAAAGCCATCTTAAAATGAACATGCCTAATCTTAATACTTTTTCTACTTCTACATTTCGAGTATTCCTTATCTCCATAAATGACGGCTCAATCTACTGATTTCTTCATTAAAAATCTTGGGCTCATTCTTTAGACCTCTTACTACTCCCCTTATCCCTTCAACACACACCCCTATCCAGACCACTGCACGATTCTATTGATTCTACCTCCTAAATATATCTCGAATTCACCCTCTTTGCTACATCTTCTCTGTTGTTATCCTTTTCTAAGCCACCGTCATGGTAAGAAGGACTGGTGGACGATTGGAGTAACTTCCCTACTGATCGTTAGAGATCCATTCTCTTTTTTTTTCCTCCCCCAAGACAGAGAGTCTCACTCTGCTGCCCAGGCTGGAGTGCAGTGGCATGTTCTTGGCTCATTGCATCCTCTGCCTCCCAGGTTCAAGCAATTCTCCTGCCTCAGCCTCCCACATAGCTGGGGTCATGGGTGTGCACCACCATGCCCAGCTAATTTTTGTATTTTTAGTAGAGACAGGGTCTCACCATGTTGGCCAGGCTTGTCTCAAACTCCCAATCTCAAGTGATCCACCTGCCTCGGCCTCCTAAAGTGCTGGGATTCAGGTGTGAGCCACCATGCCTGGCCTCTAGATCCATTCTTACACATTCATTCTTTACACAGAAGTCTGAATGACCCTTTAGAAAGCATAAATGTCACATCATGCCCCTCCTTAAAATTCCTCAGAGGTTTACTCTTATACTTTGGGGAAAACCCGGATTTCTGACATAGCCCCAATTCTCTTCAGGATTTGGTTCCTGTCTACCTGCCTTTGTTGCTTTCCTCTCTGGCTCATTTTTCTCCAGCCACAAGCTGCCTTTCACTTCCTCCAAAGCATCAAGTTCTCTCTCACCTCTGGGCCTAATAAGCTAGTTCCTCAGTATGCAACGTACCTACTTAACGTTTAACTCTCAGGTTATGTGTTCCTTCTTCAAAGAAGTCCCCTGTCTAAATGAAATCTCCCCTGTTATTCTATAGCTTTCTGTTCTTTTCCTTCAGGGCATTTTAAACAAATTTAAAGTTTATTTATTGGTATATGTGCTGAACATCTTTCACCTCCAACTCGAGTTTTTCACGAGGGAAGAGACAATTTGTTCACCATTGTATTGCTGGTATCTTAACCATGTACCTGGTAGGTATTATTGAAAATATATAATGAGTAAGAAAATAGATCATGCCATCCTAGGTAAACTACAGGTAGGGAAGTACTTCATAGGTGTGTCCTGTGCCCTGAGAGCATGAAGGAGTTGCTTGTTTCCTCTGGTTTGGTACTTTATTTCTTAAAAATTCCTCTCTGAAAAAGGGACCAAGTAATCACTGTACTGCCTAGAGACAAGTTTTTGATGATTAGTCAGTCTTCTCAGTGCTAAGCTAAATTGGCCGCGTGTGCAGATTTTATTTAAGCCCCCAGAGAGGAATGCACCTGCCTATATTTTTTAGATTGAAACTTTTTTTTTTTCTTTTTTTTGAGATGGAGTTTCACTCTTGTTGCCCAGGCTGGAGTGCAGTGGCGTGATCTTGGCTCACTGCAACCTCTGCCTCCCGGGTTCAAGAGATTCTCCTGACTTAGCCTCCTGGGTAGCTGGGATTACAGGCATGCACCACAATGCCTGGCTAATGTTTGTATTTTTCTAGTAGAGATGGGGTTTCACCATGTTGCCCAAGCTGGTCTTGAACTCCTGACCTCAGATGATCTGCCCGCCTCAGCCTCCCAAAGTGTTGGGATTACATGCGTGAGCTACTGTGTGCAGCCCTAGATTGAAACTCTTTAAAAGTAAAGGTAGAGAGTTCTCAGTAGCAGTCTTGAATAACTTGTCTTCTTTTCTAGAACTGCAATTTTGTTCATTTTTTTGAGACAGGATCTTGCTCTGTGGCCCAAGCTGGAGTGCAGTGGCATGATAACTCACTGCAGCCTTGAACTCCTAGGCAAAAATGATCCTCCCGCCTCAGCCTCCTGAGTAGCTTAAGACTGCAAGCACATACCACCACACTAAGCTAAGTTTTTAGTTTTAATTTCTTTTTTTTTTTTTAGAGACAGGGTCTTACTATGTTGTCCAGGCCAGTCTCAAACTCCTGGGCTCAAGCGATCCTACCACCTTAGCCTCCCAAAGAGCTGGGATTATAGGTGTGAGCCACTGCACTCAGCCAAACTGCAATTTTAAAAAAACATATAAGGGCCCTACAAAGGAAAGGTAGTCTAATCGCATTTGGTTACTCTTGAGATTTACAATATTATTTGTAAGTATTATTAGCTATTTTAGTCACATAAATATGCCATAATGCAACCAGAGTAAGTATATGACATGTCTTTTAATCACAATAATCAGAATAATGCAAAAAATGACCATACTTCATAATATTAATGTATTCATGTGTTTTATAAGTTATACACATCTATTACGATTTGATATTACAAGATACTCTGCATTTTCTTATATAGCTTATGTTTGCTTTCTTCATCCTAGATATAGTTTTTAATTAAATTATTGTTTTTGAAGCTGATTTTAGTACAATAAGATGTTTAATTGCACATTTGATAGAAAATTATAAACACAACAATTTGAAACAGCTTTCAGGCTACTAGCATTTCCCAAAACCCATTAAAAAATGTCTGTTTACTACCAAATTTAAACCAGATGAATTTCATTTCAAGAGAAAATGTTTTCGAGGTTTTTTTTTTGTTTTTTTGTTTTTTTGAGACGGAGTCTCCTCTGTCACACAGGCTGGAGTGCAGTGGCGCGATCTCGGCTCACTGCAACCTCCACCTCCCGGGTTCAAGCCATTCTCCTGCCTCAGCCTCCCGAGTAGCTGGGACCACAGGCACCCACCACCACACTGGCTAATTTTTTTGTATTTTTAGTAGAGACGGGGTTTCACGGTGTTAGCCAGGATGGTCTTGATTTCCTGACCTCATGATCCACCCACCTCCGCCTCCCAAAGTGCTGGGATTATAGGCATGAGCCACCGCACGTGGCTGTAGGTTTGGAGTTCATTATAAAGAAAAACTTTCCAATTGTCAGAGCTATTGAAAAGTGGGAGTAGACATTCCCGAGAGACTTTCAGGTTGGGGGCTGAGCCTCGGTTGTATGGTTGGACTCAGTGATCTTTGTGGGACCTTCTAATCCTGGAATTATCTTAATCAATGCTGCTTTTTAAAATTTTACTTTCTAAAACTGTGGCATATACAGTAAAGTATAAAAATCAATGAATTTTTACATAGATATATACATGTGCCTGTGAATATTTTCATCACTCTGGGAGGCTCTTCAGTCATTACCTTCTCTCTCCCCACCAGAGATAACCACTATTCTGATTTCTGTCACTATACGGTTGTTTTACTTGTTATTGAGCTTCATATAAATGTATTCATAGAATATTTATTCTCGTGGGTCTGGCTTCTTTTGTTCATGATTATATCTATGAGCTTCATCCGTGTTGCATGTAGCAGTAGTTCAATCTGTATAGTATTCCACTGATTTCATTGTAAGACTGTATCATAACATAGCCATGCTACTGTTGATGGACACATGGGTTGGTTCCACTTTGAGGTTATTATTTAAAAAGCTGCCATGAACATTCTCATACATGTCTTCGGTTGGTTATATACACTCATTTCTCACTAGGAATGGAGTTGCTGGTTCATAGGATAGGTGTGTTTTAACAGGTATTGCTAAATAGTTTTCCAAAGTGATTGTCCCCATTTAGATTCCCAGTAGCATCCTAAGAGAATTTCTGTTCTTCTTCATCCTTGGTACCTCTGTGTATTGTCATTTTTTTTTTATTTTAGCCAGTCTGGTGGGTATATAATACTAACTCTTTTTCTGTAGCTATCGATAATTTGGATAGTCTCTTTATGAAGTGCTTGCTTTGTATTTAACCCCCTTTTTTTAAAAAAAGGGATAATTTATTTTTAATCTTAGTGATATTTAGGAGTTCTTTGTATATTCTAAATATGAGTCTTTAGGGAATATATGTATTACAAATACAATTTCCCAGTCTGTGGCTTGCCTTTTTACTCCTTTAACATGATCTTTTGATGAACAGACATTCTTAACTGTAGTGGACTCCAATTTGTCACTTTTCTCTAATGTGGTTAGTGCTTTGTCCTCTTCAAGAAACCTTTGCCTAGCCTAAGATCATGAAGACATTTAGACCAGTAATTCTTAAATTGTAGTATTAAACTAGATAATAGCAAACTTTTGTTGGTTTACACACACAAAAAGAACTAAATAGATAGAAATGTACTATTTTTTTCCATAATTTATTTTGAAACTTTGGGTATTAACTATAAACAAGTAGATAATGATATTTAAATCTGAAATTTATTAACTGAGAAAGTGTCAGTTAGGATAGGCTAGGTTATTGCTATTTATATTGCTGTGGTAATAAACAACCACAAAATCTCAGTGGCTTTCTTTCTTCACTTATGCTATTTGTACAAAGTGGGTCAACATGGGGCTATGCTATTTGTCGTCACTTAGACAACCAGGCCGATGTAAACTCCATCACAATATATACTTTCACAGTCACTGTATTCAGGGGAGGGAAACATGGCAAATTGCTTATAGACTCAGATTTTCTGCCCAGAGGAATCATATGTCACTCACTGTCATTGCCCATGAGTTACATGGGCCTTGTGTCTTCTCTGAGGCAGTGAGGAAGTTTCCTCTTATGTTTCTGAAAGGAGATCTAAATATTTTTGAATAGCCATAGTGACTATCACAGTTAAACATGAGTAAGTTACTTAACCCCTCTGTGGATCAGTTTGTTCACTATAAAATAGGAGCTAATGATAATATCTACTTGATATGGTGGATGTGAGGATTAAGTGGGATCATACATATATAGCTCTTAAAATAGTGCCTGGTACTTAGTAAGCAATAAATTCTTGCTGCAATTATTGCTATCATTGTTGTTATTAGGCTCTTACTATATGATGACACCATACTACCTGCTTTATTTACACAGATTAGTTCTTGAGATAACTTCTTTATAGTATATACTATTGCTCTTCTCATTTATAGGATAGGAAAACATTGGTTCAGAGCTTTTGACTAGCTTGCCCAAGTTCCACAGCTAATAAGTAAAATATGAGATTGGAATCTAGGCAGTCTGACTCCAGAGCCCTCAATATAAACTGAGACTCCCTCCCAGATAGCAAATAAATATGAACAGAATTCAGAAATGCATACCATGCTTAGAGAACTCTGTGTTTGTGTACATATATGTTTATGGTTGTGATTTTGTATTGAATTTTTAATATATTCCTATTTTCTGCTAGTTTGTTAGTGTTTCTATTTCATATAATTAAATATACTGTTTCTCGGTATTCTATGTAGTCTAACAACTAAACAAATTTGAAGTTGATTTTGTTCTTCATTAACAGGTGAAAAAACTTGAGCCAGAGTCGTTTAGTGATCCCAGAAACCAGTTAGTTGGTAGCATATCCTGAACTCAAAGTCAGATTTCCTGACTTCGATTCAGAGCTCTTCCTGCTGCCTCAGGTTGTCTCCTTGTAGTTTATGCTGCACATCATCCTTTATCAATATTTGAGAGGCTTTTTCTCCCCAGATTTTGAGTGAATTCGTTGTAGAAATCACAGGTAAGCTATTTTTCTTCATAGCTCACATTACTATGTCTTGATTGTAATTTATCAATTTTGTCTTTTAAATATTCTAATGTTACTAAACACCCAGGGCCAAATTAAATATTTGGAGAGAGTTTCTAGTAAGAATAAATGCCTCCAGAGAAGATTCTGTGGAAAAATGTTGTAATGATGAGCTTAAGAGTACCAATAACTTTTCTTTTTCATGTAAGGCAGTTTAGAGTCCAATTTCTGAAGGCACAGAGATGCCACTGGAATTAGAGATGAATCAAACACATTACATTTTAGGTTTATCTTAAGGTATATTGGCAAGAAGTAAAACAACAACTTATCAAAAGCTTGTTACTTTTCCTGCCAGTGGCATAAGAATGTACATATAACAGTCTCAGATGTATTGTAATTTTCAGAGTTAAACCTCTTAAGGAAATGTTCATTTTCATGGTCTGTTTTCCCATAATTAAATGGTATTCTTGTTTGGTAATTGCAGTGTATTTTCATGTAACTTATCTGGAAAGTTAACAGGATGTAAATTGAGTTACAACTTCTCAATCTATTGCTATGTAGTGGAGATATTCAATAAGGAAGTCATAGTACTTTTTTCCCCTCAGTATCAAAATATGTCGGTTATCTGTCATGAAAATGAACGGAATCTGTGCTGTGTGTTATTGCACTCATGGGGAAATATTGTTTTGAGGCTACATGATCCTTGTTCTGGCCTCATTCTATTTAAAACATTAATTTTTGTTAAAATAAATACTGCTTTATAAAACTGAATGAAGAATTTAAGGGAATTTTTAATATAAAGCATGAGGTTTATAAATTGTGCCCTTACTCTGCCTGTTAAACATGCTTACTCTTCTCTGCCCTGTAGTGCTAATTCTGATGAGAGAGAGAAAGAATATATCATTAGCAACTATCTTTAAGGCATTTTTTCAGCAATAAGCTAGAAACTCTTCTGTTTGTTTGTTTGTTTTTGAGACGGTGTCTTGCTCAGTCACCCAGGCTGGAGTTAGAAACCCTTCTAATGGTGTTTGTATGGAAAGGGGAGTATGGAGAGTCTGGCAAAAAGGGAATTTTAGCTCTATGTGTAGCCATATTTTTTTGAAAAGGAAACTATCCAAGTATTGCATGTGAAATTAAAATTTAATTTTAAAACATCTGTGATCTTTGATGGCACTTTTCCTCTTTCTTTAAAGTAACATAACCATACTGCTGAAGGTTGAGTTTAAAACAAAGATTGGAAAGTAATTATTCATAATTTCACCACCCTGACGTAACTACTTTGAACTACTTCTTTTTTTTTTTTTTTTTTTTTTGAGACAGAGTCTCGCTCTGTCACCCAGGCTGGAGTGCAGTGGTGCGATCCTAGATCACTGCAACCTCCACCTCCTGGCTTTAAGCGATTCTCCTGCCTCAGCCAACAGAGTAGCTGGGATTATAGGCTCCTGCCACCACACCCGGCTAATTTTTGTATTTTTTGTAGAGACAGGGTTTCACCATGTTGGCCAGACTGGTTTTGAACTCCTGACTTTAAGTGATTGCCCACCTCAGCCTCCCAACACTTTGAACATTTTGATGTTTTTCCTTCCAATCTTTTTTCTTATGTATCTGTTGTTGTTATTATTATTATTATTATTTAGGGTCTCACTCTGTCACCCACACAGGAGTGCAGTGACATGATCTCAGCTCACTACAACTTGCACCTCCCGGGTTCAAGCCATTCTCCTGCCTCAGCTTCCAGAGTAGCTGGGATTACAGGCGCCCACGACCATGCGTGGCTAATTTGTATTTTCCGTAGAGACAGAGTTTCACCATGTTGGCCAGGCTCGTCTTGAACCCCTGACCTCAAGTGATCCACCCATTTCTGCTTCCCAATACTTTGAACATTTTGATGTATTTCCTTCCAATCTTTTTTCTTATGTATTTATTGATGATGATGATGATGATGATGATGATGATGATGATGATGACAGGGTCTCAGTCTATCATCTAGGCTGGAGTGCAGTGGCACTATCATGGCTCACTGCAGCCTCGACTTCACAGGCTCCAGCAATCCTCCCACCTCAGCCCAGCCTCCCTAGTAACTGGGACCACAGGCGCGTGCCACCATGCCCAGCTAATTTTTGTATTTTTGGTAGAGATGAGGTTTTGCCATGTTGCCCCAGCTGGGCTCAAATTCCTAAGATCAAACAATTCACCTGCCTCAGCCTCCCAAAGTGTTGGGATTACAAGTATGAGCCAACATGTCTGGCCTGTATCTGATCTGTTCTTTTAATATAATCCATATACCTTCTCATAAATATTTCATTGATAACTTTGTAATATAATTTTTAAAATAGCTTTCACATACTTTTATTGTTTGTAGAGCTTGTAAAGAAATATTTGATCCTCACGGTATCCCTTTGACGTAAATAGAATAAGTTTTAGCCCCATTTTGCATATAAGGGTATTGAAGCAGATGCTCCTATAATGCCTCTACTTGGTACTGTAGTAGACTTCTGTTCATGACAGAAGTACTTGCTAACACAGGCAAGTGAGTGCATTTAATGTTGAAAGAACAAAACAAATCGTTCTGTAGACTCTTACTCCCTGGACTTAGTCCTTCCTAACTGGGCTAAGTGAACCTTTGAACAGCAGTAGGCAATGCTGAAAATACAGATTTTGTCAGATTTTAGTAAGTGCTCTAAACACCCAAGAATCTTGAAGTGATATAATGAAAGTTACAGCAAATGTGGTTTTAAACTTGTTTTTTCTTTTTTGTTTCACCTTGAAAAAAAGAAACAATCAGTAGCTTTTAAATATAAAAGATTAAATCTAACTGCTTGTTCTGAATTACTATGGTACGGTGAGTGAGAACTGAGGCTCTGTGTATGAAAGTTGAAGTCTTATCATACTGAGTAGGTTATCAGTGGAGAAATGTTCCTAGGAAACTGTCTTGTAGAACTTAAATGTGTCAAATTTGAATTCTGTGGCTATTTGTAACTTTCTGAAGTCCTGAGCATTGTTACTAGGTTTCAAAGGCAAAATATAGCAAAATAATTCTGAGTTTTTAAATTTCTTTCAGTTTAAACTGTAAGGCATGTTACAATTGTGCCTATTCATCTTGTGAGGAAAGCTCTAAATTTCATCTTACTGTTCAGAGTAGTAAAGACCACTAGCTGCTTTGCCTCCCTGTGACTAAAGTTTTCTGTCTTCAGCTTTTGGCTGAGGAAATTCCTCTGCCATCGAGTGTCCTCTGTTTTTCTTTTAGGAAATCTTCCTAGGAAGCAAATTTAATTTGTAAGTCAGTTGATTAAAATGAAAAACACTTTGATGGGATTAATTTCCGTTTATTATATTATAGTTTTTATAAATGTTCTTCAATTTTCCTTCTCAAACATGTTGTCTTTTACTTGCAGTTTCATTGGCTTTTGAAAGGGCAAACGATTTAGGATTTGTTGCCTGTAAAAGAAAGAAACATTCTTTCTACCTCCTCTCTTCAGTGTTGTCTCACAGCTGCAGGTTTGAGCTGAAGAGCCATGTAAAATGTAAGAAAATAGAGGAGCAGTGTTCCTTGAACTAATAAGGACCCTTTCCCTGGAATTATTAACTATGAATTTTATGTTTGAGTTCAGATACTAGGGACCTTTGTTACTTCTGCTTTCTCATACAGTAGTTCCCCTTTATCCATAGGGGTATATCCGAAGACCTCCAGTAGGATGCCCGAAACCATGGATAGTAACAAATCCTATACATATGGTATACATGAATTTCTCTTTCATCACAATTTCACAGATTTATCTTTACTGTAGATCTTAGCAACCTCAGCATTTGTATTTTTTTCCTTTTGTTAAGTTGGGAACTTTTACCTTTTCGCTTGAAGAAGCACTTTACAGCTTCTCTTTGGCATATCCAAATCGGCAGCCTTACTGCTCTTCTGCTTTGGGACCATTGTGAAGTAAAATAACACCAGCCCTGCGATACTGCCACAGTCGATCCGATAACCTAGAAGGCTGCTAAGTGACTAATGGGCAGGTAGTGTATACAGCATAGATATGCTGGACAAGGGGAGGATTCCCATCCTGGGTGGGATGGAGCAGGACAGCATGGGATTTCATCACACTACTCCAAACAGTGTACAACTTAAAATTTATGAATTGTTTATTTCTGAAACTTCCCATTTAATATTTTTGGACTGTAGTTGACCACAAGTTAACACACCTGGCAAAGAAAAACCACAGATAAGGGGGGACTACCATGTATGCTGATTACGTTGCTTTTCACACACTCCAGCCTTGAATTATATTGTTTTAGAGCTACCTACCTTAGTATGAATCTGGATTTCCAAACACGTAAGGACCCAGAGCTGTGTGATCCTTCTCAGGTGTTTTCTCAGATGGTGTTTTCTGTTTCCTTCAGCTTTCTAGTGCATCTATGAATTTATTAGGATAATTAACAGTTACTTTAGCCGGTTACCCCACCCATTCAATTCCTGTTTCTCTGTTTTTCTCATGTATTTAAATAAATACCATTACACACATCAGCCATTACCCTCTTTCCACGTCCCCTACTAGATTATGAACTGTAAAATAATAAGGGTTGTTGGGTTTTTTAAATCTTATTTACCTCTGTATCTTTGATGCCTAACACAGTGACACATGATAAACTGAAAAACATTGTTTTTCAGCTTTAAAAAAAAACTCATAACTCTTCTTGATAAATACGTAAATTCCCTTTTCTGATATACCCTGCATGATATACCTTTCATGATATACCTTGGTGTGGTTTTACTCGCTCCAAGATGTGAGTAAAAAGTATACATACATATCTTTACCAAACAAGAACATTAACTTTTTGCACTTTGTGTACTTAACAAGCTTGGTTATGTTTTTTGCTTTTTCTCCAAATACAAAATTGACTGTCACTGAAAACACCTTTTCATATATCACATGGCCTCCTAGAGGGAATAAGGCTTTACTGGCATTCCCTATTCCAGCTTATATGTACCCACCTTTTTACTGTTTCATAGTACACCCATGTCCCAGGAAATTGGGTAAGTACTTTACACTAAGGAAATAATTCCAGGTTTTATTGGATTACTTTAACTCTTAGTTCAGACACTGGTCCAGAAGTTGTCTTACTTGGGCAATCACCTTCTTGTTTACTAATAATAAAAGCAGTGCTTAGATTGCCTCTGCAGGAAGGGCAACTTGTGACCAACAGGCACCATGAAAAAGCCAACGAGGTGGACTGTGACCTCAAAAGGCAGCACTCTGGTTGTAAAACGACAACTTTTGCTTTGGAAGAGAAAGTGTTTTTTATTTTCCCTGTGTTACACCATGCTTTACAAAAACTGATATAAAATACTATTCCTCGATGTTTTGGTTTTGTGGAGTTTTTTTCTTCACAACACATTTTGTGTCCTAACATTGACAGTTCTCCATCAAGGTTCAATTGAGGGCGCAAAAGGCATATACAGTGATCCAGTTGCCTAGCAAAAAATCTGAACTGTACCAGTTTCTCTTTTGATGATCTAGTACTTCTGTGATTTTTAAGAAAATACCTGATTTAAGTTTCTAAAATTTTTACTTCAAAAAAATCATATAGTTTCACATAAGGAATTTGGAGAAGAAAATCACAAAGATAGAAGATTAATTTTTGTTTCTAATTCTGGCCTCTTTTTCTCACTTTTTATTTTTCGAAAACAGAGTCTCTACAAGGAAGATAACAGACTGTAAAATTCTACAAAGCAAACCTACACATCACTTAACACCAGACACCATCTGGGTTACGTAATGAAGGTGATCAACAAATGTTTGTTGAAATATAAACTCTCTAGGCATTTGCATTAGATGGAGGCTGGATTATTTCTTTTGTGGCCAAAATCCCCCACTATATTTAGCTTCAAAAAATTTGTAAGTAGTATATTGTTAGTACAACTCACCCTTTTTTACTAAACTGATTATAAGACTACAGTTAACGTATATGCAGGCCACAGTTTATAGATTCTAGTCCTGGTGTTTTTCCCAGTTATTTTGAACTTAGAAACTAGCTTTACCTTCAAAATATATTAAGAATCTGACCACTTCTCACCATCTCTACTACTGCTATTCTGATCTAATTCTTTCAGTTGTTTTGTTGCAGTCGCTTCCCAAATAATTTCCTTACTTTCTCTTTTCCCTCACCACCTTCATTCAGTCTGTTCTCAAAATAGCAGCCAGAATGATCCTATAAACTGTTAAATTTTATGCCTTATCTGCTGAAAACCTTCCAGTAGCCCTAGTTAGCTTTCAGACTTCATCTCCTTTTGCCACTAGTTTAGTCCAGCCACATTCGCCACCTCCTCAGTCACACCAGGTGGACTCCTTTGCTCTAGCTGTTTCCTCTGCTAGGGCCACTCTTTCTCCACATACATGCATAGTTCTTTCATCTCCTTTAGGGCTTTCCCCAAAGATTATCTCAGTGAAGCCTTTCATGGCCTCTGTATATAAAAAATTGCAGACACCCCCTTTCCTTGAACTGTTCCTAACCTCTTTCCCTGCTCTGTTTTTTCTTGGTACTTCAAAGTATGTATCATTATTCATTTTACTTATTTTATCTTGTTTTTTGTCTGTTCTAGTACACTGAGAGCTCTATGAGTGCAAGGATCTTTGCCTGTTTTGATGACTACTGTATTCCCAATGCATAGAAAATGCCCAGGATGGTAGATAATATTTGTTGAATGAATGGATCAGTTTCTCTATAGTTTGGTTCCTAGGGTAGCCTACCAACATTTTAAAATAAATAATAAAGCTGGGCGTGGTAGCTCACGCCTGTAATCCCAGCACTTCGGGAGGCTGAGGTGGGTGGATCATGATGTCAGGAGTTCAAGACCAGCCTGGCCATGATGGTGAAACTCCATCTCTACTTAAAAAAAAAAAAAAAAAAAATTAGCTGGGCGTGGTGGCAGGCACCTGTAATCCCAGCCACTTGGGAGGCTGAGGCAGAGAATTGCTTGAACCAGGAGGTGGGAGTTGCGGTAAGCAGAGATCAAGGCACTGCACTTCAGCCTGGGCGACAGAACGAGACTCATCTCAAAAATAAATAAAATAAAATAAAATAAAAATCAATAATAGTCATAGGAGTCTGGGCTATCAGTTTTAGGTCTAGAGAGCCATATTTTCTGTCCACCCCCACCCTGGTGCCCAGCCAAACACACCCCTCCTTATGCCCTTCTCTTGAAGCAGCAAGCCTTATGTTTAGACCCTAATTGTCTCTCCGTACCCCAACCCTCCCCCAAAACCTAAGTATTTAATTACTCCCAAGTTGCCTCTTCTCTCTCCTCATCTTTTTCCCTCTCATCTCTCATATAAAAACCTACGGTGAAAGAGTTTTTAACTGAACCCCAGTTAACTGCCTGGCAGGATTAGCCAGTGTTCTCATTCCCACTGTAAAACATATTGATTAATGTCCACAGCCTACTGATTGCTTTTAGCTAAACGTTCACAGCTGGTAGACTACTCTCTAGTAAGCCTCTTTTCCTTCCTCCAGTTAAATTGTATGCATATCAAAGTCAGTTGTGTTTATTCCCAAACCTCTTTATACCAGTTCTCTAGCATAATAAAATATATAATTATAATATTCTAAATATATAATATGGTAATTTAAAAATGAATGAATGTTATATTTTAGAGTGCTTTTAGATTCACAACAAAAGTGAGCAGAAAGTACAGAGACTTCCCATATATTCCCTGTCCCCCCGCACACACACAGCCTCCCCAACTATCAATATCCCTGGCACCAGAATGCTGCATTTGTTACAATCAATGAACCGGTATTAACACATCATCACCATAGTTTACATAGTGTCCATCACTCTTGGTGTTGGACAATCTGTGACTTTTGACAGATTTATAATGACATGTATCCACCGTTGTACCACATAGAAAGTTTCACTGCCCTAAAAGTCAGGTGTTCCACCTATTCATCCTACTCCCCTGGCAACCACTAGTCTTCTTACTGTCTCCATAGTTTTGCCTTATCCAGGATGTCAAATAGGTGGATGGATTTACAACATGTGGGTGGGGTTTTCCTTATCCAAAATGCCTGGGACCAGAAGTGTTTCAGGCTTCAGATTTTTTCAGATTTTTGAATATTTGTATACACATAATCAGATAATGTTGGGAATGAGACCCAAGTCTAAACAGGAAATCCATTTATGTTTTATCCATTTACCTTACACATGGCTTGAAGGTAATTTTATAACAATGATTTTATTAATTTTGTGTATGAAACGAAGTTTGTGTACATTGAACCATGAAAAAGCAAAGGTGTCACTCAGCCACCCACATGTACAGTCTGTGATTGTTTGGCATCACCATTATTCCTGATTCTGAATTCATGTGCTACCAATAAGCAAATCATTTTCTTACACTGATTTGCACATAAGCACTTAACAGTAAAAAATGTGACATACCATTATTACAGTGAAAAATAATGTGTTCAGGGTAAGCAGCACAGTAGTATCACCAGTGCACCTGTGCCAGCTGTTAACAACAAACAATGGCAAGTTGAATAAACTAAATAGCATGTGCCAGTGTTTTTATTGTGACCCATGATGTGAAGTCCCATGTGGAATTTTTGTGTTTTGTATTTTCACACAATGAAGGAGAGCTCTTGTTCCACATCCTTGCCAGCATTTGGTGGTATCAGTGTTTGGGATTTAGGGCATTCCAATAGGTGTGTAGTGGTAACTCGTTATTGTTTTAATTTCCTCTTGGGTTATCAAGTGGGCCCTCAGGAAATTTCAGATTTTGGAGCATTTTGAATTTCTGATTTTCAGATTAGGGATGCTCAATTTTTATAGCCTTTTCAGATTGACTTCTTTCACTTAGTGTAATATGCACTAAGTTTCCTCCATGTCTTTTCATGGCTTCATAACTCATGTCTTTTTAGCAGTGAATAATATTCTGTTATCTGAATGTATCACAGTTTAGCACTCACTTACTGAAGGACATCTTGGTTATGCCCAAGTTTTGGCAATTATGAATAAAGCTACTATAAACATCTGTGTGCAGGTTTTTGTGTGTACATATGTTTTCCATTCATTTGGGTAAATACTAAGCTAAGAAGTGCAATTGCTGGATTGTATGGCAAGAGTGTGTTTAATTTTGTAAGAAACTGCCAAACTGTTTTTTGAAATGTCTATACTGTTTTGTATTCCCACATAACGAAGCAGAGTTCCTGTTGCTCCGCATCATTGTCAGCATTTAGTGGTGTTAGTGTTTGGGATTTTGGCCATTCTAATAGGTGTGTAGTGGTAGCTCATTATTGTTTTAATTTGCAGTTAGAGTTGGCCCTATGTATCCTTGGGTTCTGCATCCACAAATTCAATCAATTTGGGGTGGAAAATACAGTATTCGAGAGACACAGAACCTGTGGATACAGGGCCGACTTTTTGTAGTCATGGGTTCTGCAGGGCCAGTTGTGGGACCTAAGCATCTACAAATTTTGGTATACACAGGAATCCTGGAATCAATCCCACATGGGTATTAAGGAACAACTACACCTAATGACATATGATGTTGAACATCTTTTCATATGCATAATTACTATCTGTATATCTTCCCTTTTTTTGAAACAGTGTCTCACTCTGTCGCCCAGGATAGAGTGCAGTAGCGCAGTCATGGCTCACTGCAGCCTCGACCTCCCAACCTCCTGGGCTTAAGTGATCTTCTCACCTCAGTCTCTCTAGTAGCTGAGACTACAGATGCATGCCACCATGCCTGGCTAATTTTTGTGTTTTTTGTAGAGATGGAGTTTTGCCATGTTGCCCAGGCTGGTCTCAAGACCCTGGGCTCTGCCTGGGCCCTGGGCTCCCTCACCTCCACCTCCGAAAGTGCTGGAACTACCGGCATGAGCCATCATACCCAGCCCAAGTATCTGTATGTCTTCTTTGGCAAGTCTGTTCAGAGCTTTGGCCCATTTTGGGTTATTCATTTTTTTGTCTATATTTAAGCATCCTTTGTACATTTTGGATAACAATTATTTATCAGATGTGTCTTTTGCAAATATTTTCTCTCAGTATGTGGCTTATCTTCTCATTTCTTGATGTGTCTTTCTCACAGCAACATTTTTTAATTTTAATGAATTCTAATTTATCAATGTTTTTTTCATGGATTGTTCCTTTGTTGTCATATCTAAAATAACATTGACATAATCATCTAGGTTATCTCCTATATTATTATGTCATCATCTAGGATCTTGTAGTTTTGTGGTTAACATTTAGGGCTGTGATTCATTTTTAGTTAATTTCTGTGAAGGGGGTAAGGTCTGTGTCTAAATTCATTTTTTTGCATATAGATGTCCAGTCGTTCCAGCACCATTTGTTGAAAAGACCATCTTTGCTCAATTGTATTGCCTTTATATTTGCTCCTTTGTCAAAGATCAGTTGCCTATATGTATGTGGGTCTACTTCTGGGCTTTCTGTTCTGTTCTATTAATCTATTAACATTTTCTTTCACTGATACTACATTGTCTTGATTATAGTATGGTATGTCTTTAAGTCAGGTGGTGTCAGTCCTCCAACTTTGCTCTTCTCCTTCAGTATCGAATTGATTATGCTGAGTCTTTTGCTGCTCCATATAAACTTTAGCATCTGTTACCAGTAGCCACAAAATAACTTGCAGAGATTTTGATTGGTATTGCATTGAATTGTTATTGCATTGAATTGAATTGATAGATTAAGGTGATGAGAACTGACATCTTGACAATATTGAGTCTTCCTACCCATCAGCATGGAATGTCTCCACTTACTTAGTTCTTCTTTGATATCTTTCAACAGAGTTTTGTAGTTTTCGTCATCTAGATCTTGTATATATTTTGTTAGTTTATATATAACTAAGTATTTCATTTTGGGAGGTGCTAATGTAAATGGTAATATGTTTTTAATTTCAAATTTCACTTGTTCATTGCTGGTATATAAGAAAGCAGTTGACTTTTGTACCTTAAACTTTTATCCTGCAACCTTGCTATAATTGCTTATTAGTTCTAGGAAGTTTTCTTCCCCCCCCCCAATACTTTCAGATTTTCTCCATATAAACTCATGTCATTTGCAAGCAAAGTGAGTTTTGTTTGTTTCCAATCTGTATACTTTTTATTTCCTTTTTTCTTTTTTTTTTTTTTTTTTTGAGACGAAGTTTTCGCTCTTATTACCCAGGTTGGAGTGCAGTGGCGCTACTTCAGCTCACTGCAACCTTCACCTCCCAGGTTCGAGCGATTCTTCCACCTAAGCCTCCCGAGTAGCTGGGATTACAGGTGACTGCCACCACATCCAGCTAATTTTTTATATCTTTAGTAGACACGGGGTTTCTCATGTTGGCCAGATTGGTCTCGAACTCCTGACCTCAGGTGATCTGCCCGCCTCAGCCTCCCAAAATACAGGGATTACAGGCATGAGCCTGGCCTTTTATTTCCTTTTCTTATCTTACTGGATCAGCTAGTACTTCCAGTACAATGTTGAAAAGCAGTGGTAAGAGGGGACATTCTTGCCTTAATGGGAAGCTTTGAATTTCTTGCTATTAAGTATGATGTTAGCTAGAGGTTTTTTGTAGAGATTCTTCATCAAATTGAGAAAGTTCTCTTTTCCTAGTGTGCTCAAGTTTGTCTGTTTTTAATGAATGGGTGTTGATTTTCTGCATCTATTGATATGGTCATGTGACTTTTTTTCTTTAGCCTATTGATGTGATGGATTACATTAATTGAATTGTAAAATATTATAGGAAAAAGAATCCTGGAAAGATTCTGCACTCAGATTGCTTTTTAAGTTCTTGTTATATTTTAAAAATCTGAAACTAGAAATTATAGGCAGGACATTCTGGATGTGGAAAATGCAATGTTATAGGACTCCGATTAGTGGATGAATACGCGAAGGAAAGGCTTTGGACCTACATAAAAAGATTGGTGAATGGAAAAATATTAATGTTTTTAATTAAAATATTTAAGTGCATTTTTTTTTTCTGATTCCTTCAATCAACTTTTTCAGTTAACCAGCAGCTAATTGTTTGGCTAAGTGAACTTCTACTTTACTTCCTCCTATCCAGCTGGATCTCTGATATTGGGTGTCTACTTGGTTGAACTTCTGGGTTTTTGCTTTCAAAGAGTTTGCTAGTAAGGCAGTAGAATCTTAGTTGATGAAATTTTTAGGCAGTATAAAGAAGTGAAAAAACTTTCGACTAAAAGCAAAAACAGTTGCAGGGAAAGGTTCTGGGGACTCACTGAGAAGACTTGCCTTACCAAGGGGTCTTTCACAAAAGTCTCTTCCTTCTCTTTCTGCTTAGAGTGTTCTCCTGTCCCCAACCATTCCTTTTTGCTTAACCTACTACTACTCCTATTCTTAGAAGAGATCCCAATCTTATATGTCTATAAAACAGCACAGGTAATGTAAATGAATGAAGTGAGCAGAGTGGAGACTATGTTAGAGACAGCTGTTACCCAGGACCAACCAAATGTTGCCTTTGTTGGATGTAGGCTGGTTTGGGCAGATTTTTTTTAATAAAGGAATTCAAAGATTTGTCTTATAACTGCCCATTTTTCTATATTGGCAACTTATTCAAATATTTTAAAAAATACATTGCAGACTCCCCCAAAAATGTGCATGTTGAATGTGGCCTGTGGGCTTCCAGTTTATAGACTCTACTTTTTAAAGCACTCTCAGGCAGCTTTTTCCTGTCGTAGTATTTGTGTATATTTGTGTACGTCAGTATTGCATTTAGCATGTTTTTTAATGATTATTTCCCATCTACTGAAAGTGAATTATACCTTGAGGGCAGTATCCATATAGACAACATACTACTCATATTTAAATTTCCAGCCCTAGTATAGTGCCTAGTATTTGGTTAATTTCAATCAGTGTTTGGGTAAATGAACAAGCAGACACATTTGTTAGTTTTCCTCTTTTTTTTTTTTTTTTTTTGAGACGGAGTTTCGCTCTTGTTGCCCAGGTTGGAGTGCAATGGCACAATCTCGGCTCACCACAACCTCCACCTCCCAGGTTCAGGAGATTCTCCTGCCTCAGCCTCCCAAGTAGCTGAGATTACAGTCATGTACCACCACGCCAGGCTAATTTTCTATTTTTAGCAGGGTTTCTCCATGTTGTTCAGGCTGGTCTCGAACTCCCGACCTCAGGTGATCCACCCGCCTCGGCCTCCCAAAGTGCTGGGATTACAGGCGTGAGGAGCCACCGCCCCCGGCCCAGTTTTCCCTTTTTTTTTTTT
>NW_012102488.1:1875690-1934396 GCF_000951045.1 Mandrillus leucophaeus
AGCTGGGACTACAGGCGCCTGCTACCACGCCCGGCTAATTTTTTGTATTTTTAGTAGAGATGGAGTTTCACCGTGTTAGCCAGGATGGTCTCGATCTACTGACCTCGTGATCCGCCCGCCTCGGCCTCCCAGAGTGCTGAGATTACAGGCGTGAGCCACTACACCCGACCCAGTTTTCCCTTTTTTACTGGGTAAGAGATTGAAGTCACTTGAGTAAATGTTGAGCAAAATTGATGTTAAAGATTCAATACTTAGACATGAATATCTAACATAAATGGAAAGTTGAAAATTCCAGTACAGAATATACATCAATTAGCCATGTTCACTAAAGTAGACGTGAACACTGACTCCATTTTTTGAAGATAGTCTCGCTCCTTACAAATAATAAAGGAGAATGTATATATGAGGAAACATTTAGAGAGTGTATTGAGTGTCCCCCAGTTTCAGAGTTAATCCATTTAAAAGATACATAATCTGCAAAAGTGCCTGTTTGAGCAATAAATAAATACTAATTGAATGAGGAGCCTCCTTCAGTTGAGGGGTAAGGTGTGGCTTTAGGCAAAGTCTGGCCACAATATTATGATGAAGCTATGAAATCAAATGTATATTTAACAAACACCCATGATATGCTCAAAACTGGAGTGGGGGAAATTTAAAGGTAAACAAGGCACTGTTCATAACGTAACAAAACATATAACTAAGGTTTAGAAAAGGCAAGTGTAGTACAGTGAGTCAAGTATTATGATGGGTGTTTAGTACAGAATGCTCTGGTGGTACGTAAAAGGGGCATCTGATACATTCTTGATTGATCCAAGAACACATACTGAAAGACGACACATCTAAGGTGAGATGTGAAGGATAAGAAAGTATAATTGGCCAGACAAGAGAGACTGGGGTACTAGGAAGTATTCCAACCAAAGACAACAAGTGGCAGTTGCAGATGTAGAGGTCAGAGAATATGGTGCGTTTTCTCAGAATGAATCAAAGACATAAATGTAAGAGCTGAAATTATAAAGCTCTTAGAAGAACACATAAGGGTAAATCTTCACAACCTTTGATTAGGCAGTAGTTTCTTAAATATGACACCTAAAGCACAAGCAACCAAAGAAAGAAAAAATAATTTGTACTTTAAAGTTAAAAATGTTTATACTTCAAAGAATACTATCAAAGTGAAAAGACAACCCAGAGAATGGGAGAAAATATTTGAAAATAGTATATCTGATAAGTGTCTAGTATCTACAATATAAAATGAACTCTTGCAATTTTGCAATAACAATACAATTTTTTAAATGGGCAAAGGAGGGCGAGTGTGGTGACTTCACCTGTAATCTCAACACTTTGGGAGACTGAGGTGGGTGGATCTCTTGAGGCCAGGAGTTTGAGACCAGCCTGGCCAACAGGGCGAAACCCTGTCTCTACTAAAAATACAAAAATTAGCTGGGCATGGTGGTGCATACCTGTAATCCCAGCTACTACTTGGGAGGCTGAGGCACAAGAATCGCTTGAACCCAGGAGGTAGAGGTTGCAGTGAGCCAAGATCACACCAGTGCACTCTGGCATGGACAACAGAATGAGACTCTATCTAAAAAAAAGCACACACACAAAACACAATTTGAAATAGGATTTGAATAGATAGTTCTCCAAAAAAGATATACAAATGCAGAATATGCATAAGAAAAGATGCTTAACATCAGTACTCATTAGGAGAATACAAACCAAAATCACAATGACATACCACTTCACATCTACTAGGATGGCTGTAATAAAAAAGACAATACCAAGTGTGCTGAGGATATGGAGAAATTGGAACCCTAATACATTACTAGTGTGAATGTAAAATGGTGGAGGTGCTTTGAAAAACAGTTTGATTTTTCCTCAAAATATTAAACATGGTGGTACCAGATGTTCCAGCAACTCCACTCCTAGGTATATGCCCAAGAGAATTGAAAACATGTCCACACAAAAATTTATACACAAATATTCATAAGCAGCAGCATTCATAATAGCCAAAAATTAGAAACAACCCAAGTCTATCAACTGATATGTGGATCAACAAAATGTGCAATAGCCATCCAGTATAATATTATTCAGCCATAAAATAAAATGAAATACTGATACACGCTACAATGTGAACCTTGAAAACTTTATGCTAAGTGAGAGTAGCCAGACACAAAAGGCCACATATTGTATGATTCTGTTTACATGAAATATCAGAATAGGTACATTTATAAAGACAGAAAGTAGGCAGGCATGATGGCTAACACCTGTAATCCCAACAGTTCGGGAGGCTGAGGCAGGAGGATTGCTTGAGGCCAGGAATTCAAGACAGCCTGGGCAGCATAGCAAAACCCTATTTCTACAAAAAAAATTAAAAATTAGGCAGGCATGGTGGCACAAGTCTGTGGTCCTAGCTACTCAGGAGGCTGAGGCAGAGAGATCACTTGAGACAAGCAGTTTGAGGCTTCAGTGAGCTATGATTGTGCCACTGCATTCCAGCCTGGGTGACGGAGCAGGACCCTGTGTCTTTAAAAAAAAAAAAAAAAAAAAAAAGATAGATTAGCAGTTGCCCAGGCCTAGGAGGACTAGTAGGAAGGGAAAATTGGGATTGTTTGCTAAAGGATATTGTGTTTCTTTTTGGGATGATGAAAATGTTCTAAAATTGGTTAGGGTGTTGGTTGCACAACCTTGTAAATACATTAAAAACCACTGAGTTGTATGTAGTAAAGGGGGGAACTTTATGGTATATCAATTATGTCTTCTAAAAAAGGCAACTTAGTATGCTTTTTGGCATGAGTTGGGGTTGAGGAATATGAAAAGATAATGCTGACTGAGTTGGAGGGATTTGGGTGAGTTCGGTTGAAAAGCTTTGACAGAGGTAATATGGCAGTTGGGAAATATCCTAAGAACATATAGTGATTACGAAGAGCATAGAGGGCCCAGTTGTGATTGGATGCCGTACATTTATAGTAATACTCTCTATTTTGTCTTTTTTTTTTTCTCCATCATCTTGAGCCAAAACTTAAGAGTTGATCTACTTCTGGTGTATAGAAAGATACAGTACAAGAGAATTGAGTGCTGGCAAAAGAACATTTGCAATGTAGCCGTCGAAGCTAAGCTGGACAGAGAAGGGAAAATCAAGGGCCATAAGAATAGAGGTTTGCATGTTTAAAGGTCAGTTGTAATAGGAGAATTAAGAGAGCTGAAATGATGGGAGATGGTGGTAAGAGATTTTTGGGTATGAGGTTGATAAACCAAGCAACCTGATGTTTTAAAGGAACCAGCGGTTTTGCATAAAGCCTGTAGCATGGAAAATGAAATGGGCAGAATCTCACCTCTCAATTCTGAGGTGTACGGTTGGAGAGGGAGTGGTGGGGAAGGAATATGCTGCATCTCTATGAAAAGACTTAGGGAAGTGGGGTTAGCATGTGTAAACTAAGAAAAGGGCGCTTGAAAAGAGCCAACCCCAGAAACCGGAAGTACAAATATGCTTCCAGCACTGTCCAACACATTTAGAATAACATAGTCACATTGGTGTGATCATCCCTATTACTGGGAAAGATTACTAGAGCAATCTTAGTTGAGGAACATTTCTTCAGTTCCACCTAATTTCCTTTGTTCTGGCCATATATTGACCATAGCAATGTTCTGATTATGACCTGGCCTGCTAGATGACTACAGAGAGAGAATGTGTTCACTGGTCAGTAAGTATCTGGTGCGCTTAATATAATTCTCATTACAATCTTTATAATCATTAAAATATTTTAAATTGGCACTCTTTTATGTATCAATTTTTTTCAGTGAGTGGTTAGTGTTAGAGGGAATTTTGGGATTTCCAAAGCTCAGGACTAGACCCTGGTTCAAAGTGTAAGTGGCAAAGTAATACCATTTTTGTGAGGCTTCCTGGTAGAAGCTGGATAAGTCCCCTCTACTAAGAAACATCTGCATGATAGACCTGTTTATATAAAGTGCAGTGAAGAGCCAAAGTTGTATATTGCTTTGCCTTTGAACAAATTTCTCTTCTTTCCCCTTCTAGAGCAGCATTCATCACATTTCTTAAGTGCTTTGCGTAAAATTTCAAAGTTCACTGTGACCCCCGTACTGGGACATCATCAGGCACAGATGCTACATGTGAAGGGCTTTTGGCAGTCAGTGGCTTGGTAGCCATGATTCCATTTGAATCACTCCCTCGTGGACCATATGAAACACATTCTCCCAGGATCCCAGACATATTATTGGGAATCATTGTATTTTCCAACTTACTGGACTAGTTTAGAGGCTTTTGGGTTTCACTGCACTTTTCTTCATTTCCTTCTTTTGTTGATCTTGGCCCCTTAACCTTCCACCCACTTTATTACTCATCTCTTAGGGACCTGACTACTCAGTAACACTGAGAAAAATGTATCTGAAACCATATGGGTTTGAGTACAGCAAACTTAAGAGAGGGGAAATAAAAAAGGAAAAAGTGTGTGTTCTCTGAACTTCCTTTGTTTATATGATCTGTTTATATGTTGTTAAGGTTAGGTTATCCAGCTGCCTCCCCACATTTCAGAAATGACTAAAGATACCTGGAAAACACTCTAACAGGGTCATGTTGGCATAGTGAATGAAAAGACACTTCATTTGTCCCCGCACCAGATAATATATCTTCTTTTGAGGCATAGGAGCAATGCCAAGAGCTTTAAATGCTGAATCTCAAGGTTCTTGAAAGGCCATTGACTTCTAGGCATTCTTTTAGAAAGAAACCAGTCAATGCCAGGCGCGGGGGCTCACACCTGTAATCCTAACACTGTGGGAGGCCAAAGCGGGCATATCACTTGAGGCTAGGAGTTCAAGACCAACCTGGCCAATATGGTGAAACCCCATCTGTACTGAAAATACAAAAATTAGCTGGGCATGGTGGCACGTACCTGTAATCCCAGCAACTTGGGAGGCTGAAGCACAAGAATCACCTGAACCTGGGAGGCGTGGGCAACAGAGCGAGACTGTGTCAAAAAAAAAAAAAAAAAAACCGCCAGTCAAGTGAGTTCCTTAAGGTATATACCTAGTCATTTGAATGTTTGCTCACTATGGATAGTCTATATGGTATCTAACAGATATTACAGTTTTCTTTTCATAGAATGAACATTGGCATTGGTGTGAGGTGATGTTAGCAGCCGTTAAAGCCCAGGCTTTAATCTGGCATTTGTATAATGTGAATTAAAACTTAAGTACACTTGAGTCAGAGTTATTCAGTAAAACATGTAGAATGGAATTTTGTGGCATTTATTAGAGCTATTCCACTTGTTAACACCTTGTCTTGAAGGAACTGAAAAGAGGTAGCAAGTGTTCCTGCAGTAGAATAAAGTGCTTACTCTGGTTGAGTGAGAAGTTCCTCTCTACCTTGCATGCTCTACCCACTGTAATGGGTAATATTTGTACAAAGATGTGTTTTTCCCATCAAGCTATTTATGGAACTTGGCCTGCTAAATAATAAACTTAGAAGTGAGAATAAGTAAGAATAAGGAATAAAACATCAATGTTATCTTTTGGAAATAAATCACTCCATTGAACATGGAGAATGTGGTCTTCGTGTCATCGGCATTTTCTTCATATTTCCGCTTCAGTGGAATGATCCTGGCTCTACTTTGCTGCTGTGCATTCCTTTTAATTGCTGTTTCACTAGGTCTCCTTAGCAGCAGCACCTGAAATAACTCCTGAGGAAGCTCCTAAGTGAATTCTCATAATTTGCTTCTCAATTCTCCCAGTTGATTGAGGCACTCTTTTTCTTGAGTGCTTTGCAGTTCTACGTAAGTGGCTGATGTTTGGGGTCACTGCTGAATGTTTTGTTTGAATATCCCTTTCATGATGAAGGGAAGGCTGCTGCTTTTAACTACATGGGATGATGCCCTTGGTGGTAAGCCTTGAAAGGCAAAAATCATTTGTCATAGTGATATGCTAAATGAAATTATTCTTTGTCACTTTGTCCTTTTGTCCGTTCAGTCTGATAACCTCAGTTCTTGTGATTTGTTTGTTTTCTTCAATTAAACTTAGTTGTTTCCTGTACCCAGGTGCATGCTATTTCTGCTCTTGGTTATGATGGTATGTGGAGCATATTTCTGACCTGGAAGTGTGGTTTCTTTGACTCAGAGCCACATCAGCATGCCTTCCATCCTCTACTTCCTTTGCATTATTTCCTTTTGGAGGGCTCAGTTTGCCACCATTTAATCTACAGATGATTCATCTGGGACTGAGAACTGGTAATGCTGTAATAACAATACCTTTCTTTATATAATACTCAATGCACTTACTACCTTAGACTTTCTCTGTTTATGAAGCACTTTCATTTTAATCCCTCACAGTAACCCTTTGCGTTAAGTCAGCAATTTTGTCTTAGTCTAAGATGGTGAAATTGTAGCTCAAAGAGCTTAAATAACTTGCTCAGAGTGGCAGTGCTTCTGAGTTACCCTGCTTAACAATTTCTACAGGAAATGAATACTTTTGAAGATACTCTGGATAAATAAAAAGGAATTTTCCAAACCACATCCCAGTTGTTAAAACCTAACTTGTTTTCAGTCTGGTCAGTTGATGAGACCAAGGTTAAAAGGCCCATTCACCATACAGTTTAAATTGATGTGTCCAAGTCAAGAAAATAAATAATTTAGGTCAGTTTTTATTCTGTTGCTTATGTGATAAAGTTCAGGAAGGCTGGCTCTTAAATTAGTGGAACTTGAAATGGAAATAATTAAGCCATTAATTTTTTTATTACTGTTCTCTTTTCCTTTCAGAGAGATGGAAAACTTGATGACTAGCTCCACCCTACCGCCCCTTTTTGCAGATGAAGATGGCTCCAAGGAGAGTAATGATCTGGCTACCACTGGGTAAGCAGCTGCTTTGGGACATTGGACTTCTCCATAGGCCTCAAAACAAAACTTCTAACAAAGGAAGAAGTCCTAAAGAGGCAGTTTTATATCATAAGAATAGAGGGTGCATTTGTTTCACTTTGCAGAGAGAGTGACAGCCATCATAAACCACTTTGTAATCTGCATTCAATTATCTTTTGCAGTGCTCTGGTTTTTGTGAACTGATACAACAATATGTGGAATCTAGCAAACATTGGTGACTCCAGTTAAGAAAATTATATAGTCACCGTTAAGGAAATACCTGCCACAGAGCTAGCTCTAAAAAACAAATGCATTTTCTGTTCAAATTGCCATAGATATTAAAATAGTTTTTTCCCAAAGATCAGATTTTTTAATGTGGTTCTTTATTCAAAATGCTTAGTAACTTCAGCTGAGTTCTGTTCTTTTCCCCATCCCACCTTGTTCTCCGTTCTGTGGGATCTTTTGAGAAATATGTAAAGAGATACAGAAAAGGGTTAATAACAGTAGTCTACCTCTTCCCTTAAAATCTCTGTTCCACTTGAATTTTTGTCCTTTCTAGATATTTAGAGGTTATTTGGCAAAGAGAAAATGTGTTCACTAATAGACTGAAGTGCTAGCTAATCCCTAAGATGAATTATTTTAATATTCTTTGGAGCTCTTTAAAAAATAGGCTATACTTTGTAATTCTGTTTCCTTCCCTCACATTTATTTCTGACCTCGTTGATACCCGCCTTTGACCTCACTACTCAGATGAAAGTATTCTCCAAGACTTTTCTAAAGGCTGCTTAGTTACTATATTCATTCAGTAAAAACTTTCTGAGTATCTACTATGTGCCATTGTTCTAGGCATTAGATAGAAAGCATTGATCAAAACAGATAAAAATCATAGGCCCTTTAAAGTTCGAATTCAACTTGTTGAATCAGACAATAAACAGAATAAATAAGTAAAACACATATTATGTTGATAAGAACTATAGTTTTGGTTTTTTTTTTGAGACGGAGTCTCGCTCTGTCGCCCAAGCCCCACCTCCTGGGTTTACGCCATTCTCCTGCCTCAGCCTCCCGAGTAGCTGGGACTACAGGTGCCCGCCACCTCGCCCGGCTAGTTTTTTGTATTTTTTAGTAGAGACGGGGTCTCACGTGTTAGCCAGGATGGTCTCGATCTCCTGACCTTGTGATCCGCCCATCTCGGCCTCCCAAAGTAGAACTATAATTTTAAAAAAGAAAAAAGTGGAGAAAAGGGATAGGAAGGGTTTGGGGATGCAGTTTTAGACAGGATGGCCCAGAAAGTGTTTAATGAGAAAGTGACTTGAATAAAGACCTGAAGGAAATAAGACAACTAGCATGCAGTTTTCTGGGGAAGATTATCCTAGGCAGAGGGAGCAGTAGGTGCAAAAGCCCTGAGGCAGGAGAGTTTCCATCTTACCGAAATAGCCAGGAGGCCGGTGTGGCTAGAGCACACATAGCAGCAGAAGAGGCAGTAGAGGATTACATCAGTGCTTCTCAAACATGAATTGCCAAGAGAGCTGATGAAAATGCAGATTCTGATTTAGAAAATCTGAAGACCAGAGATTCTACATTTCTAACAAGCTCCCAGAGAATGCCAGTTCTGTTGGTATGAGACCCATACTTTGGGTAAGAAGAGACTAGATCATAGGGATCAAAATGTTTTTTAGAGATCAAAATAAACCCTTTAACTTTTACTCTGAAGTGGGAGAGCATTGGAGGGTTTCAGGCAGAATTATATGATCTGACTTACGGTTTAATAAGATCCCTCTGACTGTTGTATTGAGAATAGAGTGAAGGGAGCAGAGGCTGGAACGAGGAGACCAGTTAGGAGGCTCTTAAAATAATTCAGGAGACAGATGATAGCCTGAAGAACCATCATCGGGTGACTTTCACAAGAGTGTTTTTGGTGGAATAGTAGGGGCAAAAACCTCATTGGAGTGTGTTTCAAAAATAATGGGAATGAGGGGTAGTGAGAAGTATAGAATTCTAGATATATTTTGAAGGTATACCAAACAGAATTTGCCTGAAAGAAAGGATGAGGAATGTAAGAAAGGAGAAAAAAAGTAGTCAAAGACAACTCAAAAGTTTTGGCCAAAGCAACTGGAGGGATGGAGTTGCCGTTAGCTTAGTTGGGGAAAACAGGACAAGTGTGGGAGGGAGTTATAGGAGCTCAGTTTTGGAAATTTTATGTTAGAGATGCTTATTAGATATCTAAGTGGAGATGTCACATATGCACTTTGATATCAGGTTCTGCTATTAGGGGGATGTTTAGGCGAGACAGAAAGTTGGGATTTATCAGCATATAACATTCAAAGCCACGAGACTGAGTGAGATCACCAAAGAAATGAGCACTCTATGGATGGAAGAAAGAAGAGATCTAAAGCCTGAGCTCTGGGATACTCCAGCATTTAAAAGTCAGACAGAGGCCGGGCACAGTGGCTCGTACCTGTAATCCCAGCACTTTGGTAGGCTGAGGTGGGTGGATCACTTGAGGTCAGGAGTTCGAAACCAGCCTGGCCAACATGGTGAAACCCCCGTCTCTAATTAAAAATACAAAAATCAGCCAGGTGTGGTGGCACGTGCCACCACACCCAACTACTTGGGAGGTTGAGGTGGGAGAATTGCTTGAATCCAGGTGGCAGAAGTTGCAGTGAGCTGTGATTGTGCCACTGCACTCCAGCCTGGGTGACAGAGCAAGCTCTGTCTCAAAAAAAGAAGAAAAAAGAAAGAAAGAAAGAATAGGAAGAGTCAATACAGTCTAAAACAAGTTGCTAGAAAGGTAGCAGAAAAGCCAGAATAGTGAAGGGTCCTGGAACCCAAGTGAAAAAAAAAAGTATTTCAAGGAAGGGGAAAAGATCAACGTGTCAGATGCTTCTGGTACATCAGGTAAGATGGGGGCTGAGAAATGACACTGGATTTAGCATGGGTGTCATTGGTGGCTTTGACAAGAGTTGTAAACACAAATCTCCTTTGAAGTGGGCTTAAGGGAGGAGAAGTCAGTAAGTATAAACAAGTTATTTCCAGGGGTTGTGCTATAAAGGAAAGGAGAAAAATTGGGACCTTAACTGGAAGTGGGATTGAGTTTTTTTCTTTTCATTTTGTTTTGTGTTAAGAGAATTAATGTCATACATATATGCCGATTAGACTGATCCTGTAGAGAGAAAAGAATTTGTATTGCCAGAAAGGACAGAATTGCTGAAAATCTGCCCCTGGGTAGACAAGAGTATGTGAGATCAAGGGTGCAAATAGAAGGGTTGTTGGCTTTAGCTAGGAACATGGATAGTTTATTCATGGTAACAAAAGATCCCCTTTTTTTTTTCCAGTCTTCGTCCAACTTGTCAACAAGAAGGCATGTGATGCCTTGGCCATTCCTGTTCACTTAAGTCAGGGATTCATGGGATTCTGTTTTCCCGTGTGAATTCCCAAGTGATTCCTGTCCACTTAAGTCAGGGATTCATAGGATTGCTACTCTTTCCCAAACCTAGTTCTTATATTTTACCGAAATAAGAATGTACAAGAATTAGTAACTTAAAAATTGATGGCACAGTTGAAATGAAAATGACAGTGAAAGAACAAGTTGTCTAACACATCCAAAATGATTGAAATATTTGGAAAACAGCCCTGCAGAGATCAAACTGGATCTCGATGGTACCTCTTTTCAGCGAAAATGATTGGCATTGATTTCATAGCTTCTTTTACTTAACCTTTTTTAAAGGACCTCAAAAATGTAGGAATCTCCTGCTAAAATCATCTATTATGTTTCCTAGAAAGGGTCAGAAAAGTATAATTGCTTTCAGTACCAAGACAGTCTGCTTCCTGTTTTCATCCATTTCTCGGTCCACTGTAATCTGGGATTTATTCTCATAATTCCACTAAAACTATACTTAACTAAAATTGGCAATGACCTTCAGGTCTTCAAATTTAGCAGATACTTTTTGGCCTATCTTATTTAACATCTGCAACTTTTTACTTGATTAGCCACTACCCTTCTCAAAAGTCTTCCTACCTTGGCCTCTGCAGTCGTCTTCTCTCCAGTTATCTTAATGCCCTTCTCAATCTCCTTCCTAGTTTTTTTACCTTGCTCATACAATGATATTGCTTCAGCGGAGTTCTATCCTGACTTTTCCTTCTTCTCACTGTCTTTCTGGAGAATATCTAGCACTGCCCATTATTTCCATGGGCTAACGCCTCTCAAGTCTATCTTTATGCCCTTTTGTTCCACTTCTGTTTTCCTGGGGCATGTTTCCAGTTGTCTGTAGTACATTTCTACTTAATTATATTACAAGTGTTTCACATTTATCATTTTCTTGTCTGTCTGTCTGTCCACACACACATACATACCCCTGTTCTTACCTTGGTTAATATTAAGTACATAACCATCAATTGGAAGCCTCAGAATTACCTTTGACTCTTCTTTTCTTTCACTATTAAAGTCAATCAGTTATTAAGTTCTCTCCATTCTACCTTTTTTTTTTTTTTTTTTGAGACAGAGTCTTATTCTGTCATCCAGGCTGGAGTGCAGTGGCGTGATCTCGGTTCACTGCAACCTCCATCTCCCAGGTTTAAGTGATTCTCCTGCCTCAGCCTCCCCAGTAGCTAGAATTACAGGCACTGCCATCATGCCCAGCTAATTTTTTTATTTTTAGTAGAGACAGGGTTTCACCATGTTGGCCAGTCTGGTTTTGAATTCCTGACCTCAAGTGATCCACCTGCCTCAGCCTCCCAAAGTGCTGGGATTACAGGCGTGAGGCACCACACCTAGCCATTCTGCCTCTTAAGTATCTCTTAGCTTTCCTTCTGCTCGGAATCCTGCCTGCCTTTGTCTCTCACTTAATCTATTACAGTAACCTCTTGATAGTCTCCCTTTCTCCTTTTATACCCAGTTCTTTCTATCTGGAATGGTGTTGTTTACCTTGATGAATACATACTCATCTTTTAGGACCTCCTCTATAAATTCTTTCTTCACATCCCTCCATACATACAAAATTCATCATACGCTCTACCATACCTCTATGGTACTTTTAACAAGCCTTTATTTTAGTACTTATGTTGCATTGTAATGATTCTCTGTAACACTATGGGTTGTGCATTCTTTCAGAATAATGACTGAATATTACTCTATTATCCATCTTTCTACCACTCTTGCTTTCGCAACTCCTCCCTCGGTCAAAAATGAAAACAAAAATACTCACTAGCACATGGCGTTACCTTTCCTTCTATTCCTTTGTCCACATGTAATAAGATAAGTCCACCTAAGACCCTACCATCATCTGTAGCTTCTTGTGTTCGCTCTTCAGAAGGGTGAAATCTGGTTTGCTAACTCATCTGGAACAGTATAGTGGGAGCAGGAAATAAGTACATCTGTCTGATTTATTAACATGTATACCTGAACTTACTGAACTTGATATTGTTCTTAGATGATCTAATTGTCAGTAAACGCTATAATCCAAGAAGAAATAGCCAATGAAATGTACCATTAAGAGATTTTTTCTTACACCCTTTAAGAACTCTTCTGTGATAGTTGGCAAACTGCCTCTACAACTCCCATTGCTATTCACTTTTTTCGTTAATAGTGTTTTCCCTTTACATTGGAGATACATGAAAGGTAGCATGTAAAAGTCAGATTCTACTGCATATTCAGAACTAAAACATGAAGTCTGTGTTTAGAGGCGATCATCTTTTTGAAGAAGATTATAGTTGGTTTTGGTAGGAGATGTCTTCATGGAACTGACCTGGCTTAATCAAGCACTGAAACCAGTTTTTTAAAACACCCTGTAACTTCTGTGAAGACATTGTTTACATTTATACAGATTACTGGGGGAATTAATTCAAGGACTGGCATGTGCTTTTGCTGGCAGGGAAATTTATCTAGAACCTTAGTAAACAGGTGGAGTTTTTGTGTTGTTGATACTTCTGCCTATTATTCAGGTTAAATCACCCAGAGGTTCCATACAGTAGTGGCGCCACATCATCCACCAACAATCCGGAATTTGTGGAGGATCTCTCCCAAGGTCAGTTGCTTCAGAGTGAGTCTTCAAATGCAGCAGAAGGCAATGAACAGAGGCATGAAGATGAGGTAAGCTGAAGTATCTCCTTCTGTTCCTATCCTCTGAAACTTCTGAAGAAGCAGTCACAAGGAAGGTGTGTTGATCAAGGTGTTGATCATCTAACCTTCTTATATTCTTAGGCTGATACCTGCAAAATTTTCTGTTTTCTATTTCTTGTTTTATACGGAACCATATTAATGATTTTAATGGCATAAACAGGTAGACTCTTCTTTCCCTGTTCCCTAAGAAATACCTACCTCATATTAGATGTTCAACAAATACTTGTTGAATGAGTGAATGATTTAATCATTAATAAGTAAGTAATAAGAAGTGTACATGCCCTTACTCAAGGCCACACTCTGCTCACCAAGCTCTGCTGCCTGGAGCCCTATGTGCCCAAAGGATTCATACTACTTACCAAATCCTTCACCCTCCCATAGGGAGTACCTTTCCCTAACTCACACAAAGGCATATGAGCCTGGGCAGTCATGCCCTTGTTGGACTTTCAGTGTTTCTTACAAATAACTGATTACATTGTCAGTGTTTTAAGGCACTCTTTTTTTTTTTTAGCCAATAAAGAGTGCCACCATTGATTTTTGTCTTTTTTCTTATTTTAAAAAAGCTGGCCGGGCCTGGTGGCTCATGCCTGTAATCCTAGCACTTTGGGAGGCCAAGGCGTGCGGATTACCTGAGGTCAGGAGTTCAAAACCAGCCTGGCCAACATGGTGAAACCCCGTCTCTACTAAAAAATACAAAAAATTAGCCAGGTACAGTGGTAGGTGCCTGTAATTCCAGCTACTTGGGAGGCTGAGGCAGGAGAATCTCTTGAACCTGGAGGTAGAGGTTGCAGTGAGCCAAGATACTGCACTCCAGCCTGGGCTACAGAGTGAGACTTTGTCTCAAACAAAAAAAAATTAATTTTTTATCTCTCCTATTGGCATTTTAAAAGATTATAATGAATGCTTAAAGCTTCTTAAATACCTTAAACCCAAATTGTTTTTTTTGAGATGGAGCCTTATTCTGTTGCCCAGGCTGGAGTGCAGTGGCACAATTTCAGCTCGCTGCAAACTCTGCCTTCCCAGGTTCAAGCTATTCTCCTGCCTCAGCTTCTCAAGTGTCTGGGATTACAGGCGCATGCCATCATGCCCGGGCAATTTTGTATTTTTAGTGGAGATGGAGTTTCCCCATGTTGACCAGGTTGGTCTCGAAATTCTGACCTCAAGTGATCCGCCTGCCTTGGCCCTCCAAAGTGCTGGGTTTACAGGTGTGAACCACCGTGCCAGCCCATAGTAACTTTAATGTAACTAGGTAAAAAAAAAAAAAAAAAAACTAATACCAAATACATAATTTGCCCAATGGTGAATTATCATACCATTTTATTTTATATACATTTGGAGGAGTAGAGTACTACAGTTAGTATTTAGATATTTTTGTCCTTGTTTATTTATCTTTTTCCTGTCTGAAATAAGAATTATTGTTTCCATGAAACATTAACTGATAGGGCTGTGTGTATTTGTAAAATTATGAAGTAAAAATATGATGTACCTTACATCTTATTTAAAGGGCCAAGAAAAAGGGCTCTGGTGAAACATCAGTGGTACCTCAGTCCTTTTCGTTTCTTTAGTTTTTTTCAGAGGTGATTCAATCTTTTGATTTAACTGGTAACTCAACATATAAAGACCTCTGACTACGAAATGTACATTTAGGCTGGGTGCAGAGGCTCATGCCTATAATCCCAGCACTTTGGGAGGCTGAGGTGGTTGGATCACCTGAGGTCAGCAGTTCAAGACTAGCCTGATCAACATGGCAAAACCCCATCTCTGTTGAAAATACAAAAATTAGCTGAGTGTGGTGGTGCATGCCTGTAATCCCAGCTACTTGGGAGACTAAGGCAGGAGAAACGCTTGAACCTGGGAGGCAGAGGTTGCAGTGAGCCGAGATAGCACCATTGCACTCTATCCTGGGCAAGAAGAGCAAAACTCTACCTCAAAAAAAAAAAAATTAAAATTAAATATACATCTAAAGGAACAAATTGTCAAGCCAAAGACCTCATCTTCATTTCAGATATACTTACTGAAATTTTTCTGAGACTTAGATATTAATGTAATATTCCATTTGCTATCTGCTATGGGAAATAAGCTAGTCTTTGAAAGTTACCAATGAGCAGCTCCCTTTGTGAGTTATTTTTAATCTCTGCTACAACTTGTTTCTTCCTTTGCCTGGTGCGTGTGACACCATCTCACTCTGATCTGACAACGTCTGCAGCTCTACCACAATGCTGCATGTGCTGCTGTATTTCCCATTTGGACACTCTCCTGTCAGGAATCAGGACCTGACGGTTGTCTGTGGGACAGTCATATGCATATGAAGGTCAAAGCTGAGTGATCATGGCACCTTTTATTCTCACACATTGTGATTAGCACAAAAATAGCCCTTTAATGCAAGATTTTGTAGTGTGGTATGTAAAAGAGTTTGCAAGTGAAGCATTTGGAGTTCCTCGAAAATTGCATTGCTGTCATTTATAATATCTACAACAGATATGGAGAGCTTTGAATATCCAGGGCCAAATTGAAACTCTTAATCCTGTTTTGTTGGTTGTTGTTTATTTTTGTTGTTGTTGGGTTATTTTGGGAGATGGTTGTTGTTTGGTTTTTGGTTTTTTATTTTGTTTTGTTTTGTAGCAACGAAGTAAACGAGGAGGTTGGTCCAAAGGAAGAAAGAGGAAGAAACCTCTTCGAGACAGCAATGCACCCAAATCCCCTCTTACAGGATATGTTCGGTTCATGAATGAGCGTCGAGAACAGCTTCGAGCAAAGAGACCAGAAGTCCCATTTCCAGAAATCACAAGGATGTTAGGCAATGAATGGAGTAAACTGCCTCCTGAGGAAAAACAGGTAATTGTTCTTATTCCTGACTCTTTGTTTGGTTTTGATTATATCTCAGAAATAACTTCCAAAAGAAAAGCAAAGAGGATGGACAGTTGATTCTGCAATTTTGTCACAGTGCCTAGGCGACCAGAAAAGCAGGGTCCATCATAGCAGTTTTCTCTAACTTAGTGATTTTTAAACTATTTGTTCGAGAGGTGTGAGCAGGGAAGGAGTCTAGGACTCCCCTCAACCAAAGCAGTACCACTTTTTATGCGCTGAGGTCACATAAGATTTTTGTAAGTGGTTCAGTATTAAGAAATCTACCAATAAAATATATTCCACTGAGCTAAATGAAAAGTTGTGAGTTAAATGAGAAAAAGTCACTTGACACAATTCTGCAGTTCACATAAGATTTTTAAGAAAAAAATGTTATTGCTTTAATACATTTTTTAAACTAGAGTTCTGGCAAATTAACCTGCTATTGAAAATAAAGCAAGAACAACTTGAATTCTTTCTCCTCTAAGACAGAAACTAACCTGATTGGCAAACTGAAATGAATCCATTTGTTAGAGATTCGAGAGGAATTAAGGACAAGATAGCCATGAGCTGGTTGAAAAACCACTAAATGGTCATGATTGTGGGAGTTGCTTTGGATTAAAAGTTCCCAGCATTCCCAGCATCTGAAAGATATCTATATTTCTTTTATGTCTTAAAATCTTTTATGACTTACACTTTTTAGAAAGGATTCCAGACACACTAAAACCAAATTGAAAAATACTCCCCTGGGAATTAATTGACTTCAGAAATTTTCAAAGAGATCAGATTCAGTTGCAACTTTTGAAGCTCTGTGTTAGTAGTAGCAAACTAGCAGAAGGCAGTGAATATTATCCATTGTTTTGGCACTATGTAGAAAAGGATAGTGGGCTGTACACACTATGTTGTTCTTTTCTTTTTAATTTTTCTTTATTTTAAAATTAATGTGTGCTCATTATTTAGATCCTTTTCAGAGAATACAGAAGTGTATAAACAAAAATGTAAAAATAACAGTGGTTGTTTCTTGGGATAACCACTATTACGTAGGACAAAGGTTTTGTGTTTGTTTTTGTTTTATTAACTTTTTTGTGGAAATAATTTCAAATGTACAAAAAGTTACAAACATAAAAATAGTACAAAGAACATCCAAACACTCTTTGCCCAGATTCACCTATTGTTAACACATTTTATTCCATTTCTCCATTTCGATATGCACTTATAATATGCTCAGTCTTTCTCTCTCTGTCTCACTCTCACACACACACACTTGCATGTGTACACCCAGACACACAAAATTTTGTTTTAGTCATGTGAGGATAAATTATATACCCCCAGAATATTTCAGTGTTTATTTCAAAGAATATTTTCTTATATAACCATAGTATAGTCATCAATTTCATAATTTTTCATTAACAATACTTTAATCTGTCATCCATATGTTGACCTAACCTCATTTCTTTATAACATTTTTCCATTCCAGAACAGGTTCCAGTCTAGGGTCAGGTTTTGTGTTTAGTAGTCAAGTTTCTTTAGCTTAAACTGGGATATTTGCATAGTCTTTCTTTTTCTTTTATAACATTGATATTTTTTTAAAATACAGTTCCCTTCTGCTTCCCCCGCTTCTTTTACCTTTAACAGAACATTGCTTATTGTGTATTTTTCAGATGTTTCCTCATGATTAGATTGAGGTTACGCATTCTTGGTGGAATGACTTGCATAGGCGGTATATCACATATGCAGGCACACATATGTGTGTTTCTTTTGTTTCTCACTGGTAATATTAATTTTGCTTACCTGGTACATGATTTAAATTCTCCTTTGTCATTAGTAATCTATGGGGAGACAATTTAAGAACATGCAAATAGTGTGTTCTACATCAACATTTTCCCCTAGATTTAGCATCCATTGATTATTTTTGCCTGATTTAATCTTTATCATTATGGTTACAACGTGATGATTTTTCCAACTCCAGCACTCCCTTCACATTTACCAGTTAGCCTTCAGCATTCTAATCTAAGCAAGATCTCGGCTTACTGCAACCTTGACCTCCTGGGCTCAAGCACCCCTCCCACCTCAGCCTCCTGAGTAGCACATACCACCAAACCTGGCTAATTATTTTATGTTTTGTAGAGACGGGATCTCACTTTGTTGCCCAGCCTGGACTCAAACATCTGGGCTCAAGCAATCCTCTTGCCTCAGCCTCCCAACATCCTTTGATTACAGATATGAGCCACCATGCCCGATCCCCTACCCCCATTTATTTATTTGTTTGTTTGTTTGTTTGTTTGTTTTTTGAGATGGAGTCTTGCTCTGTCGCCCAAGCTGGAGTGCAGTGGTGCAATCTCAGCTCATTGCACCCTCCGCCTCCCAGATTCAAGTGATTCTCTAGCCTCAGCTTCCCAAGTAGCTGGGACTACAGGCGTGCACCACCACGCACGCCCAGCTAATTTTTGTATTTTTAGTAGAGATGGGGTTTCAGCATGTTGACCAGGCTGGTCTCGAACTCCTGACCTCAAGTGATCCACCCACCTCGGCCTCCCAAAGTGTTGGGATTATAGGCGTGAGCCACCATGCTCCTACCCCCATATATACCCCCATTTATTGTATTTGTATGGTAACAAATCATTGGTATTATGTCTATTATAAATCATACTAATAATCGTATGAAGTTTCTTCTACTAGTTTATATTGTATTACTATACTTAATTATTTTGGTGCTTAAATTGTACCAGATTTGGCCAGTTGGGTATCCCCTACATCTGGCTCTTATGTGGGACAAGGTGTTTAATATAATTTCTGAGTGTGTTTTCCATTCATTTAGAAGCAGTATTTTTATACTTTCTTATACTTCCTTTTGATGAATGAAAAGGGCAAAGCATTAAACAAAATAATCCTGGTAGAGCAATGAACTTTGTTTAAATAATTAATAGCACAAAGCAATCAAAGCATGTAGATAGAGGTTGTCTCACAGTAGTCCATTTTTAGGTCCATAGGATGAGATCATTATTTTTATGTTCTTTGTGTCTCCTAGCTTCATTGCTCCAATCTTCTGGCTCTTAAAGGGCCAATTGATGTATGACATCATCCCCTCAAAATGGGCTGGAGACAGCAAAACAAAGTAATATTCTATTCCTTCCCCTGGGAAGACTAAGTGTGCCTATGTGGTGTGCAGATCTCATGAGGATGGCTCTAGTGGCCATGTAGAGTTCTATCTATAGAGTTAGAAGAATAACTAATCATCTTCATGAATTTTTTATAAGAATGATCTCAATAGAACTTGTCTTCATTAGGTTAGAAAAGGCAATAATTAGTCTAAAAACTCATAATGACCTATTTCTTTTATAATTGAGAGGTTATATTTTATTCTATTCATACAACTCTTATTTTTCTGATTCTTTTTTAAGGCATATTCCCTATATTCTTTTCTTCCCATGTTCTAATTGTCCCATTTTCTTCAAATAGGTAGTTTAATTTTATTTAAATAAGATCTCATTTTCTTGAAAATAATTCTGTGTTTCTTTCCTAGCGCTACCTTGATGAAGCAGACAGAGATAAGGAGCGCTACATGAAGGAACTGGAACAGTATCAGAAAACTGAGGCCTACAAGGTCTTCAGTAGGAAAACCCAGGACCGTCAGAAAGGCAAATCTCATAGGCAAGGTATCAAAACCAGAACCAAATGTATTTGTAATTTGTTGTGGGTGATGGAGTGTCATAAAACCAACTGTTAAGAGTGGTAACTAGAAAAGACGTGTTTCTGTTTTCTCTCCACTATCCAGTGTTCACTTACAAGCATTATTTTGGAATTTTATTAAAATCACATTGCTCTCATTTAGAAATTTCAACTGGGTTTCCATGTCTGTTATCGATGATTTTGGCTTGTCCTCCAAGACCCCTGTTAGTTGCCTGCCTGCCCTTTTCCTGATTCCCAGTTTAGGCATTTCTCTGCCTATAAGCAAACCTATCTACAAAATTATATCAGTAACAGTAACTTGCCTTTAACACTTCTAAGACTTTCATGTGTCATTTTTGAAGCACCATCCACAACTAGTCTATTTTTCCTTAGCCATCACATCTTCTCTCTACTTGGGCATCTGGCCTGCTAAAATTATAGATGTTGTACAAGTAGTCTTTGGTTTGTGTCTTCTGTCTACTCTTTCACCCTGTTCTCCCTAAAGTTAAAAACTGTGTCTTCTGTTTCTCTTATGCCTAATTATGAATTCTAATTCTGTAGGTATGGGGTTCCCTTACTTTTGTTGGCAGACCAATTAATAAAGCCTTAAGGAAAAATATAATATGTTATGAGAATCTACATATATCAGCAGGTTTTATAGTTTGGCACAGTCATACACTTCGATTTGGTTATTGCTTTCTTTTTAAATGTAATGTTCTCTTATTCTTTTATATTTTTAGATGCAGCCCGGCAGGCCACTCATGATCATGAGGTAATTAGCCATCTGTCTACATACCACATATATGTATTTATAATAATGTTGCTTTTTGAAATGCTACTGGATTTTTTTTTTTTAAGGAATGCAGAGTATTTCCTATATCATAATTCAGATTAAATGAGATACTTTAGCTTGGGGGTTCTTAGCATATGGCAGACACTTATGTTGTGTGTCTGTCATTGAACTACAGCCCCTAACCTCAATCCTTTCCTGTGATCTAAGAATTTTATTGGCTTTAAATGCCAAAGATGGCTGGAATTTGGAATGAAGTATGGAAATCAGGGCTAGCTGAAAGCTATAACTTGACCATAGTTTATCATCACCACATACTTTAATCTGACTCTCAGAAAAGTTGTTATTTAAAGAATCCAGCATTTGCTTAAAATGAACTGTTCAGCTACAATGTCGATAGAGCACAAGCACCAGTATCTCATTTTTTTGTTTGTTTTGTTTTGTTTTGTTTTGTTTTGTTTTTGAGATAGAGTCTCACTCTGTTGCCCAGGCTGGAGTGCAGTGGCACAATCTCGGCTCACTGCAACCTCTGCCTCCCAGGTTCAAGCGATTCTCCTGTGTTAGCCTCCCAAGTAGCTGGGACTACAGGCTCGTGCCACCACACGCGGCTACTTTTTTTGCATTTTTAGTAGAGACAGGGTTTCACCGTATTAGCCAGGATGGTCTCGATCTCCTGACCTCGTGATTCACCTGCCTTGGCCTTCCAAAGTGATGGGATTACAGGCGTGAGCCACCATGCCCTACCCAGTGTCTCAGTTCTTACACCTCCTTTCCTATTCCCTCACTTCACTAGCACGTGTTTGTATACTGGTTTCTTTCCTCCCACTTGGTTCAGCCCCATTGATAGGATTTAGGCCTATGTTTTTGTGTGTATGGGATTTAGGTGTGTGTGTTATTTCAAATTATGTTTCCTCCTTCAAACTTTTGTTTCCTCCAACTTCCTTTAACCTTCATGGCTCTCTATACTTCTCTTATGTGCTTAGCTGATCTGACCTAAGGGTTTTGAGGTAATTCAAGGGCTCACACTCTTTGGTTGTAATTTCTTTGCGGACATGCACAGTCTAGTTTTCATCTTTATATCCAACCCTATACCACCTATCATGATACCCTTACCTTGAGAAGGTATTCCATAAGTGATTATTTTTGTACAAGAATCTATTCAAAGTTGACCTGAAATAACTGGGAATTTGAACAAAAAGAATTTTCTGATGTACTATTTTACATGTATTTGTTTTTTTACCAAATCAAGGAAATGTTGGTTACCTTAAAACATAGAGAAAAGATTCAGATTCACAGGTCAAATAGATGTTATTACCATCTATGAACTATAAAGTGAGAAACATAGTAAATATTTGCATTTTATTCTTCAGATAGATCCCATATAAATGTAATTATATATGACATTCTATGCTCTAATTCGGATGAAATGTTATGTTTTTTTGCTGGAGAAACTTTGTATGTATTCTTTGTATTGTAAATCATAATAATGTTGCAAACTTTTCATATTAGCAGACATTTGTATAATTACTTCTATCTTTCTTTGCCTGTGTGCCCAACTATCAATATCATGAAATTTCCGTACTTCTTTTTTTCTCTATTTTATAGCTTCTCTATCCTTAAGAGTTACCAAAGAGAATTTGGACAGTAATCTGAAACATTAGAGCTCACATTTTCTAGTCAGTCGTCTGAATAGGTGTCAATCATCTGACTCATTTCATCACTATGAATTTTGCTGGCCAAACTATATGCGACATTTTTGTCTTCAGTAAACTTGATAGTTGCAGTCAGAAAACATGTAGATTTGGTCTGTATCGTAGAATCTGCTGCTGATAATTTGAGAAGTGAAGGTGTTTATTCAGATACATTAGTATAATATGAATTTCTGTAATGTCTGTGATTTGTGAAAAGAAGTGAGTCTCTATGTTTCCCTGTTACAGGATTAGACTAGACACATGTTAAACCAAACAAAAAAAAGGAGTGAGCAGATGGAGAGCGAACAGTTGTTTCTTAAAAGGTTATACAGTAGGTTCTGTAAATCCATGTGTTGGTATGCCCACAGCAGGATAAAGCTCCTTTAGTAAGCGTGTTGATCCAATTAATGTCCCTTACTTTAGCCATTTTTATTTTTCACTGAACAATATGTTTCCTAAATTAGATAATTTTAGAACAATTGCAATATAAAAGAACTGATTTGAAAGTTTTAAAACTGTTTTTAAACACTGTTACCCAGTAATTTTCTTACATATAACTTCTTAGTATAATAGAAGTTCAGAAAAATAGAAAGCACTGTGGGTGAAAAGCAGCCACAGAAGGAGCCCATGGAAAGGAGTAATTGAATCAGGACTTTAAAATGACCTAGGTTTTGTGGAGACCTCAGGGTGGGTAAAATGGCTCGAGCAGAGGTATGAGTAAGTTTTTATTAAAAGAGCAAATATCTTGCATTGTCTAAAGACCATAGATCCTAAATACATACTTATTTCCCTTTACTTATCCTATGAGGAGTAAAACACTGAAACTTAGTGATCCTCTCAAGTGACCACCTCATTTTGTCAGTGAGGAAAGTGACTTGCCTAAGACGGTATATAGAATGGAAAGAATTTACCCAGAATCACTTACTGAATTAAATTGGAGGCAGAATTGTGACGGAAACCCAGGCCTTCTGTGTCATAGTCTAGCATTCTTGACAGCACAGTGCCATGCTACGTAGCATAAACGACACAGTGTTGAAAGTAAAAATGGGCCTGGTTGCCCGAGATGTCAGCAAAATGTGTTGGTAGTTAAGTAAACTATTTGGTTTGTGTATAGTAAAGAAACCTATTGTATTCCAAATGAAACTTGGATCCCTAAGTCATTGTTACCAAGGCAGGTACTGGAGAGAGCATATTAGAGCTGAAGAAATGCTGACCTGAAAGCCATTCTGCATAGCAGTGGGGCACTTCAGGGTGGTACACAATGTTAAGAGCATTTCCCAAAGTAAAAGGCTCTTGAGAGAAGCACATATCACACTCTTTGAAATTCTGGCCCTGGGACTAGATCACAGCAAGATAAGTTCAGTTCAAAAGGGCCTCTTTTCTCTTAACCTCCATTCAATATCCAGAATGGAAAACCAAAGTGAAGAATATTCTTGCTCCTCTCAAATCGAAAGCCAGCCCACTAGACCCAAGAGTTAGCTAGTATTACTCTCAAGAAAGTGTCTGTATCTCATGTGAAAACTAAGATAGAAACAATAATTTTGTTTCTCCTTTAATTTATGAGAAATGACAGAATGACACTCAGCCTGAACAAATTAGACCCTTTCAGTGAAAGGGTAATCAAATCCTTATGATTTTAATCCCTTGAGCTATCCTTGGAGCAGCTTAAGTACACCCAAGCCCCCAGGAGGATCCTCTCCATGCCATGAAATGTGCTCAGTAATGGAAGAGCGCTGATGTTTTTTATTACCACTCTTCCATTAAGTAGAATTTCTCTGTTACCTTTCAGAGACTGAACAGTTTCATTTAATTGCTTTAATGTTTCTTATTTTGTGCTCTAAGAATCTGTACCAAGGGGCAGTGTGTTAATGCACCTATATGTGGTGCTGGCCTCTGCCCTTACATAATTAGCTTGGTTTGGACTGCTCTGGCAAAGGAGAGAAAAGATTACCAGTCTGAGGAGAGTCAAGACCTTGGAGAGGGATCTTTGTACCATGGTAATGGGAGCCAAGCGTCTCCACTTTACCCATCTAACTGGCAGATATTGAGACGTATGGCTAGGTAACTGATCTCATGTAACTGCAGTTAAGTTGGAGACTAAATAAGATAGGATGATAATGTCCTAAGTCTTTATGCTAAGTCATCTGTGGACTTATGTTTGTATCTGTTATGCCTTGTGCGTGTTGGGATTATGTGTCATAAGTTTTGTTTTCCTGCAGCAGCCCAGTAACAGTTAAAGCATATGGGAAGCCAGCAAATTTGAGAGAAAGCCACTGCAAAATATGGCTAAGATTCCTTCTGGAACCAGCCTTTCTTGTTCATACATTAATTTCCATTGAAATCCCCTAGGAACTGGCTGGAGGTAGAACTTTGCATGTTGAAACTTGGGACTTTCAATTGATAATTTTGTTGTTTATTTTCAAGTTGTTCTGGGAAACTTTGCTTTCTTTTGTTAGGAAGAAAAATACAAAGTAGAAATTAAGTGTTCTGAAATTACATAGCTTTTCAGTGTCTTTCTTGCTCAGCTGCCATTGGCAGGTGGTTCACACAGCCCAGCCCCCTTACTAGGCAGCCACCATTATGAAAACAGGAGCTCAGGTGTCAGATTTCCCTCTTAAGCTGTGAACTGCTTAGCTTTTCTACTGGGCACCAAGTCATTTTGGGGTTCAAAGATTTAGAAAACTAGTGGAGGCCGGGCACAGTGGCTCAAGCCTGTAATCCCAGCACTTTGGGAGGCCAAGGCAGGTGGATCACCAGAGGTCAGGAGTTAAGACCAGCCTGGCCAACATGGCGAAACCCCATCTCTACTTTAAAAATACAGAAAATTAGCCAGCCATGGTGGTAGGCACCTGTAACCCCAGCCACTTGAGAGGCTGGGGCAGGAGAATTGCTTGAACCCAAGAGACGGAGGTTGCAGTGAGCTGAGATCGCGCCACTGCACTCCACCGTAGGCAACAGAGAAAGACTCCGTCTCCAGAAAAAAAAGAAAAAAAGCCAGTGGTGACAAGAGTAGGAAAGATACATTCTATCTAGCTTTGAACAGTTGTTTATAGGAATGAAATATAGGTATTATGTTTGCATGTTTTTCATGTTATAAAGGTCCTGGGATCTTAAGATTTCACTAACAGTTTCTTCACTTCTCACTTCCTGCCATTTTACCACCTTTGTTATGGAAAATTTTGAACACTATGCCAAGGCACTTAAAATTAATATTCACAATGCTTTCAACTTCAAATTCATTTTAGAAGTGACAGCCAAAGCATCTTGAATTATTGACTTTATTCTTAAAGATCATTGTGGAATATATTTTGCAATGATCTTGTGAGGCTTTTTTACTTTTAATGGCTTATTGGTGAATTAATTTTAGGCTTTGTTACTCTTTTGTATCTCACATATTCCTCTGCTTTCTAATTTTTAGAACCTAGTTATTTCTGATTTCTTGGTCTTGTATGTATGTTTGTTTGTTTGTTTTTCCTGTGTCTAAAGAAAATCTGAAAGACCCCAAAGATAGGCTGCCTCTCATAAGTAAATAGAAGTACCAATGGAATATCATAGTTATTGCTCGTAGCTGTCAGATTTCTGCTTAAAATTCTTATTGTCCACTCTGCAGATTTATATTGCATAATCTTAGGGAACATTTTACATGCATAACCAACAAAAGTGACTGAAAAAAAACACTCTTTCTCAATTCCCACTGCAATCACTTTCACAACTGTATACTGTTGACTATTCAAAATACAAGGCTAAGAATTGGCTTCAAATTCTCCATTAGGGAAATTTACGTAACGTTGTTTTAAGGTTTCTAATTACACAGTAGTTGTACACCTGAGAGAAGTGAATATTTTACCTGCTTAAGCTCTATGAAAGTTGGATTCCAATGGAAAGATGAATACATTTCCCTCACAGACTCACCTGGACTGATTCCTGCTCACCCTATTCTTTTTTAAAGAAGACGTGATCATTGTCTTCAGGCACTATTATTTAATTTAGCTTCTATTAAGAATTAACTGTTTTGTTCCTCTTGATTCACAGAAAGAAACAGAGGTAAAGGAACGGTCTGTTTTTGACATCCCTATATTTACAGAGGAATTCTTGAACCATAGCAAAGGTGATTACTGAAGTTTCTTTTTGTGTTTCTCAGATTTTTGACAGGGGACTTACTTCTCAGAAGAAATGCATTGTTCAAAAGCAATGGTAGTGTTATCCCTCCTTAGGACTAGTCTAAAGGAAGAAGAACTGCCTCTATTTCACTCTATGGTAAAGGTAGCTGCTCAAAGACCAGTGAAGGAAAGTTAGGCCATTGTTGTCAAAGCTTCTTTGGTCTCTGGATGAAAGGAAATAAATGCAAATCACAAATTCACTTGTCTTCAGACTCTGAGCCTGGAACCCTTTGTACAAATAAAAACTTACATGGGAGTCCAAAATATAAAATAACTAAGAGCAAATCTGATCCCATTGTAGTAAAGATGGGTACCTACAGCTGTGCTTGGCCAGTCTCCCAGGATCCCCCTGCAAAACCCCTCAGGCTTCTCATTGTACAATTTTAAAAAGCAAAAACTAACAAAAAAATACTGGGAATTGAAACTGTTGCAATCTTACGTATGAAATGTGACTAACTTTAAGAATTAAAATAGCTCTGGGGAGTCAGGCGTTTCATTGCTGAAATTGCTATCTGGAATGCCATAATGAGAATAGGAAGATGAGGTGGGGTAGCTAAATTAGAGGCAGCTAAGCAGAACTTCCCTGTAAGAGTCATTGGGACTCCTCAGAGACTCCTTCTAGTGCTGCATGTGTTCTGTGGGATGTATGTCCTCAGCTCGGGAGGCAGAGCTCCGCCAGCTTCGCAAATCCAACATGGAGTTTGAGGAGAGGAATGCAGCCCTGCAAAAGCACGTGGAGAGCATGCGCACAGCAGTGGAGAAGCTGGAGGTGGATGTGATCCAGGAGCGGAGCCGCAACACAGTCTTACAGCAGCACCTGGAGACCCTGCGGCAGGTGCTGACCAGCAGCTTTGCCAGCATGCCCTTGCCTGGTAAGTCTTCCTGCCTGAGAACTGTCAGGGACAGGGGTGTGTGTGTTGTGGGGAGCAGGATGCTATTTATGTTAGTACTGGTGTGGAAAGGTTGAAATCTCCTCCAGAGGAAAATTAATTAAAATACATTTTTTCTCCTCTGGATATAAAAGAATGTCAGTATTGGCTAAAATCATCCAATGTTTCAGGCTCTCTGGTCATTCAAATTTTTGTCTATTTATATTTTAATATCTGTTTTCCTCTCTTTTAAGCTTAATTTGCTATTCAGAACACTGGAAACTGAGTAGTAAATCTTGAGGAGAGTGCTTCCTCTTATGTATGTTTGTTTGCTTTGTAGTTTCTGTTTTAACGGGAAGGAGGGGAAAATGAACACTGGTATTTCTTATATACTCTTTCATTTTGAGGATAGTCAGCAGAAAGCTGAGAGAGTCTAACCTTCTGTTACATGCAGCTACTCATATATCCAATCAGCAATTATATAGCCCATCTGTTTATTTAGAGTAAGTAGACTAATTTATTTCTTTGAGACCTAAAAGTCTCTCCTCTAAAATTAAAAGCATGTCTGTGGAGCAGACCACATTAGAATCACTATTTCTTTGAAATTGTGTTTTATGGTAAAACTGAATAGGGAGAATTTTCTTACTTTATTCTTATCTCACTTCAGGAAGTGGAGAGACACCTACAGTGGACACCATTGACTCATATATGAACAGACTGCACAGTATTATTTTAGCTAATCCCCAAGACAATGAAAACTTCATAGCTACAGTTCGAGAAGTTGTGAACAGACTTGATCGTTAGGGAATGGTGAGTGCTCACTGATAAATATTTATATGCCAGCACATCATCAAAAATAAGATGTCATCAGACTTTATCAATACTACTAAAACCATGGGATTACATTGGATGAATGAGTTGGAGACTTGGTTAAGATTCCTGTTGCGTGGTTGTTAAATGTAGTACATAATATTAGAAAACAGAGTCACTGTAGTCCCAGCTACTTGGGAGGCTTAGGTGGAAGGATTGCTTGAGCCCAGCAGTTCAAGTCCAGAGAGATCATGTCTCTAAAAATAAAATAAAACAGACTCAAGACAGTTTTTTCTCATGCTTGCTTCAGAATAGTTTAATGGGAAGAGCATGGTTTTTGTGGTTTAGCCTCAGTTCTAGCTTTGTCACTTATTAGCTGTATTCTTGGGCATCAGTTTCCCAAAAGGTTTTGAAAAGTGAGTGGGAAACTTAGAGGAAATCATCCCCAAAATAGCACTCAGAACAAAACAAATATAACTTAATTTTTAATCTTCCTTTTCTCTGGAAGATACTAATGATAATTTAGAAGTAGTCAGTGAGACATTGTATGTATGTGAGCCTACATAAGTAGGAAGCTTCTATATTCACCACTCAATAACACAGTGACTGTTGTCTGTTAAATGTTGATGTGGACTCACCATACAAACAGGTAACTCCCTGGTTTTGATAGATTAAAAAATAAATTCTTCAGCCAGGTGCAATGGCTCACACCTGTAAGCCTAGCACTTTGGGAGGTCAAGGCAGGCAGACTGCTAGAGCCCAGGAGTTCAAGACCAGTCTGGGCAACATGACAAAACCCTACATCTACAAAAACTACAAAAAATTAGCCAGGCATGGTGGCGTGAGCTTGTGGTCCCAGCTACTTGGGAGGCTGAAGTGGGAGGATCACTTGAGCCAAGGAAGTTGAGGCGAGGCTGCAGTGAGCCATTATCACACCACTGCACGCCAGCCTGGGTGATAGAGCAAGATACTGTCTCAAAATTTTTTTAAAATAAAAAATAAATAAATTCTTGGTGGGGCATAGTGGCTCATGCCTGTAGTTCTAGCACTTTGGGAGGTTGAGGCAGGATTGCCTGAGCCCAGGAGTTCAAGACCAGCTTGGACAAAATAGTGAGACCCCTGCTTTTAAAAAAATGAAAAAAATTAGCCGAGCATGATGGCACACACCTGTAGTCCTAGCTACTCAGGAGGCTGAGGCAGGAGGATCACTTAAGCCCAGGAGTTCAGGTTTCAGTAAGTTCGGGTCACACTAGTGTATTCTAGCCAGGGTGACAGAGCAAGACTCTGTCTCAAAAAACCATAAAAATATAAAATTCTCAAGCAAAAAAAAGAGGAGAGAGAAAATAAGTTTTTAAAAAATATATTCAACAAATGAGCAGTAGTATGTATTCCTTTTTTTTTTCCCCCCAGAAGGGATCTACATGTACACTTTTTGGTACTAATGGTCATTTCTTAAATGGAATTGCTATTTGTTCATTCAAATTCCTAAAGATGGGATACCCTTTTAGTATGCCATCCCACAGAATTGGCATCCCTTTGCTCTATTGGTTAAGTTATTCCATACCTGCAGACATAGAAACTGTGTGGAAATTTTAAGATTGGACTCTACAATGAGGTGGCCATATATGGATACTAAAATGAGAGTCAACAGCAGGATATGTTTCTTAGATTGGTCATGGGTTTGAATCTTTATTCATCCTGTGAGTACATGAGCACACTCATATACATAATTTATATTCTGACTCGGTTTGGACTTTGAGCAACATATGTAAAGATAAATGCCTAGTAGAGACAAAGATAAATGCCTAGTATACTTGTTGGTGATGCCCTTGGATGGTAACTGTACAAGGCAATGCATTGTATTTTAGCCTCAGCCTCTGATGGGGAAAGGATTACCATCCTTCTAGTGAGTAGCCAGATGGAATGGACTGTACTTCTTAGAGATGGCTGGACTCCCTGCAGAATAAAGAAGTGGCATTACTGCTGCTGCTTATGAAGGGAACAGCTTGTAAATCTAGGCCTGGGATTTTCAGGAGCTCATCATCCTTCCCATTTTCGTACAGTGTTTTCAATTAGCACTCTTGTATGCTTGAAAAGTGAGAGCTGGGAGAAACAGTGTGGAAGATTGTGAAAGAAAACATTAATTGATAACATGGTGTCTCTTCACATAGATATAGGGCAGCTAATTAAGTATTGACCCAAAAGTGGTTTTCCATTTTGAGCACTTTGCCAGTAAGACTCTCCTAAAGCTTTGTTCATCTCAAGAATATAAACTATATTATTTGTTTTCTGAGGAGTCTGTAAACTTAAAATATTACTATTATCCTTGATTTTAACCTACAAATATTTTGCCCCTGAAAAAATAACTAAAAGTGTGAACTATTATATTACTACAGATTCTTACAATCTAGCCATGCAAACATAACTAACAATAGATGGTTTCCCACACCCCCCAAAACTGTCAAAGGAAATAATTACAAAGACTGTGATTAATACTGGTTTGGCCTAATCATACAAATATGTACAGACAGCGAGGCTGATGTCCCCAGCACTCATGGTGCAATTAATTACTCTGACAAGAGTTTGGCAAAGGTTTCATCCACTGTCAGGAGCCAGTGAGTGAAGGGAAGCTAATGGTCTACAAAGTTTCAGAGGAGCATATTAGAGTTGGAAGGGCCCTTTAGAAATCCAACATTTTATATATGAAGAAACTGAATCCCAGAGAGGAGAAACATCTTGCTTGAAAATATCTGCATCGATGAGTACAGAATCCAAGACTAGAACCACAGATATCTAAACTCGCATTCACTGGGTTTCTAAAACATTGCTCTAAGGAAGAGGTGGATGGGGGAAGGGGAAAGCACTAAAAAGTCCTGAAATAGAGCATTAAGATACATAGGAAGTAAATAGAAAAAAATTACAATCCAGGAATTATAATGTTACAGAGTTTTAGCCCATTTTAAAATTATTTTGATAAATATACAGTGGAAGAATTACCCTACCTGTCACCTTTCTTGTGACTGAGTAGTACCTAGAGACAAGTGGAACTGGGAGGAAGCCATGGGGGTGATTTTAAGTTGAAAGGTGACTACCTTATATAAACTACTAAAATGCATATGTTGCCTGATTTCAATGATAATATTTGGCTGTTTGAGTTTAGGGGAAGAAAATCTTATGTGACTGTATTTTTTTTAATATGAGAAATGTTCTTGATTATATGCACATAATACATCTCTATACATGCAGATATCCTTAGTTAACACTTGAAGAAAATTGGTTTTGATTGACCATACATTCTTCAGACTAAAGTAGGTTACTCATTTTCCCTCCTCAGGTTTGTCCCTGATAGTTGCTTTTCTGTGTTTAGCTGATGATTTTCCTACCTCCCATTGTTGCTGAACTGGAGCAGTGTTACGTTTCTCATTGAAATGTTATGTAAAACATCTCAATGAGGTTGCCTGCTTGCAGCTTTTTGAGTTCTTTAGTTTACATATACCCTGCACTCACTGTAACGCTTATGAAACCAAAGCATTTTTAAAATCCATAGTGCTAACCCCTTCCAATCAATACTTACTTTCTTGGTGTTATTTTCCTTGTTTGTTTTTGTTTTTGTTCTGGTTTTTTTTGTTTTGTTTTGTTTTCTCCTGATTCCACAGGTCTTAGAGCTCCAAGATGTTCCATAAGTGTTTTTACTTGTAAGGAATGAGAAGCCATCCATGGAAATTTGAACTGAGTGGGGGTGGAAAAAGAGTGCAGATCCCTTTGCTTGTGAAAGAATTTTCAGTGAGTGAAAGGCCGTCACCCCAGGAAGCCATATGAAGGAGCAGCAACATGTATATGAGCTTCCTATGGAATTGTCCTTCTGTGAAACTTTGAAGGTATGCAGCCACTCTCCCAGGTCTTCAGGTTCCTACCATTTCCATTTCTGTTAAAGTGGAGCTGCATATCTTCAGCTTACTGGGTGACCCTGATGCTGACATCTGCTGCTGCAGAAAGGAAGACTTCTCATGTTGTAATTTCACTTAGACCCTTTTATCAGTGGAGCTCCAGTTTTCTTACCTACTTGTCACTTTTTTAAATGCCTCTGGGGGTTATTTTTGCTTTTCTTGGCCCCCACCAATTTATACATCTCCATTTTCTGACCTCTGAACTTTGTTGCTCAGCAAGGTTCTGAAGGAGAGTTTCTTGCATTAGACAGCCCCAATCTTCTCCCATCATTGCCCTACTGTGACTCCAAAGAAAGGAGCTTCTTGTTGATAGTGCCATGTGGAGCAAGGCTATGTTTCCTACCCCACATGGTGCTCAGTGGGTACCAGTCTTAGTGTGGCTTTGTGATTGCTGCCCTAAAGGAGAATGCTTTGTGATTGCTGCCCTAAAGGAGAATGCTCTTTCCTTCCTCACTGGTACTGCCTACTGTTTTCTAAGCATTGCTCCTGCACAGACATGGAGTCCCAGCCCCAGCAAGGCTCTTCTGTTCCCATCCATTGACAATGTCTTGTGGAGCATTTTTGCTGAGGAAAAGGTCACTTGTAAACAGAGGAGAAAGGGAAAGTACAAAGGGCCAAAGTTTATTGTAAGTGAAAACTGAGGGAATTCCTGTCTTCTTTAGGAGTAATGATTCATGGATCTAAATAGGTGGAAATATCGTTCAGAATAGTCACTTGAGCTCACAAAAAAAGCAAGGAAGAATTCTCATGTCCTTTGTCTTCCTTCTGTAGCGATTAACTGCTGATCCATGTGAAGAAGACAGGCTTCCCTTCCTTCTCCCTCCTTAGTGATTTTTTTTGTTTAACAGCATAAGTAAAGAGGACTTTCTGGTTCATTTTTGTTTGTTTGTTTTGTTTTGTTTAGAGATGAGGTCTCGCTGTGTTGCCCAGGCTGGAGTGCAGTGGCTATTCACAGATGCTATCATAACACGCTACAGCCTCCAACTCTTGGGCTCAAGCATCACGCCTAGCAGTTTCTGGTTCCTTTAACAGCAAAAGGAAAGAGAGGTTCTGATTCTTACCTCAGGGTTTTTTGGTTGTTTCTTTGTTTTTGTTTTTGTTTTGACACTCTAGCACAAGGCTAAAGGTTACAGCTGAGATCTTTGGAACCAAAGCAGAGCAAGCAGAGCCCATTGTCTGGGCACCACACCACTGCAGGCAGGTGGATAGAAGTGTGACCCCTCTCACAGTATGCCCGTAAGTCAGAGTGTAGGGCAGAACTCCCTGTCAAGTTGCTACACCATCGTGTCTTCTCAGCATCTCCTTGCCTGTTTTCTTTATTAGTCCAAAGGAAAACAGCAACAAAATCTGTTTTTAAAATGTCTTATGTGAACATACATCAGATATCCATGTGCTAAAACCCACATACCATCACTTGGCAAATTTTTAGAATAAGACCCCATTATTATCTATTGCTATAAACCTAGCCAGCTCTCTTGCTCTGCTGTATTTTCCTATTTCCCTGCCATCATCTGTATTTCTGCCGCTTCTCTTAGACTCCTTGTCTGCAAAGTCCAAGCCAGAATTCACTGTCTATGGCAGAAGGACATCCAGAGCCCATTCTGGAGGTTGGTTTCTTCCTTCTGCCAGATGCTTTCTGTCCTCTTCCTTCCTCCTCATATTTCTGTTACTCATTTGTGTTCAGTTTTGTGCAGCATTGTTAGCACTGCTTTTGTGACCAGAAAAGGCCATAACGTGGTCCAGGATCATCATTCTCCAGACTCTAGATGGGACACTTGACAGTGACTGGAAACATTTGCATATTCAGGAATACATGAGATCTCAAGAGAGCCTACAGTATGAAATCATTTTCAGAAAATAAGCAGCTTGCTTTTGAAATGCTCTCTTTCCCAGTAGCTACTCACCTGCCTCTGGTGGCTGGGATTCAGATGCCACAAAACTGTCAGTATCTGTAGAGCAGGCCTTTGCCACCTCCTCTCTCCTCTGTGCTCAATGAGGAGGCAGTAAATGAAGTTACAGGCTAGCACAATACCTAATTCATATTGCCCAGTACACCTGTAGATATTACTGTACTTTATGTTCTCAAGAAATAAGCTGTTGCCTGTTCAGTGTTACAGATTTCTTTGTTTCTTTTTAATTAAAACAGAAGGAGCAGCTGAGGAAAGGGAGACAAGGTATTTTATTTCTGACTAATTTTAGAAAAAACTTGTGTACATGTGTCTGGAACTGTTGAAATGCCAAGTTTTCTGTATAAGTGTTTTTGTAATTAAACTTTCAGATTTTCTTTGTTTTTTAAGAAGTTGATATGCTTGTTTGACATTTGTCTCATTAAAACTTTTCTATGTTGAATTCACCTGTTTCAATTTTACTTGCTTTGTAATAAGTCCTACCTCTGGCCGGGCATGGTGGCTCATGCCTGTAATCCCAACACTTTGGAAGGCCGAGGTGGGCAGATCACGAGGTTAAGAGATTGAGACCATCCTGGCCAACCTGGTGAAACCCTGACTCTACTAAAAATACAAAAATTAGCTGGGCATGGTGGTACATGCCTGTAGTCCCAGCTACTCGGGAGGCTTAGGCAGGAGAATCGCTTGAACTTGGGAGGCGGAGGTTGCAGTGAGCCGAGATCGCACCACTGCACTCCAGCCTGGCAATAGAGCGAGACTCCGTCTCAAAAAAATAAAAAATTTTAAAAGAAGGCCTACTTCTGTTTTTTCCTCTTAAAGACTTTGTCAACTCTACATTAATCATCATGTCTGTTATGCTTTTAAAACAGTAACACATTCATTTTACTAATTGCTACTTCAAAATGTGTCTTTACCTGTTTGAGAAGTCAGCTCTTTTAGTGTATGCTGTAACAATACAGTGAATTCTAATTCATTTTAATATAGCAGTAGTATTCTGGAGACAACTTAAAAGGATGTTTTTAAAGTCAGTGACTCTGATGTCCCCTTGATAGAAGATCATTTGATAGAAGAAAGGAGATGTGCTTAAATGCTTGCTTTTTTTTTTTTTTTTTTTGAGTTGGAGTTTTGCTCTTGTTGCCTAGCCTGGAGTGCAGTGGCATGATATCAGCTCACTACAAACTCTGCCTTCTGGTTTCAAGCGATGCTCCTGCCTCAGCCTCCCAAGTAGCTGGGATGACAGGTGCACGCTGCCATGCTCAGCTAATTTTTGTATTTTCAGTAGAGACGGGATTTTGCCATGTTGGGCAGGCTGGTCTCGAACTCCTGACCTTGTTATCCGCTGGCCTCGGCCTCCCAAAGTGCTGGGATTACAGGCATGAGCCACCACACCCAGCCAAATGCTTGCTTTTTAAAAATAACCAATCAAAATCTCTTTTTTTTTTTTTGAGACAGAGTCTCACTCTGTCGCCCAGGCTGGAGTGCAGTGGCGCGATCTCGGCTCACTGCAAGCTCCGCCTCCTGGGTTCACACCATTCTCCTGCCTCAGCCTCCCGAGCAGCTGGGATTACAGGCGCCCACCACACGCCCAGCTAATTTTTTGTATTTTTAGTAGAGACGGGGTTTCACCGTGTTAGCCAAGATGGTCTCGATCTCCTGACCTCGTGATCTGCCCACCTCGGCCTCCCAAAGTTCTGGGATTACGGGCGTGAGCCACCGCGCCCGGCCCAAAATCTTTTTAAAGGAAATTTGTCACCTATTTCTACTATGCTTTTAAAAATCCTAGGGGTGAGGCACCCTGGCTTCCAGAGCCTGCTGCTTTCCAAGTAGCCAGTTGTGTGACATTGGGCAAGTCTTGATTTGTTTCAACTCCAGTTTCCTCTTCTGACATAACACATGCCTCAGCTCTCCTTTACTGTCGTAAGAAGGATAGAGTAAGGTACAGAATCCACCTTGCTTTGGAGGATAGGAAGATAGGAAGTATCTGTTACATGATTGCCAGTAACTATCAGGGTATCTCAGTTAGCATTGAGTTTGACTCTATATTAAGCAGAACTAGCAACAGCTTAAATAGTTTTCTCATAGAAAACTATGCCAAAGTTGGGCAGTTAAAGGCTAGTATGGAGGCTCCTGCCTGTACCACAACATGATCCTTCTCAAGGTCACCCCATGGTCCAAAATAGCCACTTGACCATCAGCTGTCACTTTGAAATTCCTGGCAGCATGAGGAAAAGAGGGCAAGGACAAAATGAGCAAACCTAGCTGAGTCAGGGCCCTCTAAAGAGTCTTCCTGGAAATCGTATTCAACACTTTCACTTGATTTGGCCAGAACTCAATCATGTGACTACAGCTAGCTATAAAGGAGGCCAAGAAATGTCATTCTTGCATGGACGTTACTGTGCCCAACAATATACAGGTTTTAGTAAGGAAGAAGGAGAAAATGAATATAGAGTAGGTGACTAACATTAATTTCATAACTATGTGTGACTTCATTTATGCACTCAGCCCAACCCCGCCATGCTAGTGAATGGAGTGCATTATCTTGCCTTTGCCTCTTGGCCATTTGAGAATGACCATGTACTTCCTTGATACCTTTTTTCCCCCGGAGAGCCAGAAAGCCAAAAACTAGCTTCCATCTGAGTTGGCATTTCCTATTCCCATCTAGCTCTTCCCCTACCCTGCAACAGCTGGTGGCCAGTCTTGTTTAGTAAAAATCCAAATAAACAGGTAGTAATACTTCCCCTAGTTGTTTGTTCTCTTTCTCTAACTGCTCAGCATCTGCTGAATTGAAACAACATCAGGGCAAGCTTTCCCTAAGGGTGGGGAAATTGAAGTATTGCTTAGCAGAAAAGCACATAGCTACTTCCTGCCCTCTGAAAGAATTTCCTGCCTTGCAACTGAGAGTTCCAAGTCAGGGGTTTTTTCTTTGTTTGATATATAGCCTGCACTCAGATATATACTTCAATATCTATGGATATAAGCAGTAGTTTATATGCCAGCCTATTAAAGAACTCAAGATTCAGAATCAGACTAGGTGAAATTGTTAATGTATATCTGCTCATCCAGAAACCATTTCAGTTTAGTTTTCATAGGACTGTGTGTCTACTGGGGTAAACTTTTGCCAGAGGTAGAAATGTACATTCTCTTAGCTTAGTGAAATGCAAAAGGAGGAGCCACAAGGAGATAGGAATGGCATTGGAAAATTAAATGCATGGCCAATGCAGATTTTCCAGATAGAAGGATTTTTGTAAACCACCTGCAACACCAGATCCGTGGGAGGATGTCTTACATGTTTATGTGGGAATATGTAAGATTCAGTGTAAGAGATTCTCTTATTTGAATCTCTCTCACACACACACACACCATCCAACACTTAAAGAGCCAGAGTTTTTTATACCAACTTCTCTTCGTTTAACTTTAATTCACCCTTTAATTTGGGCCTACAAAGACGTTTATAAAACATGGTTTCTGCCCGCCATAGTTTCTGATAATCTAGTGGAAAGGACAAACTTGTATATAAATGTTTCTAACATAGGGCAGCTTGTATTAATAGTTTTAATAGAGACAAATACTTTTTGTAGAGTGAAAGAATTATTTGAATCTTACCTGATGAGGTATTTTTTCCATAAGTGCAAAAGACTTTGCAATAGGGAGTAGATCTGAGTCAGGGTGGGGGATCAGTATCTTAACTAATTAATAAGGACTTTATCTGGAATGTAAATGAAACATGAAAATCTGAACTGATAGCCATCAGAGTTCTTCTGGTAGAGGTTGAGGTAGCTGGAAGGTCAGAACAGTTGGATTAATTGTAATTTAGACAAGCAATTTTTCAAAGTGCTGTTTTGATTCATTAATAGATCATTAAACCAGTAAGTTGGTCAAAAACATTTTTAAAAATTAAAATGAAGAGAAACTATCAGATTGCACTACAGGTGTAGTAAGGGTATTATTTTGTGAAAATTATACTTCAGATACAGTCATATGTCTACATACACTTATAATGTAAAATGTGTTTCTTACCATGGGATCACAATAAAGATAGTCAATGACTGTTTTTTTACCTCTGAAATTGGACAACACTGTGGGGTTCAAGTCTGGATTCTGCTGCTTTCCTCTTATATGACCTTAGGCAAGTTGTATAAACCACTATATGACTTAAGTTTTCTCATCTGTAACATAGTGATATTTATCATTTCTGTCCTGTAGAATTTTTATGTAGATTGAATTAGTCAATCCATGTAAAACACTTAGAATCATGCCTGTCATAGAGTAGAAGACATTTAAATATAAACTTATAATTTGTGGAAGACCAAAGGGAAAAGAGAACTAACAATTAGACACATACTATAGGCCACTCTGCTGTGCTTTTTATATAAATTATGTAATTCCACAACTTTACAGAGTAGGACTACTATACTCATTTTTACAGTAAGTAAATTAAGATACTCATCTGATAAGTGACTTGTGCAGTTACAGAACAGGGAACAGGTAGAGAAATGGTTTATACCCAGATAACTGTGGCTTTACATTCCACTCTAGCCATATTGTCTTAGAGATAACTAATGAGAGTGGCATGAGTTCAAAGCCATAGCATAGTATGGTGGGTCTGAGAACTGGAATTAGACCTATTCAACAATATTTGTTGAATATCTTTTTTGTGTTAGAAACTGTGCTGGATCTTAGTCCTCACAGAGCTCTTCTCCTTGCTGGGGAAGAAGAGACTATAAACAACCTAACTCATCTCAGCTAATTACCTAGATTAGGTATATGAGGAAATGATGTAAGCTAGGGTAGAGAAAAGGCCTTTCTGAAAAAGTATCTTCTGAGTAAAGACAAGATTGATTTGAAGGAGCCAGCCCAGTGAAGGGCTGAGGGTATAGAAAGTCTGAAGTCCTGAGGCAGGAATGAGCTCTAGAATTTCAAGGCATAGAAAAAGCTGGTGAGGCTGGAGCAGAATAAAGGAGAGGCAGAGTGGCTTTGATGAAGTTGCAAGGCAGGCAATAGCAAGATCACGTAGATCCTCAGAAGTGTCATAAAGAGTTCGCAGTTTGTCAAAAGTGTAATGTGAAGAGAGTTCTACACAACTAAGTGACAAGATCTGATTTCTGTTTTTAAAGGGTCACTCTGGGCTGGGTGCAGTGGCTTACGCCTCTAATCCCAGCACTTTGAGAGGTGGGAGCGGGCAGATCACTTGAGGCCAGGAGTTGGAGACCAGCCTGGCCAACATGGTGAAACGATGTTTGTATTTTTCTACTAAAAATACAAAACAAAATTAGCTGGACATGGTGGCACGCATCTGTAATCCCAACTACTGAGGAGTCTGAGGCATGAGAATCCCTTGAACCCAGGAGGCGGGGGTTGCAGCGAGCCGAGATTGTGCCACTGCACTCCAGCCTGAGTGACACAGCAAGACTCTGTCTCAAAAACAAAAATAAAGTAAAATAAAGGGTCACTCTGGCTGCTGTGTAGAGAATTGTGGGGGAGATAAGAGAAGAATCAGAGAGACTAGTGAGAAGGCTGGCACAGGAGCCCAAGTGAGAAATGACAGTGGCTTAGCCTAGAGTGGTGGGAAAGGGCAGATTAATTCAGGATATAGTTTGGGAGTATAATGGACGGGATTTGCTGATGAGTGGGATGTGGAGAATGAAAGAAAAAGAATCAAGAATGACTCAGTTTTTCCTCGGCACAGTGGCTCACGCCTGTAATCCCAGTACTTTGGGAGGCCAAGGCGGGTAGATTGCTTGAGCCTAGGAGTTCGAGACCAACCTGGGCAATGTGGTGAAACCTCATCTCTATAAAAGAAAAAAGAAGAAGAATGACTTTTGGCTTGGGAAACTGGGTAATGGAGAGCAGTGCCATGGCCTGAGATTGCAGACTTAAGTATGAAACATCACGGAAGAAAAATCAAGGTTTCTGTTTTGGACTGGCTAAACTTGAAGTCCCAACAACAGAAGAGCCCTGGGCAAGACACACATCTCTCTGCTATCAGTTAAAAAGTTCCTTTCAGTTCTTAAAAGTCTGTGGTTCCTTGAGATTCTAAGTTCAGGTCAGTGTTTGCTAACATTCCTTCTATCCTCAGCGCATGTGCACACATGTAGATCCAGTTACGCTGTGCATTGAACTATGAAATTAAGGAATGGTCTCCTTTTTAATTCTTCAAGCTCCTTAGGAAAAGAATTTTTAAAACCTTGCATCTGCATTTGTTTAAGATTGACATAAAGCAGCTGAATGTTCTAGGATGTAAAAATCATGTCATAACCTGACCATTAGAAAATCCTGGGCAAGAAATGGAAAGCGTCTGCTTAAAGGAGACTGGTCAAAATTTGGCATCATTCAAAGAAGGGTAATGTGAGAAGACATCACTGATACGGTCAGAAGGTTTAAAGACTCAGCAAATGGGCTCCTGCGAGGAGTGCTTTTGCTATCTTCAAGGATGGAAGTCAACTGAAGGCAGCTGGGTCCAGGCAGTGGAATGTAAGACAACAACCTATTTTTCTTGGGGCCAGTGGATTTTTGAAGTAGACTTATGTTATATTTATCAAAAGAATTTCTTGGTTTAAAGGACAAACTAATATACTAATTAGGGATTTTATTCATCCCTCAGAAGAATGAATATTTTAGATATATTCATTTATTCAAGCATTTCCAAGTACTCACTATGTGTTTTGGGTGTAAAGCTGAGGAAGTCCCTCTCCCCTGGAAGCTCACAATGTAACAAAAAATAGATACAAAGCTAACTACAATAGGGTCTGATAAATGATCAAGCAGCTGTGAGCACAGTATTCTGGAAAACACAAAGGAAAGATTCAGCAGTTTTGCTTGGGGGAAGGCAAAAGAGCTTTACCAGGATAACATTTAGAGTTGGGCCTTAGAAAAAGAGTAGTTCCTTAAGATAAGCTAGAAATAGAACTAGAGATAGAAGTACATTTGTGGTGTACTCAAGTAATTCAGCGTGACTGGAACACAGGTTATATCCAGGGCATTGACCAAAAAGAAAGATAGTGAGGTGTTCTGAAAATGGATTGTAAATGGGCCTTGAATGTCATGCCAAGGGTTTTAGCTTTTGTTTTGCAGGCAGAGGGAAGTCATAAGGGCTGTTTTTGCAGGGCAGTGACATGAGAAAAGAAAAACTACGCCACAGCCTCTCAACCATTTTTCTGCCACGAGCTGCTTTGGCAATCTGGTAAAGTCTATGGACACTTCTAGGAATGTTTTAAGTGCATAAAGTACAAATAAAATTGCAAAGGAAATCCACTATATTAAAATATAGCTATCAAAATATTAACAATGTGTTATGTAGGAGTACCTGTGCTTCTTGATAAAGCATTAAATAACATGATCTAGCTCTAATAATGACCATAATTTTAAAGTAGTAGTGATCATAATATTTCAACACCTGCAATGGCTATAATATAGTATGAAAATATCTGTGATCTTGTTGGTGGCAAAGTCACAGGTCCTGCCAATACTACTGGGGCTTGTTGCCAATGTTTATAATCAAAAGAAATGCAAATTTTTCAATTAGAGGTTTGTGAAAATCAAAATGTAATTTCCCCCCATCCATTATTGTGGTCCTTAGCATAAATACTCTTGAATTCAAGGCAGTATGGAGATAGACTGGTTAGGAGAGTGTTAAAATAGCCAGAATGGAAGGTAAGAAGAGCATGCAGTTGGGGGTTGGGTATGGTGGCTCACACCAATAATCCCAGCAATTTGGGAGGCTAAGGCAGGAGGATTACATGAGCTCACAAGTTCAAGACCAGACTGGGAAACATGATGAGACCTCACGTCTATAAAAAAATTTTTAAATTAGCCAGGCATGATGGTGCTCCCAGTTACTTGGGAGGTTGAGGTGGGAGGATTGCTGCAGCCCAGGAGGATTGCTGTAGCCCAAGAAGTCGAGGCTGCAGTGAGCCATGTTCACACCATTGCACTCCAGCTTAGGTGACAGAGCAAGACTCTGTCTCAAAGGAAAATGAATAAATAAAGAAGAAGAGGAAGAAGAGCATGCAGTGGGGATGGAGTAAAGGAGCAAAGGAGGAGATTAGAGACATTTGGGAGTTTGACTTGGCTCCTCCCAAACCTCAGTGAGGAGTTCTTCAAGGAGGAATTTTGGGTAACTGTGGTCTGGTGGGGCGGGTTCACCAGGAAGGCAGTGTAAATACCCTTTAGGTAGCTCTCCATGTGCAGTCTACTTTCATTACTTGGTTCAACTAATATGCATTACCCTCTGGAGCAGGTAGTAGGAATATAGCAAAACAGATAACAATTCTCGCTTTCATGGAGCCTAGTATCTAGTGGAAGAAATGTGATTAAACAAACAAGTAGATGTGATGTTGCCATGTGGTATCAAATGCAGGAGAAGAGTAGTATAGCGTGCGTCAGCATATTGGCAGGGAATGGGCAACTATTTTTTCAACAGCAGGGTCAAGGAAGGCCCCTTCAAGGAAGTGACAGTTAAGATGAAAAACCAGTAGGACTTAGAGTCAGGAACAGAGCACAAAATCCATTTTTCCTTGGGGATTTAGAGGAGCTGAAAGAAAACCAGGGACCTGGAGCAGGGAAATGTAGGGGAAAAACAGCAAGAGATAGGAGAGAGGCCATATGCGGTCTTATCACCAGCCCAAGGATCCAGGATAGTCTCCTCAGTGCAGGGGGAAACCACTGAAGGTTTCAGAAAGAAAGTGATATCATCTAGTTTGTGGTTTTAAAAAAATTATTCTGACTTCTCTGTGAAGCATTGAAATGGGAGCTAAATTGTGACTGTGGCTATAATCCCTCTGGAGGTGGTGGTATCATGGACTAAGGGTGTAGCAGTGAAGAATGACGCGGGGAAGAGGATGGAATACAGCCATTTAGGTAGTGGAAGGAACAAGATGAGTGACGGGTGAGAGCGAGGCAGGAGGGAGAGATCATCCTGCAGTGATCTCGTGCTTCATACGGATGGTCCAGGCACGAGTTACTGAAACGGAACGACTAGAAGAGGAGCAGACTGGGGCAGGGGAATGGCTGGAAATCAGACAGCCTTGTGGGAAAGTTTATTTGAGATGCAAGTGTTAAGTCAGCAGATGTAGGTGTTAAGTAAGCATTTATATTGACAACTCTAGAGCTTGAAAGGCGGGCCTGGACTTGGAATGACTTTTACCAAAGACTTCCGAGGAGACTTTTTTTATTAGAACTTTTCTCCCAGATCCTGGCACTACTCTGAAGGCAGATAGTCAAACCCTACCAACTGCTGCCACTCCTGGCTAAAGATTTCACTGTTTTATTCTTTGCCCTACTGCTAACTTTTTTTGTTGTTCTTGAAGCAGGGTCTTCTTTGTTGCCCAGGCTTGTGTGCAGTGGTGCGATCATAGCTCACTACAGCCTTGAACTCCTGGGCTCAAGGGATCTTTCCACCTCAGTCTCCTGAGTAATTAGGACTACAGATGTGTACCACCATGCCTGGCTAATTTTTCCATGTTTTATAGACATGGGAGTCTCAGTATGTTGCCCAGGCTGGTCTCAAACTCCTGGGCTTAAGGGATCTTCCCACCTCAGTCTCCCAAGTAGTTAGGACTACAGATGTGCACCACCACGCCTGGCTAATTTTTCCAAGTTTTATAGAGATGGGGGTCTCACTGTGTTGCCCAGGCTGGTCTCAAACTCATGGGCTCAAGCAGTCCACTTACCTCAACTTCCCAAAGTGCTGGGATTACAGGCATCAGTCACTATACCCAGCCCCTACTGCTAACTTTCACTATTCTTTCATCCTGCCCTTGACATCAGAACAACATCTGGACCTAAGTGAGACTTTTCCATGGCTTAAATCAGGTAGTACCTCTAAAGATGTTCAGAATATTTAAACTTATGTGAGTCTCCCACGTGAGATTTCTGCAGGGGGAGCTTTGCAGCCATAAAGAGGATGCTAAACAGAGTGACTTATAATGAAATAATATGTTTATCTTGGCTGGTTTTATAGCAAATGTGATCAGGATATTTACTGGTGGTTTCTTAGAACTAGATGAAAACAATAGGACAGACCAAATGAATTACAGCAACAAAACATACTAACAACATAAAGGAAAGATACAGATTATGGAAAATTATAAATTGTGGTCATGCATAAAGAGATCTCACTGTAGCCTGAACACTGGTGACCCACAACTAAATGGGGCCAAGATTAATCATGCCTCGATCTTATACATAAGCCAAAAGATCTTTTCTAAAGATCATGCCTATTAAAGCAGCAAAGACTGTTCTGCAAGATATATCATAATGAGCTCCAGGCATTTAACGAGAGACAAGTGCTACGGTTGAAAGTGGTAACCTTCAGCATCGAATCTGAAAATGAAGTGGGCCTGCTTGCTCTGCAAAATGAGGCCACGATCCAGTCTGCTTAGGTGAAAAGAAGTCTCACATTTGTAGATGCTCTGTTGCAGGCAAACCTTAAATCTTCTGGGAAAGGGGGAAAGGCTTTTGTTTGTTTTTATTTTTCTAATTAGGTAAGGATTGTACATGCAAGGAGCAAGCAGCTGACTCCGGGCTGCAGGCCCAGTAGCTTCCAAAGGCAGTAAAGCCGGCGGGCATGGTGGCTCATGCCTGTAATCCCAGAACTTTGGGAGACTGAGGCGGGTGGATCACTTGAGGTCAGGAGTTTGAGACCAGCCTGGCCAATATGGTGAAACCCTGTCTCTACTAAAAATACAAAAATTCGCTGGGTGTGGTGGCATATGCCTGTAGTCCCAGCTACTTGGGAGGCTGAGGCAAGAGAATCGCTTGAACCCGCGAAGCATAGATTGTAGTGAGCCGAGATTGCGCCATTGCACTCCAACCTGGGCATCACAGCAAGACTCCATCTCAAAAGAAAAGAAAAAAAAGAACAACAACAAAAAAAAAAAGGCAGTAAAGTGGAAAACAGAATTAAGGAAGAAACCAGCCTAATGAGTTGGATAGAGTGTCCCAAAAGCCTCTGGAAGAATATGCAGCACTCCAAGGCCAGGAGACCTCAGCTTCCATCTCTGTTGTAATGGCTGCCTCAGATGAGGATAATTACCTGGCCAAAAAATAGCAGCATGAAAGAAAAGGGTCATCCCCCCCTTATTCGTTGTTTTTCATCCCCTAAAAGCCCCTCATCCAAGGACTTGTGTAAAATTGTGTCCGCCCCTACTTTGATCTGCAGCAGGAAATGCTGGGATGCATGTCCTGACCCTCCTTCCCCCACTGCAGCCCTCACAAATGGTAGCTGTCTCTCCTGCAGACAGGATGCTGCCTCATGTCCTGAACCTCACCACAAATTCCTGCCCCACTGGCTGCTTCTGGCTTCCTCTTGCAATCCCAGGAGACAAAGGACTGTGAGGGAGGAAGGGAGCCGAGCATGGTCTCCTAGGCAGAAACCCGTTGTTGGGATGCCGGAGCCTCAGCCTGCTTGCTGGGGTCTGCCTTTCTGGGTGGGAGGAGGGGCAGCCTCCCTACTCCTTCCAAATGTCCCTGTCTTAAACCCATTCTGCACAAAACAAGCCAGTTCATTGTGTTCTTGGATATAAATATTGATTCTAGGTGATGTTAACATTCTGTTCGTAAAAGAATGTAACATATTTCTCCCACACCATATTAGACTGATGTGTTGTTTGGCCAAGAGAAGTACAGATTGCTGGCTTCTGCGAGAAAATGTGGACATTTAAATGCATGCAGCTTTCAGAAGTCTAGGGAGCAGCCTCAGAACAGCAACCAGGCCCCTGGGTTGGCTTCAGCTCTGCCCTCCTCCATCCAGTTTCTCCTTTCCCATCTTCATTGTTTGCACATGCCTTTGGTATTTCTAATCACTTGTAATTTAAGAAAATGCTTTCTTGGAATTATGTCTTCTTTCTCAAGGACCTGTTAATGTGGGACATTTGCTTTCTTCAGGAGGGCCCGGAAGGTCAGGACCAAACATTTTTAGTTTTCTTCCCCAGGAGAAAAGATCTGGGAGGTCCTGTTCTCCTGTTTTCTTTTCCCCCCTCCCTCCATGTCGGAGGGAAGGGCAAAGGCTTCAGAACAGAGGTGGTCCCGCCAAGCGCTCCACCGAGGCCTGACCAAGCCCAGGACTCAGATGTGCTGGCCGCCTTGGCAAGGCAAATTCCCCACATTCCACAAGTGCTCTTGAGGGAGAAATAGAACTAATGAGAAAGTGGAATTCTTGATGTGTATGCGTGCTCACTCGGGTGCCAATTCATCTGACACAGACAGATCCCTGGCCCTATTTCGCAAGACAGTGATAGAGCCCATTTCCAGATGTGCGGGAGGGCGGCCCGGGACCCAGTGCTGGCAGGAGAGCCGGCGCCCTCTGCTGTCCTGGCCAGGAAACACTGCAATGGTGGGAAAGAATCTGGGGTTCCTGAAAGCCGACTGTTAAATCTACAGCCAGCCCTCGCTGGTGTGGAAGGGGCCTGCAGCTCCTTGCTGTTCAAATGATGAGCCTGCAAGGGGGTGGATTCCCTCCTTCTAGCTGGCTCTCTTTGTGTTTTGTGGCTCTAAATGAGCCAGAAATGATAAGGATTTACAATAAAACCCCAGCCTCCCACAGCATCTGCTGGTCCCATTCCCAAGAAGGCGAGGAAAAGTGGCACTGTCTCTGGCCTGTGAACCTGGCCAGCAGGCCCAGGCAAGGCGAGACAATGAGGGCAGCTTGCCCAAGAGGAGGCCTCCTGCTGATTAGCAGCCCTTGGGCCATACCCTTGCCTAAGAATGCAGCTTCTGGAGGCCTGGCTGGCTCCAAGGCTTCCAGCCGAGTGGAAGCTGCAACTGCTCCCACTCAGGCATACTGGCATCTCTAAGGGGCCTCAGAGCTGGCACAGCCAAGAGACTGGCTCAGCTTACAAGCTTAGACAGAACTGCCACCCCCTCTGCCCTGCTGCCTGCCAAGACAGCAGCACAGCAGTGGGTCTGGGGCCAGGGCCAGGCTTGCTGCTGCAAGAGACAGAAAGAGATATTAATAGAGAGAGAGAGCGCGCGTGTGTGTGTATGTTGGTGAAAGGTGGGGTGGAGATATTAGGGGGATGCAAGGGGGATGGCTGGTGAACTCTACTTCTTGGACAGCCTTTCAGTTCTGCAAAAAGGCACAAAACAATCAGTTTTTGTTTTCTGGCAGATTTTTAATTTTTTTTTTTTTTTTTTGTAAACCAATCTCTTCCCTGCTGGGAGAAGAAAAACCCAACCCGCCGAACAATCCCCTAACAACCCCTAAAAACAATGCCCTTCTCTCTCTGGGACCAATTTTCAAGCTGCACAGCAGTCCTGACAAGGTCAGCAAGCTGGAGCTGTAAGTGGAAGATCTTTATCTATGTGGGAAATAGGAAAATCATTTGACTGATAAAAGGAAATACAATAAATAGCATCTAAATTCCTGGCTGCATTCCCCCAGGCCCCTCCTCTGCTGGAGAAAGTGCGTGGGCCAGGGATACATGTGCTGCTCCAGCATGTTTAAAAATAGCATGCAGCACACAGCCCTTTCTTACCTTCCAGAAAGACTTCATTACCGGATCCTCAGCCCTGAGCCTGCAGAGCTGCCGGCGCTTTCTTCTCCCTGCGCTGGATTTTCCTCTTTGGAAGCATTAAGGGAGTGCATGTGATACATTTTACTCACGGGCCAGCTCCCGCTCAGCTAGTTTCAATCTAGGCACGTCTAGAGCTCACGTTGAAAGTCCATTGTATTTAATGGGGTGTTAACTCTGTTTATTCTCTGAGACTTGTGCAGTAATTTTACACTCTGCAAAACTAGCAACTTGAACCAGAAATGATATTCCTCTTTCCCCATGTCCACCCTAGTGGGCTGCAGTCCCTGGGCACCTCTGGTCCTGCCTCCTAGGGTTCCTGTAGCTCAGGTAGCCGAAGAAGTTCTGCATGCGGTGGGAGATGGGAACTCTGGGGTTCACATCCGGTTATGCCTCTTGTTGGCATTGGTGCAGCCTGAAGCAGGTCTCTTCAGCACCTGGAGACATTTTTCTCATCTGCGAAAAGGAGATTTTAATCTGCCCCATGTATCTCAAAAGGCATACAACAATCTCATAGTGCAAAAACATTCCCCTGGGTTCTACAAAGACACCACCCTATTATTCCCAACTGGGCCACTTCAGCATCACCTCGGAAGCCACTTAACCCCTTCAGATCTCCATCTCTCCACTAAAACCTTGGCGATCTGGATAGGACTATAAAATCCACTATTCAGGCTGTATCTTCACCATGCTGTTGCGATTTTTTTCTAAGTCCATTATTCCTTCCACCTTTATTGCCTGGCATTCTACTCTTGGGAAGACTTTCTTGTCTCCCCACTTACATATTCTCAGGGCCTGGCCCTAGAAGGTGCTGAAGACTTCATATAGGACCAGATGACCCCCTCTAGCTCTCAATCTCCAAGTCTCCAGCAAAATAAATGAAGCACATACTATTCTAATACATTCTACCATTCCGTGGGAAGTGTGCCTTCCATTATTCCCACCTGATCTAAAATCCTGACACTTAGGGAGCTTGCAGGGTCCTTATTGATCAAACATCACCTGGACTTTGGCATTCCTCCTCCAGTGCCAGGCCTTCCCTCCTGCATGAAACAGCTCAGAGCTGAGTCGCCCTCGCTGGAGTTCCTGATCTCTCTTTCCAACTCCCTCAGGGCTTCTCCATCTGGCATCCTGCAGAATCCTCAACTCAATTTGTCCAAAATTAAATATGCATTCTCCCCAAACCCACATTTTCTCTAATATCTGTCAGCTCAGTTAAAAACCCCACTGCTCTCCGAAGCTGGAGAGCCTGGAATCCTTCTACACGCCTCTCCCCAGCTCTTTACCCTGCTCCCAGCCCCTCACATCTCTCATTCACAGAATCCCCCACCCCACCCCACTCAGCCCTGGAATCCCCCTAACAGCTGGCCCTTCTCATCACCCCCAGGAGACGCCTTTGTGGGGGTCTTCAGCATTCAGCTCTCCCCAGGCTCTCCTAATAGCCCTTTGTTTTGTTTTTCCTTTTTTTTTTTTTTTTTTTTTTTGAGACGGAGTGTCGCTCTGTCATAGCCTTTTAACTAGCCTTAGTATACCCAGTTTCATTTGTCCCCCTCTTAACTCCCCTCCACCAGTTTGTCCTGCATACCACTACAAAAACAACCTTTCTAAAATGCAAGATTAGTCTTGCAAATATGTTTTTTGTTGTGTGTGTGTGTGTGTGTGTTTTTTTGGAGACAGAGTCTCACTCTGTTGCCCAAGCTGGAGTGTAGCAGCATGATCCTGGTTCACTGCAACCTCTGCCTCCCAGGTTCAAGGGATTCTCCTGACTCAGCCCTCCCTAGTAGCTGGGACTACAGGGGCACACCCCCATGCCCAGTTAATTTTTGTATTTTTAGTAGAGACAAAGTTTCACCGTGTTGGCCATACTGGTCTTGAACTCCTGACCTCAAGTGATCTACCCGCCTCGGCCTCCCAAAGTACTGGGATTACAGGCGTGAGCCACTGCGCCCAGCTATGTCAGTCTATTTTAAATGAGATCATAGTTGTGGTATTTGCTTTTATTTTTAAGCCTTACAAAAATTCTATACGATAAGAATTATTAGCATTTAACAGATGAAACTAAGACTTAGCTAGGTTAAAGGAGCTAAGGCCACACAGCTGTCACACCTTGCAGAACCAGAATTTGAACTCAGGTCTGCTTTACACTGCAAAACCCATGTTCGAAAGTATTTAAGATAGGTTGCTAGCTCGGTACCTGGCACAGAGCAGGTAGACCAATGTTATATTCTTTATATTCCCCCTTTTTTATAAACTGCAGTCTCTTCAGCAGGGTGCAAAGGCCTATCCCATGGTGGGTGGCAAATGTTTCCAAATGCATCTCCTGTTACTCTGTGGCCCATCATCACCACTACCCATTAGGCCACATCAGACCAATCGCTGTTCCCCAAACCCTACCTGTTATTTTTATTTATTTATTTATTTATTTATTTATTTATTTATTTATTTATTTCTAGACGAAATCTTGCTCTTGTGCTCTTGTCTCCCAGGCTGGAGTGCAATAGCACGATCTTGGCTCACTGCAACCTCCGCCTCCTGGGTTCAAGCGATTCTCCTTCCTCAGCCTCCCGAGTAGCTAGGATTACAGGAGCCTACCACCACACCCAGCTAATTTTTGTATTTTTAGTAGAGATGGGGTTTCACCGTGTTGACCAGGCTGGTCTCCTGACCTCAGGTGATCCACCCACCTTGGCCTCCCAAAGTGCTGGGATTACAGGCATGAGCCACTGCACCCGGCCCTCCCTGTTCTCTTTTTTTTTTTTTTTTTTTGAGACGGAGTCTCGCTCTGTCTCCCAGGCTGGAGTGCAGCGGTGCAATCTCGGCTCACTGCAAGCTCTGCCTCCCGGGTTCACGCTATTCTCCTGCCTCAGCCTCCCCAGTAGCTGGGACTACAGGTGCCCGCCACCACGCCCAGCTAATTATTTTTGTATTTTTTTTAGTAGAGACGGGGTTTCACCATGTTAGCCAGGATGATCTCGATCTCCTGACCTCGTGATCTGCCTGCCTCGGCCTCCCAAAGTGCTGGGATTAAAGGCATGAGTCACTGCGCCCGGCCCCCTGTTCTTTTTTAAACTGTCTCTCTGAAATCCTGTTTCCTACTGCTTGGCAAGGCTTTTCTTACGTTGTCCTTCCTGCTCTACAAGCCCAAATCAGATAGCACCCATTCTGTGATGCTTTTCCTGATCCCCAAACTCAGAATTCGTGGCTCCAACATCCCTCTTGCCAGCACCACTTGTTACGTATGCCTATTCTGATACTGATCATCTTGGGGGTGGCTCTTCTGTCCTGTCTCTTCTCATCTTTGTATCTCCAAGCCTGGCACTGTGCCTGGGACAAGGTAAGCACTCAGTAGTAAGTCTGTTGAGTTTAGTTCAATCCTGCATCCTTCCCTAGGACTAATGCTTAATTTCATCTGTCTTGCAAAGGTTAGCATGTCTCTGAAGACTTGTTCGCATCACCTCCGCTCTCTCTGATTTCCACACCCACCACCCCATTGAAGTTGCTCCTGGCAGGTCTTGAGAGACCTCCATGTTACCAGAACACTCTCTTGTCCTCACCCTCCAAAAGTTGCAGCAGCATTTGGCATGGTTTCCTCCCTTCTTTTAAGTGACTCCTCTCCCTCAGCTTCTGCCATCACAGTCTCCTGCTTTCTTTTGCCTCTCAGGCTCTCTTGGGCCTCCATCTGAGCCCTGGAAGTAGAGAACCTCAGGCCTCCGACCTGGGTTGCATTCTCTTCCCTCTACTTTCCTTCCTGAAGAGACTTGTCTATTCCCATCATTTAAAGTAGAGCCACTATCTTCAGCTCTCAGCTCTAGATTCAGATATGTGACAAGCTATTTGACATCTCACTTAGATCATCCTTAGGTATTCTGGGCTTGAAAGCCTAACAATTGACCCCTGGGTTTATTCCCAGACCCTTCCTCCCTCGGTGTTTCTCTGTTCACTAAAAGGCAACATAACGAAGGGTCCCCTTCTTGGGATGTTGGGAGCCACTCTCTAGGAGGGAGGGTGCCTTAGAAGAGGGGGCAAATCTGGGGATACCTGAATATCATGCATTTCTACCTCTGACTTAACCCTGGAGAAATACCAGATGCCTTAACCATGTATTCAATGCCTGGCATGATCTGGCCCCAGCATCCCTTTCCAGGCCCAGCTTTCATCTCACCCCTAGATCAGAAATGGGTGAAGTATGGTCCATGAGCCAAATCTGGCCCACATGTTTTTATACGGCCTGTAAGCAAATAATACTTTTTTATATTTTTAAGTAGTTGAAAAAAATCAAAAGAAGAATATTTGGTGACACATGAAAATTACATAAAATTCAAATTTCAGTGTCTATAAATAAAGTTGTATGAAATACAGCCATGCTGGTTTATTTACTTATTATCTGTCTCTTCTTTCTAGCTACAAAGGCAGAGTTGAGTCGTTAGAACTTAAAACTTATACCTACAAAGCCTAAAATATTTACTATCTGGCCTTATACTGAAAAAATTTGCCAAGCCCTGCTCTAAACCAGTCCCCTGTTCCCTAAACACACCTTGCAAACTTCTAGTTTGGTACACACTGATCTCTGCTCCTATCTAAATCCTACCTCTCTTTACCCCTTGCCAATCCAGCATCTTCTGGAATCTTCCTTGTCTCCTCCATTCAGTGGTTTCTCATCCTTCTCCAAATCCCTCTGCTAACATGTAAAGTTGATGGACTTGCCACCCAAGACCTTAGATGACTATTAGTTTCTGGTGTATGTCACATGTCCTGTCCAGATTGGGAGCCACATGAGGACAGAGATGGTATCTGTTCATCTTGTATCCCAGAGCCCAGCACAATGCTTAGCAATATCATTAGTGCTTAGAAAGTAGGTGTTAAAGGCCAGGTTCAATGGCTTATACCTGTAATCCCAGCACTTCAAGAGGCCAAGGTAAGAGGATCACTTGAGGCCAGGAGTTTGAGACCAGCATGGGCAACATAGTGAGACCCTGTCTCTACAAAATATAAAAAAAAAATAGCCAGGCATGGTGGCATGCCCCTGGAGTCCCAGCTACTCAGGAGGCTGAGGTGGGAGGATCTTTTGAGCCCAATAGTTCAAGGCTGCAATGAGCTAGGATCCCACTGGACTCCAGGCTAGGCAACAGAGTGAGGCCCTGTCACAAAAACAAAAGCAAAACGAACAACAAAAAGTCGGTGTTGATGTACTCCTTTCTGAGTGGTTTCATCCTTCTTGACATTCCCCTATTTATCTCTGAAAAAGAGCTGTCTACTTATTTGCTTAGGTATTCCTTTTTAAGGAAGATGCAACTTTTATCCAACCTCCCTCCAGTTCATCCCCATGAAGTGCTGAAGAAAAGGCATAGATAGATAAGTTGCAAGAACAACTTTACACGACTGCCAGGGCTTATGGGGAGAGGGGGCAGTGAGATGGAACTGGGCTGGACTCCAGTCCCAGCTCAGTCATTGATAGCAAAATCTGATAGCAAGACCATCAGTTTTGCTATTTCACCTGTCCTTCCTCAGTTTCATCATCTGTAAAATTGTTGACGGAAAGTTGAATGTCTGCTCAATCAAAGGATTCCCTCAAATCCTTTCCAGTTCCAAAACCTGAGGATCGTGTTTTTCCTATAAGCCCTCAGGATGGTGAAAATTCCCAAGCTCACCTCCTGAAAGAGGCAGGCTTGTCAACCCTAGCTACCCCATTTGAACACTCTCCTCAGGAGACGCCCTCTGATGCTTATTCCTTATGTAAGCAGTGCAGCCACCCTAGGGAAGAGGCATTATATCCCCACTTGGCAGACCCAGAAAATGAGCCCCAAAGAGAAGTGATTTGCCTGAGCAGGAGAGCATATCACACAATTCTAGGGGTGGTGCTCACACCCTGGTCAGTGGTGCTCCCTTCGATCATAATACACCAGCGATTCTCCGACTTGGGTGTTTAAATCACCAGAGGATCTTGTTAAAACAGATTTTTATTCAGTCACTCTGGGGTAGGGCCCAAGAGTCTGTATTTCTAACAAGCTCCCTGTGATATGGAGGCTCTGGTCTCTGGATCCCACTTTCAATAGCGAACTAGTGTACAACCTGTACAGCTGCACATGGCAGCTGTGCACACAGCTCAAAAGCAGCACCACCGGGACTTAAATTTAGGTCTTTGGACTCAAAGTTCAGTGTCCTCTATGCTGAGTCAGGACTTTGCAAAAAGCACCTCTACTCTGGGCATATGAGTGCCTGGGGATCTGGAGGAAATTTGATAGGGAAAAAAAATCTCTTTAGTAAAAGAGAAACAAAGTCCTGCCTTTGCTGGCCAAGAGTCCTCTGCCAAGGCCCTCTGGGGCAAGCACAGATAGGTGTCTGCATAAGTGGGGAGCCCTGTGGGAACAAGAGAAAATCAAGGGACCCCACACCTAGCCTAATGGCAACCTGGGGTCCAGAGTAAGGAGGAAAGGCAGCTGGGCTCTTGGTCTGCGGCTCCCAGGGTGGCTAATGAGCAGGGTGTTCTTCCTTGCAGGTGCTGAGAAGTGGGATGAGGCTTGTAAGGAGACAGAGTACCAAGCTGCAGTCTGGGAGGCCTTAATTCCCAGAGTTCTCCCTGCCACAGCTGAGCTGGCTCAGAGCCCGTTTCTGTTTGCTTGGAACAGTCTGACATTTTGCAAGGAACCCTTTGCGCAGGGTGTGCCTTCTGGCCTCTCATGGGTAATTGCCCAAGAGAAGCAGGTGCTCCCCGCTGGGGCTGGAGTTTCCATTGGGGAAATCAACCTGACATAATGTCCTGGGGAAAGCGTTGTACACTACAGAGAGCTGTGCAAATGCCAGCAGTCCTGGGGTGGAAGGAGGGCCTGCAGTAAGGGGCAGTGCTGAAAGACGGGCTTCTGTTGGAGATGCCTGGGAGGCCTTGGGGGAAGTTGGCAGGAGAGAGCTGGGTGTTACAAATGGGGGGATACAAAGGGCAGTGAGCTTGCAGGTGGGAAACTGGGCTTCAGTGCTGGCCCCACCACTCACCAACTTCAGATAAGTTTCTGCAGTTCTCTGGGGCTCCATCATCTCCTGTGTCTATGAGGCAATGAAGCAATAGGGGCCAGGGCATCACTGCTGTATTATTGTGGGATTTTAGTGTCCTTGGGGGTTCCTGGCACAGTGTATGTTAGTTGACTCACTGAAGTTCAGGGTCATGTGTGGCAGACCCCTGAGCACTGAACAGGGGATGTAAACACCTGTTTGGACACCGAATCCTGGACTGGCCTTGATCAAACGCCTTCCTCTCTTGAGGCCTTGGTTTCCCCTGTGTGAATAGCAGGAAGCAGTGGAGTGGCTGCCTACAAGTGCCCTTCCAACCCTGGGTCTGTGCTCCAGATGGCTGCAGGTCCTGGTCAGCAATGCCTGAGTTGGGACGTCCACTCTGGGGCTTTGCCTCATCAACAAGGGTGAAGCAGGCAGAGATTTCCAGGTTTGAGGTGAAGGGCCTCAGCCTCTGTTTGGGCAGCTTCCCAGAGTCAATGGAGTTCAGACACATCTTCCCTAGGACATCTTCAGTCAGGGGCCTCAGGATGGCCCAGTCACCAGATGCCCAGCTGGACAGAGCAAGAGTCTGGCAAGGCCATGTAGGGACAGCATGCTGAGCCCGGTGGCCTTGATCATAGGGCTCTGCCTCACCCTCTCTGCTCCCACATCCCATGCCTCCCATGCAGGAGAACCAGCAGGACACACTGGCCTCTGCATCCTCACCAGCCAGTGCCGCTCCTCTGCATGTTCGAGAAATACAGGGCAACCTGGGGCCTGGAGGAAGGAGGAAAGGTAGCTGAGCTCTTGATCTGCCACTCCCATCACATTTCACCAGCTAGAGAAATGTGATGCGTGCAAGGATATAAACCAGGCTGATGTGGGCTGCAGGGCTGCAGGGCCAGAGGGCATGTACATGGAGAACACCTGTGATTCACAGGTATGCAAGCTCAGGGGCCCCGGGGAGTAGATGGCAGAGCCAGATCTGCAGCCCCGAGCTGTGTCTTCCTTCTGCCACACCACTCTCTTCTTGAACAGACCAGGTAGCTGCTATTTCAAAATGCAACCATTCCATCTTCTAGTGTAACTCTCCCAGGACAGCCCTTCTGGAATTGGAAGCAGGTGCCCAGGGTCTGCCAGCTGCTGGGATAAACTACCTGAGTTTCTTCAACCAGTTTTCCCATGTGGGATTTCTACCCCCCACCTAGGGTTGGTAGAGTTAGCAAAACAAACAAACAAACAAAAACCCATTCATTAATTAATACAGGACACCCAGTTAAATTTGAATTTCCGATAAACAACAAATAATTTTTTAATATAAGTATGTCCCGTGAAAAGTTCAACTTTAACTGGGCATCCTGTATTTTATCTAGTGATCTCACCCACATCCCACCCCGATCCCAGCCAAGCCCTCTCTGGGAAAAGCTAGAGAAGGTTTAAGAAGGTCATGGGGCCTCGCATTAGGATCAGGGTGTCTTTAATGGGCAGTCCTCCCCTGCGCACTCCCTTCCCTCTCGGCCAGTTGCTGGTTCACGATGAAGCCTGCGATGCCCCTTGCCTGCTCCGGAGGCAGTGCGTTCTCCCCGCGGGGCGATTGTGTTTATTGTCTCTGCACCCAGCCCGACCTGAAGTGTGCGCCTGCCTGCTTGACTCCTGTTCTTGCTATTCATTAGCACTGCTCAGCCACTTTGTCTTTGTTGCTGAGTACCTAGAACACAATTTATTTTTCTTTTCCTCCCAAAGTGGGGGTTCTGGGAAGGAAGCCAAGGATTTGAGCCGGGCCGCCAAAAGACAGAGCTCCGCCTCTGAGACTTGCGCCTGCCACACTGCGCCCAGCCCATGTTCTGGTTTTCATGCCTGCGGAATGGGTGTGACCTGTTCAAGCCAAAGGCAGAGGCTCCCAGACCCTGGAGGGAGCCATCTGTGGAAACAGGAAATGTCCTTGCATTCCAGCCATGGCCCCCGTAGGCGTTTCAGTGCCCCTTATGCCAGTGGGGGATGTGATGAAGAGAAGGAAGGTCGGCCAGCGCCTCCACACCACACTGCAGAGGCAAAGGCCTGGGCAGCCCTGGTGTGGTTCATGCTATGTGTCCACTTGACTAGGCCACCATGCCTGTTTCTGGATGGAATTAACACTTGAATCCGTAGACTGAATAAAGCACAGGGCCCTCCTTCATGTGGATGGGCTCCATCCAATCAGTTGAAGGCTCAAACAGAATAAACGCCTGAGTAAGAAAGAATTTGCTCTCTGTCTGACTGTCTTCAAGCTGGGACATCAGTCTCCTCCTGCTCCCGGACTCACACTGGAACTCACACCATCAGCTTTTCTGGGTCTGGACTCCTCAGTTCCCATAATCCTGTAAGCCAATTCCTTATAACAAATCTCTCTGTTCATCGTGTTGGTTCTGTTTCCCTGGAGGACTCTGAGTAATACAGACTTCTTCTGTCCTCCTCCGGGCTCCCCGCTGTACAAGGCAGAGTCTAGGCAGGTGCATGTACACCCCCGACACACACCGCTCCCAGAAGCAGTCAAATGACAGGTCTCTCCAGGTGCCTCTCTCCGCTGTGCCTAGTCCTGAGGTTGGAGACTATCTTAGCTGAAGTTCCCCTGAGGCAAACTGAGTCTAGATTTATGTGAAAATGATTTCTTAGGAAGAAATCTAAGTGGGAAAAAACAGTCAAGGAACAAAGACGTGGGACGCAAGCAAAGAGAAAGAAGCCAAGCCAGGTGTGGCATCAAGCCAAGCCACGTGAAGAGCTGCGTGTCTCATACCCCAGGGAGCTGTAGGGACACTTCAGAGGTGCCCCAATCAGAGGCAAGCAGGCAAGGGCAGTTTTACTTCCTCCCTCCCCCCGATTGGAGCACATAAATGTCCAGGTACTTCCTGTTCTCCATAGGTGTGGACAGAGTGGTTCTGGCAGCTCAGCGTCACTCTTCAACAGAGAGAGCCGGCTGTTGTGAGTGAAGGCACAGGGGTGGGTAAAGATAGTTGACTGGAGGAGACATGAGGATGGAAAGCATTTGGGGGCGGGGGCGGTGCTGGGTGTAGGTCTGGAGAGCAAGAGAGGAGCAGGTTGGGGAGGTCTTGCCTTTGGGGGGCCCACCCCAAGCACACCTGAGTCTGAGCTTCCCTTGAAAAAAAAGCCTCCCTAAAACAGCAAGTAGCCCACTGCACTCAAGCCCTGCGCACACAGTCTCCAGGCCAAAGCTATTTTTGTTTTACTCTAATAACAATGAGCACATTGTGCACACTTCCTGACTAACAGTGTGGTTGGGAGGAGGGACGAGGAAGTCCTAGGACTCAGGGCCCATCTTAGGCTGAGAACTAAGCCTGAACTGCCCAGCTAAGTCAGGTGTAGAAAAGACCCCAACTCCCAGGTCTAGCCACCGCCCCTGCCTGTCTACTCAGCACCTACTTGTCTCGGATGGCTGCTGGGGTTCTGCTCTCAGTGCAGAAAGCTAAGGACCTGCCAACTCCCTGTGTTGCTTCTTGCAGGTAATAGGTGCTTCCTGAGCACCCACTGTGCACCAGATCCCATGCGAGGCCGTTTGCATGTCGGAGTTCATTTTCCCTCATGCTCACCTCTACGACGTAGCGAGTGTGAGCCCATTCATTCAGACAAGGATGCTGAGTCTTGGAAAGACTAAGTGACTGATCCAAGTGTACACGCTGGTCAGTGGTGGGGGCCTTTTCAAATCCAGGCCGCTGAACCTCACCCCTGGGGTGAGGGTCTTTCTGCACCTCTGAGACCTTGTGCCCAGGAATCCACACTGAAGTCCATAAGAGGTGGTGGCACCAAGCCAGGGCTGGATGGGTCACTTAGCAGGCCACATATATGCTTTGGCACCAGTAAAGCAGGGCACGCCCCAAATGTGAAGTTTTGGAGAAATTATCCATTTTTAAAAATCATTGCAGACTCAATGGGAAACCCCAGAATACTGTAGGACTTCCTGACTCTTATTCTGTGGTTTAGGACTAGCTTTATTTTGATTTGCACATGGTAAGTGGGGGATACTTGATCCTTTTCCAGGCTTAAGACCCCAAAATAAAGGTTTTCATCTGGCCCTGCCCAGCCCTGCAGGGAGAAGCTGCTTCCCGTGGCCTCTTTGCCCCTTTTGTTAACTCAGCAAAGATGGATTGTGAACTTATCTGCCAGGACCTGTGTAAGAGGTAGGGACACAGAAGTTTCAGCTTCCCTGCCTGCTCTTGGAGATGACCACATCTATGGACATGCTTTGTAAATTGTCAAATGCCATAATGTGATGAACTTCTGCTGGATGCTACTGTCATGAAGCTTGATGCTACTCTCCTTGCCAGGACAGCTGGGAGTCAAGGGATGGCAGTCCAGCTGAGCAGTCTCCTTCATTTTCTTTCTTTCTTTCTTTCTTCCTTTCTTTCTTTCTTTCTTTCTTTTTTCTTTCTTTCTTTCTTTCTTTTTCTTCCTTCCTTCCTTCCTTTCCTTCCTTCCTTTCTTTCCTTCCTTCCTTCCTTCTTTCCTTCCTTCTTCCCTTCCCTTCCTTCCTTCCTTCCTTTCCTTCCTTTCCTTCCCT
>NW_012102488.1:1935389-1949035 GCF_000951045.1 Mandrillus leucophaeus
CCCCACAGGGGCATCTGCGGGTGTAGGGGCTGCTGCTCCTGCTCTTGGTGGGGCTTGTGACCCTAGACAGGTATTGAGCTCCCTGAGGGTGGGTTCTTCCAAACACTCTCTGGAAGGTTCTGCACATAGCATGCCTCAGTGAGCTCTCTTGCCCACACCCCCAACCCTCGGGAGGTAGGCTGGGTACAGGGGTGATCTGGCTGCCCATGGGGGCCTGAACCAAGGCTTCTTTAGAACAGAGACACTCCTCCCGCTTCCAGGTGTCTCTGTGGTGGTGGAAGCCACAGTAGCAAGCAAAACCTTTCATATTCCAGGGGCCAGGATGAAAAGGAAACCTCTAAGCCATTTGGATTTGTAAAGTGCAGCTTAAATGCACTGGGGGAAGGAAGCTGTACTCAGCTAAGAGCTTCTGCATGAGTTATGAATCTCTTCCAATTTCCAGCCTGACCTCCTGGAATAGGCCTTGCGAGGTCTCCCTGAGGCCCAAGGCCCCAGTCTCCTGCCTGACCCTGCCAGGTTCAGGGTTCTGGTCAGGTTCAAGTGCTGGGTGGGCCCAGGGCAACATCGTGGCCTCCAGCAGCTGCCAGCAGCTCCAGCTGTAGTCTATCCTTGGGAGTGTGGAGCCTGAGCAGACCGGCTCATTATGGTCTGGTGGGCATCCCTCAGCCAGGGGCTGGCCCAGGAACTTCCCAGAAACACTGGAGTAGATGGGGCTGTTAAAAGGCACGTCCCTAAGCTTTCAGCCCAATTACATGGGGCGGAAACACGCTGAGGCTGTCTGCAAACTTCTTCAAGATCCACCCCTGTACTTGCTTGCTTCCTTCCTTCCTGAATAATTGAATAATTCCCTTAAAATTCTGTAGGACCTCCTTCCCTTCCCCCAACACTTTGTGAAAGCAGCAGTGGGGGTTAGTGTGGAGCAGAAAGGTGGCCAAGTGAGGGCAGCAGCCCATGGATTCAGGAGGCTGGCTACATGCAGGGGCATTGGGCAATACATAAATATAATGGGGAGAGTGGGAGCCAGGTTTCTTGTTGTCAGAGAAGGAAGTTGAAAATATGGAAAGGGGAGAAGTTTGAGTGAATCCTATGATGATGGCCTGGAAATAGAGGTATTGATGTGAACTTATAATTTTTAATATATAGATCTGGAAATAAATATAAATATATGTGTATACACACACATTCTTTGGCTCTGGCCACTGAGAGGGTCTGGGAGCAACAAGCCCCCAAAAGAAATGAGCAAATCTACAGCCCAGATCTGCCTCTAAATCATTCGCCACTGAAAGGAATCAGGGCTCCTTGGAGAAATGACTGATTCCAGGGCTGGGGCAGGGGAAATAGAGCACTTGAAACATCTTGTTGTTTCAGACAGAAAGTGCTCAAAGAATGATGAGGACATGTCGAAAGCACATAAGATAATATCCAGAATATATAAAGAACTCCTATGTCCAACAACAGAAGAAACAGCCCAATTAAAAAGGACTTCAGTAGACATTTCTCCAAAGAAGATATACAAATGACTGATAAGAACATGAAAAATGATCAACATCGCTAATCACTAGAGAAATGTAAAGCAAACCCATAATGAGATGCCACCTCACACCCATTAGGATGGCTACTATCAAAGAAAGAAAATAAGCATGGGTGATGATGTGAGAAATTGGAAGCCTTGGGCACTGGGTTGGTAGGAATATAAAACAGTGCAGTTGCTATGGAAAATCGTATGGCAGATCCTCAAAAAATTAAAAGTAGAATTACCATATGATCCAGCAAGTCCACTTCTGGGCATACATCCAAAAGCATTGAAAGCAGGGACTTGAAGAAATATCTGTACACTCATGTTTATAGCAGCATTATAGAGCCGAAATGTGGAAGCAACCCAAGCATCCCATCAACAGATGAATGGATAAACAAAATGTGGTATATCCGTGCAGTGGAATACTATTCAGTCTTCAACAGGAAGGAAGTTCTGAAAATTAAAAAAAGTAGAATGGTGGTTTCCAGGGGCTGGGGGGAGGAGTCATTGTTTAATGGGTACAGAGTTTCAAGTTTGTCAGATGAAGAGCCCTGGAGATGAATGGTGGTGGTGGTTGCACAACAATGAGAATGTCCTTAATGCCATTGAATGGTACACTAAAGCGGTTAAGATGGTACATTTTATGTGTATTTTACCACAATTTAAAAAATAAAAATGTAAAATTAAAGAAAAAAGGACATGAGAGCCAACTTGAAGAGGCTCTCAATGGCCACATCAGGGACAAGTTGAGCATCAAAATAAATAATGATCTGTGAGTCAATATTAATACAAGTAAATAAATGAATAAAAATAGTGAGAAGAGAAACTCTTACTTAGAGTAGAATGCAAATTTTAAAATGTAGAAGGGATAATGGAATTAGGAAATCACATTTTGCAAGCACTGTAGAAATATTTGATTCAGTCAAGAATCATTAATGGCTACTAAAACTATTGGGTAAAAAAATTTTGATGAGAAACAGGATATTTACATAATTTTAAACTTACTCTATATAAAATATTAATTAATTACAAGTTAATTAATAAGTACAATATACTCATTAATTAATTTAACACTGGTGAAACCTGATAGACACCATCTTAACCAAAGAATAAAAGTTAGTATCCCCAGTAATGGGGCAAATTGACCACAAATAACCTGACAGGACGCAATGCAAAGAACACCACATCACGTTTGTACATTCCTGCCCAAAACACATTAACATCAGAGCTACTCAAATTGTGAGCCATTCTATAAAATGACCAGCCTGTAACTTTTCTAGGTGTCAAGGTCATAAAAGTAAAGATGAAGGAACTGTCTAGGACCAAAGGAGAGTAAAGATATTTGACAACTAAATCAACATGGATCATGGATAGGACCCTTTTGATATAACAGATATTATTGGGATAATAATGAAATTGGGATGGAGTCTAAAGATTAGACGGGAGTAAGAGAGCATCCTACCTTCACTGGCTGCAATGAGGTTTGGGAGAGTATATCTGCTTAAACTTCTCAAATGGTTCAGAAAAGAATAATTCCTGTCTCTTTCTCTTTCTCTCTGTCCTTCTATCAATGCCTCTACCCTATGACCCACTCCTGGGGACAGAGCCAATAGAAAGAAGTGCTTATGTTCACCAAAAGTCATATAGAAGAATATTTATAGCAGCTGTGTCACAGCCCTCAATTAGAAACTACCTGCATCAGTCAGCCTGGGCTGCCTTAACAGAATGCCACAGGCTGGGTGGCCTAAACAACAGACATTTATTTCTCATAGTTCCAGAGGCTGGAAGTCCAAGATCAAGGTGCTGACCGGGTTCCGGCTTGGCTTCTGGTGAGGTCTCTCTCTCTGGCTTGCAGATAGCTGCTTTCTCACTGTGTCCTCAAACGGTCCTCTTGGTGTCTCTTTCTCTTCTTATAAGGACATCAGTTCTATCAGATCAGGGTCCCCACCCTTATGACCTCATTTAACCTTCACTACCTCCTTTTTTTTTTTTTTTAATGGAGTCTTGCTCTGTCACCAGGCTGGAGTGCAGTGGTGCGATCTAGACTCACACAGCCTCCACCTCCCGGGTTCAAGTGATTCTCCTGCCTCAGTCTCCCAAATAGCTGGGACCACAGGCATGTACCACCATGTGCAGCTAATTTTTGTATTTTTAGTAGAGATGGGGTTTCACCATATTGGCCAGGATGGTCTTGATCTCTTGACCTTGCGATCCACCCGCCTCAGCCTCCCAAAGTGCTGTGATTACAAGCGTGAGCCACCGTACCTGGCCTTTTTTCCAACTGTCTACATAACTGCAAAATTTAATTACTTCCTTAATGGTCCTGTCTCCAAATGCAGACATATTAGGGGTTAGGATTTTATTCCATAAAATTTGGGGGGACACAATTTAGTCCGTAACACTACTTAAATGCCCATCACCAGTAGAATGCATAAACAGTGGTGTATCTATACAACGGAAGACTCCACAGCAAAGAGCATGAATGAATTATTATTATTATTAATTTTTTTTTTTTGAGACAGAGTCTCACTCTGTCACCCAGGCTGGAGTGCAGTGGCGCGATCTCCGCTCACTGCAAGCTCTGCCTCCTGGGTTTACGCCATTCTCCTGCCTCAGCCTCCCGAGTAGCTGGGACTACAGGCGCCCGCCACCACACCCAGCTAATTTTTTTGTATTTTTAGTAGAGACGGGGTTTCACCGTGTTAGCCAGGATGGTCTCGATCTCCTGACCTTGTGATCCACCCACCTCAGCCTCCCAAAGTGCTGGGATTACAGGCGTGAGCCACTGCGCCCGGCCATGAATGAATTATTAATACATGCAATAATGTGGGTGAATTTCACTGACTTAATATTAAGCAAAAGAATCCAAGCACAAAAGAACACATACTATATAATTTCGTTTCTATGAAGGTCAAGAACAGGCAAAACTAACCTGTACCAAAGTCGATTTAATGATGGGTGGGTACTGCCAGAAAGGCACATAAAGAAGATCTCTGGGGTACTGAAATGGATAGTGGTTACACGAGTGTTTACATATATAAAAATCATTCAAGCTATACATGTAAGATGTGGATGGTTTACCCTATAAAAGTTACACGTCCTGTTTCAAAAAGTGAAGTGTAGAGTGAAGTGTTGAAGGGAATGGCATAAACTGAAATGAGGTTAATGTGTATGCCATGGAGAAGGATGCGCTGTGGGAAGAGGCTAGGGAGGGAGGCAGGCCCTGATATTAGAGCTTTGTGGAGTTTGGATTTTGGGTGAAAATGGGAAGCCGTGGAAGCTATAGAAGGGGTCTAAGAGGGAAGCAACATAATCACATTGCATTTTACAAAGGCCTCTCTGGCTGCGGAGGGTGCAGCAGCTTAGAGGGGCCGGAGTTGGGGCAGGCAGAGCAGTCATGAGGCTGCTGTGGTCCCACCTGGGGGTGACGGTGGCTTGGCTCTGCATGTGCTGTGGGGTTGCAGAGCAGCAGGCAGCTTTGCAGAATCATCAGGTTGATGACAAATCGTAGGTGGGACAAGAGGTAGACAAGGAGTCCCAGAAATGTCCAGGTTGTTTCCTTGGGTGACTGGGCAGATTGTGATGTATTTCCTGAGACGGGGAATATTGGAGGGGAGGAGGTTTTGGGGACAGTGGAGGAGGATGTGGCTTCAGTCACGGTCGGGTTGAGTTTGAGATACCCATGGAACCTCCAGGAGGCAGTAGGAAATAAATCAGGAGAACCCAAAGACAACTGGCTTGAATGCCTGTCCTAGGGCAGGACAGGTACACAAATGAGGGGAGTGGCCGGAGGTTACAACAGACAACGGTGGAGACTGTGGAAAAGGGGTAGTGTATGTCTTTTGTGAAGCAGGCAGCCGCCAGCTAAAGCTGATTTAGGATAAATGCTCAGTAGTACTGGCCTTCCAGGTGTTCGAGATAGGGTGGAAGTCTGGATTTCAATGTGGAATCTGCTGGGTTTTTGTTTTTTTTTTTTAAGTATCTTATTTTTAAATATTTATTTATTTATTTATTTGAGGCTGGATTATGAGACTGGCTAATTTTTGTATTTTTGATAGAGATAGGGTTTCGCCATGTTGCCCAGGTTGGTCTCAAGATCCTGGGCTCAAGCAATCCTCCCACCTGCTGCCTCCCAAAGTGCTTGGATTACAGGCGTCAGCCACCACGCCTCACCTGAAATCTGCTGATGTAAAAAAAAATTTTTTTCAATGGAAGGATACATGCAGAAAAGCATAAATGTTAAGCATACAGCTTGAAAGGTGATCACAAAGTGAATTCACTTATGCTGATTTTCAAAACACTAAACATTGTAGGCCAAACGGAACATACCTGCATGAATGTGGGGCCACCATTTGGGAAACCTGAGACAGAGGTTTGAGAAGCAATGCGGCTGGCCTTGGGGTCAGGGTTGTGGGTGAGACAGAAGGAGCACGTGGATAGTGAGGGGGAAAGAGTGGCGGTGGAGCTGTGAGCAAGGCCAGATCTGATTCAAAGGTGTGGGGAGGACAGGAGCCTGCAAAGGTCCCATGAGACCCTCCAAGGGCCCTTGGTCTCTAGTGGGCTGATGCTGCAAGTTGCAGATGTGGAGTTGGGCCACCCAGGGAGGCATCAAGGAGGAGGTAGTCTCAGACACTGAGGGGAAAAACCTAAAGTTCCCTTAGGACCCCCTAGACACTGGGGCAAGGTATAAATACTGCTCGAGGGGAATTGGATTAGAGAAATTGATGGTGCTCTGATTTTATTTTCACTTGATGAAAAATGTATGACTTTTACACTGTGGCAGAACAAGAAGAAGCACACGGCTGGCCATGGTGGATGGCCAGCACAGTCATTGCTGGCATTGATGGCATGCATAGTCAAGGTTGTGAACTTATGCCAGTTCACCATTTCTCACAGTTAAGATAGTTATTTGAGCCGGGTGCAGTGACCACCACCTGTAAGTCTCGGCTACTCGGGAAACTGAGGTGGGAGGATAGCTTGAGTCCAGGAGTTCAAGGCCGCAATGAGCCATGATCGAGCTACTGCACTTCAGCTTGGGCAACAGAGCAAGACCTTGCGTCTAAAAAAGAAACAAAGATATTTTTCTCCTTTAGGATGCGATGAGGTCACACACCCTCCACTGTACTACCCCTCCATGTGTGTCTCACTTGTGGCTCCAAGACCCAACCCCTCCCCAAAAGACAAACAAACCAACCAGCTCACCATGGCCATCCCCTCAGGAGTCCCCAGGGAGATGTCTGAGTGGTGAGGAGGGCACAGAACTCAACCCCAAGGCTTTGTGAGGAGGGAGGGGAGGGCTAAGCTGAGCCTTAAACAGAGCTTCCCAGGGGAAGAAGGGGAGCGGGGTACGGGCATTCTGGGAAAAGGCAACAGCAAGAGCATAGGCTGGAAGTGAGACACAGGCCTGGTTGTGTGGGACACCACGGGCAGCTGAGCTAAGGGTGTGTGACACTAAATAAGGTGACGAAGGCCAGGTGCCAGGCAGGGGCACTGCTGCAGGACCAGCAGGGTGGAGGCTGCTGCGATAGGCCAGGCAACATAGGCCCAGAGTCGATCACCTGTCCCCCTCGCCTACCCGCAGCATGGCAGCCTCACCATCCCACACATGCCAGTCCCTTGTCCAGACCCCTGCTCAAGCCACTCTTGGCACCTGGAGTTCCCTTCCCCTCCACCAATGCTCACCTTGGTCCTAGAAGACCTAGGCTCCTTGAGGCCCTGGCCAGGGCCACTTGCCTGTCTGAATCCCTATGGAAATCCACAGGCATTCCTATCACTTAGCCCACTTCCACCCCTGCAGAGACCATCAGGGGTTACCCCAAGCATCTTTCAGCTCTTTCACATTGCAGAGGTCCTAATCCTCTACAATGTCTGCTTGTCTTTGTAGCCACTGGGGATCTCATGGTCTACATGGGTTTCATCCGCATCTGTGTTCCCAGTGTCCAGCACAGAGCAAGTCCCATAGCAGGTATTTACAGAATGCTTGTTGAATGAATGGTGAACAAATTGACCCTTTGCATGACATGGCATCCAGTGTCTGTGACCTGGAGATAGTGATGAGAATATTGCTTCACAAAAGGCAGTTCAAGGGATTCTATGGGAGCCTTTTATTTAAAAGCATAAATGCTGCAGAATGGATGCCATGCTTCTGCTTATTAGGGGGAGGAAAACAGAGGATTCCAGAAAATTGTGTCTAATTTGAGCACAATTTCACTCTTTTTGTTGACATCTCCTGGTGTACTTTGAAAAGACTGCAATTCTGCAGCTTTAGCCAGGAACATCTGGTCAGGGAGATCACCAGAGCAGCTCTGTGGGTGACAGCATTTGAAGGCCCAGGTCTCAGAGCTGTCTGTCATGGGACAAACGGGTACTGGGCCTAGATGACCCTTCTCCTCCCACCCAGCTTTCTAGAGACACTTTGCATACACTCTGCTTGGGGCAGCAGAAAAGGCTCAGGTCTTGCAAACAGACTCACTTACTATGTGGATAATTTAGTCTGTTCAAGCCTCAGTTTCTTCTTCTGTAAAATGGGGAGAATGCCTTTCTAATAGGGTTGCTACAACAGTAAATGAAATATTGAATGTTGGATACTTAATATAATGCCTGTCATTAGCAGATGTTAAAAAAAAATTCCCTTCCCACCTATCCCAATGTTCACTCTCATCAATGCTAGCCTGGCCCCTGCCTCTGGAAACAAACCTCTCTAAGGGTCTTGGACTGAGCAGCTGATCCCATCAAGGATGGAACTGGCACCCAGAGTTTTCACTTTGTGAGGATCTCTTGGAGCAGGAAAAGTCTTTGGTTCAATAAGGAAGGGAGTTCAAATAGTGGAAGCCAGTGGGGGAGCCAGTGGGGGAAGCTCTGTGAGCTGGGGACCTTCCGAAGGTGAGCATCTGTGATCAGCTGTGATTCTATCACGCCTGAACCAACCCCTTTCATAAACACCAGTGGTCATTATGCACTGGATAAAATCCTTGCCTTTCAGTCATTTTCAAGCCTTGGTGATCTAGCCCACCTGCCTTCATTCATTCACTCCACGAACGTGCCCCAGGTCCCCATCTCCACATCTGTACGCAGGCTGGTCCCTGGACCTGTGACACCTTCCCTCACTCTTACCTACATTACTCACCAGCCCTTCATGTTAGAAACCATCTGTGCCCCTCCAGAACTTGGTCCACAGTTGTTTATGCTTGTGCCTTAGCTTCCCCATGGGCTCTGGGCATCTGTAGAAAGGGTCCACAACTGAGTCATCCTGAGGACACTCAGGCAGAGCCTTGCCTCTCGCTTTGCTCAGCACCATGGCTCAGCGTCTTCTTGTAATGAATAAGGGACTGGGCTTCTCTACACTCCAGTCATTCCCAGCTCAGAACAGTCCAAGTGCACTGAAGGATGGAAAGCTGGGAGCACACTTCTCCCACAGGCTCTCCAAAGGGATTTGAGAGTTCCTTTGGGGATGCCGTACTTTCTTCATTGCCACACAGGCATGGGGCAGCTGTTTGCATGTCTATTTGGCATCCTAAGTACACAAAGATGGTTTGTCTATTTCCCATCTGCTAACCTGCTTGGATGACCTCCTCCTCAGCACTGCACACAAGAGCACTAAAGTGCCCCAGGGATGCTGCAGGCAATGTCTATACCCCATTTCCTTCTAGAAACCAGCCCAGGTCATGCAGCAATAGAGCAAGCCAAATGCAAATGGTCACCTCCTGGGTCCATCCATTGTACTTTCTGGTCTAGATCCTGCCTCAGTGATATAGAAAAAAAGATGAAGGTGATCTGGAAGAGGAAGCCTTGAGATGCTGTCAAAGGAAAAAGATCCAGGGTAGAAGTAGGGGAGAAGACTGGCATGTGGGCAACAAACCCTGTCTTCTAAAAAGACCTGTGCCCTTGAAGAAGGGAGAGAGGCCTGGAAGAAAGTCCTGGAGCTCCACCAACTCCAACACCAGTGTGTGCCTACTGCAAATGCAGGCCAAGGGTTATTATTCCCACTTACAGATGAGAAAACTTAGATCATGCTACGGTCTGAATGCTAGTGTCCCTCCAATATTCACATGTTGGAACTTGATCCCCAATGTGATAGTATTAAGAGGTGGGGCCTTTTGGAAGTAATCAAGTCCTGAAGGCTCTGCCCTTATGAACGGGATTATGCCCTTATAAAAGAGGCTCAAGTGAGCTCCCTGACCTCTTCTGCCACATGAGAACACAGCAACAAGATGCCACCTATGGAGCAGAGGGCAAACCCTTACCGGACACCACATCTGCTGGGGCCTTGATCTTGGACTTCCCAGCTTCCAGAACTGCAAGCAAAAAAATTCTGTTGTTTATAAATTACCCAATCTAAATTATTTTGTTGTCGTGGCAGGAAAGGGATAACAGGTCAGTGCCACATAACTCACCCAATCAGAGTGGGCAGGGTGAGGTCTTCTGATTCCAAGGCCAGAGCCAAGGGGACTAGTTTGTGGGTGATCCTGGGAAAAAGTGCTATTTGCTCATCCAGGAAATACAGATTAAAACTCAGTACAACACACACCCTCAGCATGGCTATAATGAGTAAGAGAGATTTTTAAAATTTGGTGTAGGTGAGGATGTGCAGCAACTGTAACTGCTTTACATGGCTGGTAAGTATTCAAACTGGTATATCAACACTTTGCGAAAGCATCTAATGACGCCTACCAAAGCTAACCATATGCAGACCCTATAACCCAGCAATTACATTCCTAGGCATTCTGGGTACTAGGATTTTCATAGCATTAACTATAAAGCCAGAAGGCTGGAAATACCCAAATACCCATCAAAAACATAGGGTTATTTTTGTTTTGTTTTATTTTGTTTTGTTTTTTTGTTTGTTTTGTTTTGTTTTGTTTGAGACAGAGTCTCGTTCTGTCGCCAGGCTGGAGTGCGGTGGTGCCATCTCGGCTCACTGCAACCTCCGACTCCCTGGTTCAGGTGATTCTCCTGCCTCAGCCTCCCGAGTAGCTGGGACTACAGGCACGCACCACCACGCCCAGTTAATTTTTGTATTTTTAGTAGAGATAGGGTTTCACCATGTCGGCCAGGATGGTCTTGATCTCCTGACCTCGTGATCTACCTGCCTCGGCCTCCCAAAGTGCTGGGATTACAGGTGTGAGCCAGACCCTGGCCAGAAAAACATAGTTAATAAAAATATTGTGGTATAAGGCCAGGCAGGGTGGCTCATGCCTATAATCCCAGCACTTTGGGAGGCCGAGGCAGGTGGATCATGAGGTCAAGAGATAGAGACCATCCTGGCTGACATGGTGAAACCTCGTCTCTACTAAAATTACAAAATAACTGGGCGTGGTAGTGTGTGCCTGTAGTCCCAGCTACTCGGGAGGCTGAGGCAGAAGAATCACTTGAACCCGGGAGACGGAGGTTGCAGCGAGTCGAGATCGTGCCACTGCACTCCAGCCTGGAGGACAAAATGAGACTGTCTCAAAAAAATAAATATATATATAGTGGTATAATTATAGAATATGAATGAGCAAGCTACAATTACACATAGCCATGGTTAAATGTCACAAACATAATGCTGAGCAAAATGAGTCAGACACCAAAGAGCAAATATTATATGAACCCATTTATACAGCTTTCAAACCAGACATTAATCAATGGTGTTACAAGTCAGGATAGCAGGGTCCCTTAGTGTGGGTAGTGACTGCAAGGGACAAGAAAGGACTTTGGTGGTCCTGGTTGCATGAGGGTGCTACAGTTACATGGTGGTGGTTAACATTCTTCACGAAGTGAAAAATCATCAAGCCATATACTTATGACTTGTGCATTGTGATTTCGATATGTAAGCTATTCTTCAATAAAAATGTAAGCTTACAAAAATTAAGGACAATCTCTACTAACTGAGATAGAGTGATTCCAGGATATATTGGTAAGTTTAAAAAATTAAAGTGCAAAACTATAACTCTAGAATGTTACTTTGTGTGTAAGAAATAAGAAATTATTACCCTTTATATATTATGGAAGGGGGAATATATAAATTTATATATGTAAATATATATTATAGAAGATTGTTTTTGCAAAAAGACACACCGGAAGGATAAACTAATCAGATCAGTCACCTACAAAGGTAGGGTGGGAATGGAGTGGAAGCGATATGAGCAGAGAGCTATTTTTTCTGAGTATAAATGTTTTGTATAGTATTGACTTTCAGAACCACATCAGTGCTTTACCTATTCAAACAAGAACAATAATAAAGGATGGGAGAAGTCTCTAAAATGTAATACAATCAGAAACAAACAAACCTAACACATTTCAAATGAATAAAAACCACACTAAAAGGAGGGAAAAGCTTGACCCAAGGGCATTTTGAATACAGTATTTTACTATATACGCCCAGACAAAAGATAAAAAAGATCTGCAAAAATGTCAAACTCTAGTTAGCAGGTTTGTTTTTTGCAGCGATATGGTTTAGCTATTCTGAAACTTCTAGGCTTTGGTACATGAGTAAATATAATGACAATCATGGGGTCCAAGTTTCTCACTGTTGGAGAAGTGAGTTACAGGTATTGGAAGGGAGAAGACAAGAATGTACCCTTAGGGCCCGGCGCGGTGGCTCAAGCCTGTAATCCCAGCACTTTGGGAGGCCGAGACGGGCGGATCACGAGGTCAGGAGATCGAGACCATCCTGGCTAACACGGTGAAACCTCGTCTCTACTAAAAATACAAGAAAATTAGCTGGGCGAGGTGGCGGGCGCCTGTAGTCCCAGCTACTCGGGAGGCTGAGGCAGGAGAATGGCGTGAACCCGGGGGGGCGGAGCTTGCAGTGAGCGGAGATCACGCCACTGCACTCCAGCCTGGGCGACAGAGTGAGACTCCGTCTCAAAAAAAAAAAAAAAAAAAAAGAATGTACCCTTAGGTATTAAATTGAAATTGCAGGTAACCGTACAAGCGCATGGCTTTATATAGAGATGCTAATATAGACATGGTCATGGATATTCTACCTCCCAGATCATTCTCTGCTAAAATAAACAAGGGATCCTTGGAGAAATAGCTGATTTCCAGGACAAGTACGTGATGAACCTGAAATGCTCAAAGAATTACGGTGAAATGTCAAAAAGACACAGGGGCCAGCTTGAAGGAGCTCCCACTGGCCAAACCTGGAAAAATTTGAGCACCAAAATGAATAATGATAAGAATGAATTACAACCCATTGAATAAAATAAGAATCCCTGAGTCCATACAAATATAATATAATAAGTATAAATAAATACATGAGGAAAAGAAAAAGCTCTTCTGTATAGTAAAATTCAAACTAATAAAGAGGAAATTCTGAGTTTAGAAAATTACATTTGACCAGCATCATAGTAATAATTGATTCAGGCAAGAATCATCAGTAGATCCTGAAATTAGTGGGTGAAAACTCTGACAAAGAACTGGATATGTATATAGTCTAAAGGTAACTCTCCACAAAGTACTTTTTGTTTTCTTTGAGAGAGAGAGACAAGGTGTCACTCCTTTTGGCCAGGCTGGCATGCAATGTGGCACAATCACAGCTCATTATAGCCTCAAACTCATGGTGGGCTCCAATGATCCTCCCACCTCAGCCTCCAGAGTAGCTGGGACTACAAGTGCATGCTACCACGCCTGGCTAATATATACATACACATATATATCACATATATGTATATATGAGACATACACATATATATGATATATACATCATATATATCTCATATATGTATCTCACATATATGTATATATGAGACTGGGTCTCACTATGTTGCCCAGGCTGCCCACAAAATATTTATTAAATAGAAATGGAAAAATAGTAACTTTACAGTGGTAGACCACACCTTAACTCGTGATCCAAATTAGTATAACTAGTAATAGGACAAATAGACTTCATGTACCTCCTGAGATGATGCACCAAGAAGGACACAACTTTACTTCTGTGATAATCCTGCAAAAATCAATAATCTGCATTTAATCATGAGGACACATCAGACAAACCCAAACTAAAGAACATTTATTTATTTATTTATTTATTTGAGACGCAGTCTTGCTCTGCGGCCCAGGCTGGAGTGCAGTGGCGCGATCTCGGCTCACTGCAAGCTCCGCCTCCTGGGTTCATGCCATTCTCCTGCCTCAGCCTCCCGAGTAGCTG
>NW_012102488.1:1954625-1955677 GCF_000951045.1 Mandrillus leucophaeus
ATTTAACTAACTGACTAAAAAAATTCCATGCTTATTTTTATTATTTACATACTAGGTAAAATTGACGTGCAACCTTAAGTGTACAGTTAAATGGGCATGGTGGTGGTTAACATTCTTCACGAAGTGAAAAATCATCAAGCCATATACTTATGACTTGTGCATTGTGATTTCGATATGTAAGCTATTCTTCAATAAAAATGTAAGCTTACAAAAATTAAGGACAATCTCTACTAACTGAGATAGAGTGATTCCAGGATATATTGGTAAGTTTAAAAAATTAAAGTGCAAAACTATAACTCTAGAATGTTACTTTGTGTGTAAGAAATAAGAAATTATTACCCTTTATATATTATGGAAGGGGGAATATATAAATTTATATATGTAAATATATATTATAGAAGATTGTTTTTGCAAAAAGACACACCGGAAGGATAAACTAATCAGATCAGTCACCTACAAAGGTAGGGTGGGAATGGAGTGGAAGCGATATGAGCAGAGAGCTATTTTTTCTGAGTATAAATGTTTTGTATAGTATTGACTTTCAGAACCACATCAGTGCTTTACCTATTCAAACAAGAACAATAATAAAGGATGGGAGAAGTCTCTAAAATGTAATACAATCAGAAACAAACAAACCTAACACATTTCAAATGAATAAAAACCACACTAAAAGGAGGGAAAAGCTTGACCCAAGGGCATTTTGAATACAGTATTTTACTATATACGCCCAGACAAAAGATAAAAAAGATCTGCAAAAATGTCAAACTCTAGTTAGCAGGTTTGTTTTTTGCAGCGATATGGTTTAGCTATTCTGAAACTTCTAGGCTTTGGTACATGAGTAAATATAATGACAATCATGGGGTCCAAGTTTCTCACTGTTGGAGAAGTGAGTTACAGGTATTGGAAGGGAGAAGACAAGAATGTACCCTTAGGGCCCGGCGCGGTGGCTCAAGCCTGTAATCCCAGCACTTTGGGAGGCCGAGGCAGGTGGATCATGAGGTCAAGAGATAGAGACCATCCTGGCTGACATGGTGAAACCTCGTCTCTACTAA
>NW_012102488.1:1957227-1995582 GCF_000951045.1 Mandrillus leucophaeus
GCTGGAGTGCAGTGGCGCGATCTCGGCTCACTGCAAGCTCCGCCTCCTGGGTTCATGCCATTCTCCTGCCTCAGCCTCCCGAGTAGCTGGGACTAAAGGTGCCTGCCACCATGTGCGGCTTTTTTTTTTCTTTTTTTTTTTTTTTAGTAGAGACGGGGTTTCACCATGTTAGCCAGGATGACAGGATGATCTTGATCTCCTGACCTCGGGATCCACCCACCTCGGCCTCCCAAAGTGCTGGGATTATAGGCGTGAACCACCACCAGACCAAAAACATTAAAATAACTGGCCCACACTCTTTAAAAATGCCAAGCACATGAAAGACAAAGAAAGGCTGAGGAACAATTCCAAATTAAATATGACTAACAAAGCATGACAAGTAAATGCAACCTGGGATCCTGGATCAAATTCTGGACCACATATAAAATTAATAAAGGATATTCTTTGAACAATTGGCAAAATTTGAATAAGAAAGCATATAGATCAGAAAATATTATTAATGTTAATATCCCAATTTTGATAACAAGGACAAGAAAATAACCTTATTCTTAGGAAATACACACAACTATTTTGAGCAAAAGGGCTATGATATCTACAACTTACTTTTGAAAGGCTCAGAAAACAATAATATGTATGATATATACATAATGTATGTATAATTATATATATATCAAGAGACAGACAGGGAGACAGACAGAGAGAAAGGACGATAAACCCATTGTAGTAAAAGCTAACTGTTGGGGAATTTGGGTGAAGGGTAAATGTGAATTCTTTGTGCTGGTCTTGCAACTTTCTGTAAGTGTGCAATGATTCCAAAATAAAGATTTAACTAACTGACTAAAAAAATTCCATGCTTATTTTTATTATTTACATACTAGGTAAAATTGACGTGCAACCTTAAGTGTACAGTTAAATGGGTTTTGACAATTGTCTATGTATCTATCGCCCAAATCAAGATATAGAACATGTCTTTCATATCATTTCAGAAAGTTCTCTCACATCTTCTTCCTCTCACCCCCTCCTTTCTCCCCATCTGACCTCTATCACCAAGATCCGTTTTGCCTCTTCTGGATTTTCACATGGTTGGAATTGTGTAGAATGTATTCTTTTGTGCCTGGCTCCATTCCCTTAGGATAGTGATTTTGAGATTTATCCAGGTAGTTGTGTGTATCAATAGTTCACGCCTTTGTATGGCTGAGTAGTATTTCATTGCACCAATGTACCACAGTAATCCAGGCACCTGCTGATGGACATCGAGCTGTTTCCAGTTCTGGGTCATTACGATCCAGCCTGCTGTGGGTGTTCTGACGAGTCTGTGTGTGAACTGGTTTTCGTGGCACCCTCCCTCTGGAAACACACCTTCCCCTTGACCTCACTACGCACACACGCAGGTGGCACAGGGCCGTGGACTTTCATGGATACCAAAAAAGCTTCCTGACCCAAATGGTCTCTTCTGTGAATGCCTGAAGCTCCACCACTGACTGTCCCTTCTTTTGAGGCTACCCTCACTCTGGATGGTCTGCAATTTTATCAGAAGGAAGCTTACAAAATATCTTTCTTCTGGCCAGGTTGGGCCCTGGATAGGGCTATGGAAAGTGAGTGAAAGGAATGGAGAGAAACTTCTCCCATTCTACTATTTTCTGGATGGCGCATCCTCTCTCGCCTTCTCGTGTGCTCCCTAGCAGTTCGTACCTGGGGTCAGATAACCCAAATTTAGTCAGTGTAGGAGCTTGGCAGCCCAGACCTGTCTATCTCCAATACTCAGCAGTTCTCCTGGAAGGAGGGAGGGAGGACCATGGGGAGTCTCTGTGTCTCTGAATCTACAAGGATTCCTGGAGGCTTGGGGGTGAGGGTAGTGAGGGGTGTGTGTGCTGCAGAGAGTTGAGCGACAGCCACGCACAGGGATGGATCTGCCGGCCTCATAGGAGAAGCCTCTCTCTGGATCACTGGAATAAGCCAATTTGTGCCCCCAGCACTTTCCCCCCGAGGAAAGAATCAGCAGGCTTTGTGTAAAGGGATTAAGGCATTAGCCTGCTCAGCAGGGAGAGGGGCTCTTGACTCTGTGGCAGCGTGGCCACGTTTCCATGTGTCCATGTGGGCATGCGGGCTGCTATAGGCCCTGGCTTACTGATCCCAGGGCCTGTGGCTAAAAGGAGGCGCTGCCGGCAGCCTCTCTTGGGAGGTGGGTATGTGGACCATGCTGCCTGTGCCCTCCTCAGGTCCCAAGAATGAGTGCTTCCAAGGGGTGGTGAGTGGGGGGAGGTGGGCAGGAAAAGATGCCAGGGAAAGATCTGGGCCCAGGTAGGAGTGACAGTGATGTGTGGTGGAGATCCAACAGCCAAAGGAGGAGCAGTTAACAATGCCACTTCACAAACAGCGCCCGAGGCTCAGAGAGAAGATGTATCTGCCAACCATCACACAGTAAGTCACCGGCAGAGCTGAGACTAGAACCCAGGTTCCTGGTCCAGGACTCAGTCATTGATTGTTCCAGCCACACCTGGCTGGTGCCAGAGGCCTGTCCCGTCCACTCCCTATGGTGACTCTTTCTCCTGCCTCCCAACTCCAGAAGAGGATCCTGCTGGGGAGCTTGGGGTGAGATCCCAAGAGCCTTTCCATGTGGACGTGGACATAGTGGGGTAGGTCTAGAGACCAAAGCAGGATTCTAACAGGCCTGGACATATGTCATGGGCCATCAGGACTGTCTGCATGAAGGTTTTTTGCTACAGAAGTGGGGTGGCTTTTTGCAGCTGCTCAGGAGAACAGTCTGGCATAGAAGTGGGAAGGTAAGTCTGGGTCTTTCTGGAGTACGATTGACCCTTGACCAGTCTCAGGGACGTATGTCCAGGCCCTGCGAGGACAGGGGCCACAGGAAGAAGGGGCAGAAGTGTTGGAGTCAGTCAATGGGGCTTTGAGTCCCCGGTGGGATGTGGTTCCCAGTGGAGGCCTTCCTCCATCTTCTCAGAACCCAGCATGGTTTTAGCACTGTGTGGATGACAGGGAGCCAACTTTGTAACTTTGGAGGAGATTGGGAAACAAGGCCCTTTGGGCAGAGGACATCACAAGGGGGCCAGAGATGGAAAGGAACAAGTCCTGTAGGTCTGCCTGCTCCCTGTCCCCCTCCCCGCTTCACTTCCCCTCACCTGCCTGAAGACAGGTCCAAGCTAGAGGCCTGGTCAGGCCCTGGAGAAAAACTGGGGGGTTCAGGAGGAGAGGGTGGGGCAAGATTGGCCCACATTACACTGCCTTCCCCCTAGCCTGGCTTGCACCTGCCAGGGCCTGCATGAGCCTCCTCAAGGGCCTGGGCTCAGGACCCCAGAGCCAGCAAGGAGCCCTGCGCTCCATCTGTGTGTGGCTGGCCTGGGAAAGGCCTTGGTCTCCTCTGCTGTAAAATGGCGTGTGGAGGGGGAGAGGGAGGCCAGGACTAGATGCCCATGTGGGTCCCTCCTAATAGACCCGGCCTGCCTTCCCAGCTCGAGCCCCTGAGACAGCCTCCATTCTTCTCCCCTTTTCAGCTGACCACCTTGTACCACATTCTAGGATCAAACTCTCAGTACTTGGTAAGGACCTTAGAAAGTAGCTGATGTGCCGTGTCTGTTGTTCAGATGGGGACAGTGAGGCACAGGGAGGATTGGCCTTGTCCCTCCAGGGAGTCTGCAGCAGCGCTAAGACCAGGGCTCTGTCCCCTGGTGCCCAGCCTGCTCTCTCCTGCCCGTTAGCACTTCTGAGCAGGAGGCAGACAGCATTTCCTCTGATCTGAGCAGGGGGCGTGGGGGCGCTGGCGGCTGGCTCCTCCCTCAGGGGCCCCACGCTTGTCCAGGCAGGAATCTGCTCTGGTTGGAGCCGCCTCCCTGAGGGCTGCCCCAGGCTGGGCGTGGGGCCTCGAGGTCCCGGGGCCATTGCTTTCTGTTTACTTTCTGCGGGGCTTCTACAGCATTGTGGTTTCCACTTGGAAGGGCTGCAGTGGGAACTGCGGGCCTGCTCTGGGGGCTGGGCTGCGTCTGTGGGAAGCCGGGCCTGCGGCCGCTCTGCCAATAAAAGTTTGGAATTCAGCAGACCCCGTCCCTGAATTCCCATGCTGTGGGCTCAGCCCTGACTCTTCCAGCTACTGGCTCTACCCAGGCCGGTTTAGAGTGAGTGCATGGCCAGATCCTCCTGGGGGTGAGTCAGAGAGATCTTCCCATTCAAAGAGGATCATCACCTATTTCACAAATAGGGAAACTGAGGGCAGAGGGGGACAGGGGACAAGAACTTGTCCAAGGCCACTCCTCATCCATGACAGAGCTGGGACTGGAACAAGGCCACCCAGTGCCCAGCCCAACTTGAAATCTCCTCAGCCCTTTGGGCTTCCCTGGGGTAGGGTGGACACTCCGGGATTCCCGAAGCCCTGTGTTTCCCATGACTTCACTCTGGGCTGGGGCACGGCGTGTGTCCTGGAAGGGGCCTGGCCTTCCCCACTGTGCCCTGGCCACGGCCCAGGCCCTGGGCAGAAGGGAAGCTGGGAAGAGGCTGCCCTCTGCTCTTGTTCTCCCTGGGGTCTCCTTGACCTGGCTGCTGGGGGAGCCCCGCCAGTCCCTGAGAATGTGACCCGTTGCTGAGAGGCCTACAAGGCTCCTCCCCATGCCGGCTCTGTGGTGCCCAGGTCTGGGAACCCGAACTCGGATTTGAATTCTAGTTCCCCTACCTATTGGCTGAGGGACCTTAGTTTCCTCGTCTTTAAAACAGACGTATACCACTCCCCGCCTTACAGAGGATAATGGGGGTGAAATGCCGGGTAAGCTGTGAGGGGCTCAGCCTACACACCAGACTTGAGGCCATTGGCCACCAGCCTGCTCACAGCAGCAGCTAGGAAGGGGCTGAAGTCCCATCTTGCCTAGACAGCCCTGACACCACTGGGGCTGTGGTAGAGGCCCCCAGAAGGTGGGGAGGAGGGCGGTGACAGTACCAAGCCCTCCCTGCAGAGTTCTTGCCTTCTCTGGGGAGCGCCAAGGCAGTGTGCTGGGGTGCGGGTGGCTTGGTGGGTGGCCCCACTTTGTAAGGCCCATCTTATTCTGTGCTCTCTGTGAAGGGAGCTGATAATTGAGCCATTTCTCGGGGAGATGACCCTGATTTTTATGAATCTACAGGACAAAGGAAGCAGCGCTGTCCTGCTGGGGAGACTGTGAGAAGGAGGAGATGAAGGGGAAGTCGCTTATCTTCCCAGCCTTTCCACTTGGGAGACTGTTTGGCGTGTGACAAGGGAGGAGAAGCCTATTTGAAGCCTCTTGGAGGAGGAGGTCTCTGCTGTTGCTGTCCCTGGCACAGCCTTGCCCCTCATCCCCTCTGGCCACCTGCCTCTGTAATCCATTTAACGCCTCTTCATCGCTGGTTTTTTTTTTTTTTTTTTAACTTTTCCTGAGCTCGGGCCCCCAGGGCCTCCTTGATGGCAAATGGTCTCGGCAGCCCCTGGGCTGTTCCTGGGAAGGGACAGGCTTCAAGGTCAGGCTGCTGCTGGCTGACCTTGAAAGCTTCCCCAGGCAAGCCCCTGACGTGCCTCCACTCTCCAAGCTCAGCGAGCTCCATCACATTAAAAAGCTATTAAAAGCGCCCGTCTGGTTGGCTGCCTCCAAGGCTCTGCGGCCAGTGGTAGGGAGGGCAGCCTCAGTTCAGGGATGAGCTCCGCTAGAGGCGCGGGTCTGCCCTGGGGACCCAGGCCTGGGAACCGCCTGGCAGTTGCCCGCCCCTCCATTCTCGAGGGATGGCAGTGGGAGGATGACACTTATCCTGAGCCACCCAGCAGCCTAAGCGCTTTAGAAGGGTGAGCCCACTTCATCTTTACAGCAACCCTGGAAAGTAGAGCTCTGAGGAACCCCATGTTGCAGTTGGGCTCAGGAAGGTTAAGACACTTCTCTAGGATCACGCAGCAAGTAAACGGATGAGGAGACCCTCAACCCCTGAACTCACTGGCTCGGGCCTCACCCGAGGGGTTCTCAATGTTGACCTACCCACTCTGCACATGGTGCCCAGCCTGGTCCTCACCTGTGGTGGCCTTCTCTAGGCCGTGGCTTGCCCTGCACTCATGAGTCATGAGCACAGAAAACTTCTCCCCTCTAGAGACGACCTACCAGGGCTTTGGTCTCGAGTTGCTGTGTGGCCACGGACAAGCCCTTGGGCCTACCTTTCCTCAGGTCAGGAGTCTGGGAGGGGTGTGGAGAGTAAGGGGTTGGTTATGGCTGGGCTTCAGGGCTCTTTATTCAATTTGAAATAAATCTAGCTTCATAGGCCTCCCCAGGCCTTTTGTTTACCTGCTAATGGTTTCTAGTGCCCCTGCAGGGCCAGGAAGCTTCAAAGCTCACTTAGACTGGCAGCCAGCAGACTCCTAGGCTGGGGAAGGCTATGGGGAAGACATGGACCTTCCTCCTTCACCCGGCCTAGCCCAGTCTCCCTGGGGACACACCACAAGCATGAGGTGGGGTAGGGGCAGCATGGGGTGGGGCAGGGTGAGGGTAGGAGAGGTGGGGGAAGAAGACTCCTCCAGGGGAGGTGAGAAAGCCGGATGCCCCCACTCCCACTCTGCTTCTAGTTGTGAAGGATTTGCCCAGGAAGGCCCATCTGCCCATGGGCAATTTTAATGCCAAGGCATGATCTGTTCCTCTCTCCCCACCATTCCCCCATCATCACCTCCCACTCTTCTCCCATTCCTCTGCTCCAGCCACACCAGGCTCCCTGCTGTCTGCAAGCACCCCAGACCCACTGCCACCTCAGGGCCTTTGCACAGGCAACTCCTCTGCTGACGGATTCGTCCCCTTGGGTCCACATGGTTGGCTCATTTCTCCAGCCCCTTCAAGTCTCTGCTTGATGTTTATCAATTTTTTTTGTTGTTGTTGTTTTGAGATGAAGTCTCATTCTGTCGCCCAGGCTGGAGTACAGTGGTGCGATCTCGGCTCACTGCAACCTCTGCCTCCCGGGTTCAAGCGATTCTCCTGCCTCAGCCTCCCTAGTAGCTGAGATTACAGGCACATGCCACTACGCCTGGCTAATGTTTGTATTTTTAGCAGGGATGGGGTTTCACCATGTTGGCCAGGCTGGTCTCAAACTCCTGACCACGTGATCCACCCGACTCGGCCCCCCAAAGCGCTGGGATTACAGGCATGTGCTGCTGCACCCAGCCTGATGTTCATCTTCTCACAAGGTCTGCCCTGAACACTCGACTTCAACTGCCTCCACTTGGCCCTCCGGGTGTCCTGACCCTACTCTGTTGCATTCCACAGATGTAGTGCCTTCTGGCACTTTGTAATTAACTTACTTATGTTGTTTCTCTTTCTACTGTATTAGAATATAAACTCCAGGAGGGCAAGCATTGTTGTCTGCTTTGATGACACTGACCCCTCCCCAGTACTTAGCACAGTGCCCAAACATAGCATAGGTCCCTAAGAAACACCTGCGGAATGAGTGAGCCTATGAGTGGACGGGTTTCAGTACATCTTAAAGCAAAGTATCTGTAACATTTGTTTCTTTAGGGACCAGAGAATGGGGCATTGGTTGGACGTAGTTTGGAGCCTCACCTCTGCCCTGTCTTCGCTGTGTGACCTTGAGCAGGTCACTCTAACTCTTGCAGCCTCAGCTTCCTCACAGCACCCCTGCCCGGCCTCCCTTGCAGGCCCACAGCATGAAAAGACATGAGTTCCAGGAAAGGATTCGGCAGATGGCATCCCCACAGGGCTGCCTCGCCATGCTCTGCCCCATCCAGCCCCGACATACTGGCCATGTGACCTCAATGCTTGATGGACTCACTTGGCCTCTCTGAGGCTCGCTTTCTCCATCTCTAAAATGGAGGATGAAGCAGGTTCAGCCCCACGGGCAGGCAGCACTATGCTGGGGACACAGCGAGCCCTCTGGAAATGTTCACCTGATCCAGACGTTGCTGGGTCAACATGAAGGAACGACTTTCACTCTTCTGCTTCAAACCACCAGACCATCCTTGGCCTTCCGAGAACAGCAGAGCGGGTAGGGACCTTGAAGGTCAGTAGGGTGGCTGCTGAGCCCGGAGGCAGTCAGGAGCTTGTCCCAGGGTGTGACAATTCAGAGTCAACCCTTTACTGAACACTCGACTTTAAACTGCCTCACGCCTGGCGTGAGGAAGGCACTGTGCTGGAAGGTTTCACCATGATTCTCTATGTGTCTCGGGGAGCTCACTGTCCTGTCTGAGGCCCGTCCGGGGTCTGGACAGAGGAGCTTTCACGTGTGTGCACACCCTCTGCCTGCCTCTTCTCCCTGTCAGGTAAGGACATGGGTGTGGCTGGGAGGCCGACCCTGGGTGGAGAACTGAGCTCCTGGTTCTGAACAGTTTGAGGGGCTGGAAGTCCTTTAAGAAGATGATGAAAACTATGGACCTTCTCCCCAAAGAGAAGCACACGTCCACATCCAGAGGCAAAAACCTCATCACTCAGAACTTTGTGGATGAGGCAGTCATTATCTGGCGGTGCTGTCACTATGGCTGGGGCTGGCCTTGATCTCTGTTGCTTGATCCCATATGTTCATTCTCTCCAGTCACATTATCAGATCTCTAGCTCCAACATCCTGTGTGATACCAGGATGGCCATTGCCATGATCTTGTCCACGGGTCCACTTTCAGCAGCTGAGCCCTGGAGGGCAGCACACAGCTCATGACTGGGCTGGAGATGGGGGAGTCAGGGGCAGATAGTGGGAGCTATCCCCAGCCCTGCCTCTCTCAGGACCCTCCTGGGGCTCAGGTACATGGGGTCCTTGAGAAAGACCCAGTTTGATGAGACAGGCAGGAGGAAGCAGAAAGAGTGCAGTTTACGAAAGTTTTCTCCAGCTCTGGTTCATGCATCAGTCCTGAAAGAAGGCAGGACTTCTTTCACTTCACCCATTTCACAGATGAAGAAATTGAGGCTTGGAGAGGTCACGGAGCACACAGAGCAAAGAAGTCAAAACCAGGATTTGAATCTACTCTGATTACCTCCAGAGCCCATGTCTTGTCCCAATGGATGGAAAATTCTTAACTATTTAACTCAATATTGAGCAGCTACTGTCTACAGAATTCTGTGCCAGACAACTTGGGAGACACAGACCAACAGGGAGATACAGTTCCCACTGGAAGTAACCAGGACAGTAATAATTATTATCATAACAAAGGAATAATAATAGCTAACATTTTGGAGCGCCTGACTAGGGACCAGCATTATGCTGCACAGTTTTAACGGATTATCTCATTTAAGCTCTCAAATATTTTGGGGTGTAAATAGCAGTATGCCCACTATTTTTGTTTGCTGTTGGTGTTCAGAAGTGTATATCCATTTTTGAGAATGGAGGCTCAGCGAGATTAGGAGCCTTGCTCTCAGTGAAGGAGGAATTCTGGCTGTGACTCTGTCCCTTACTACCTGGGCATCACCTCTGTCAAACCTGGGCAAGTTTCACTTAGACCTGGCTGAGGTTGGCTGAGGCGAGGAGGGCGGAGAGGTTGTGGGTAGGCAGCACCTATTCATACCCATAGTCCAGGGGCTGTTCTAGAAGAATCATATTCCCTGTGTCCTTGCCGCTCTGAGCCTTGGTGTCCCAGCCTTTTGATCCTCTCAATTCTGGTGTCCTTGAGCCCATAATCTGAGCCATTCTCCAGGATAAGGAGATGCTTGAGGTTGAGTGAAAGGTTGAAATTTCTGCAGGAGCAAATAATGACTAGATGCAGGAGAGAAGGGCTGCGGGGGAAAGCGAGTGAGGCAAATCCCCAGGGCAGAGCAGAGCCTTCCAAAGGGTGCAGGGGAGAGTCTTGGGGGAGGGGGCCAGCCTTGCTCAGCAGCCCCAGCCTCAACAAGGACCCCTACCCAAGAAGACCTGCGAAATAGCAAATCAATGAAGACAGCAATGAAAGCAATGAGGAGGGAAGAGGGATCAGAATCCCAGCCATATCACCCCTCATGCCTTTTTCTGGCCTCAATTTTTCTTTTGTGAACAGAGGGAGTTGGCCCTTCTGTCATTTGCAGGATTTTCATCTCAGGCTGGCAGCAGGAGCTGGAAAGGTGAGGGAGGTCCCTCCCTTCCCCGGCCCAAGGTCTGTGATTGGCAGCACCTCCTCCTCTCTTCCTCTCCTGTCCCTCCCTTCCCCTTCCCTCCCCTGCTTTCCTTTCCCTTCCCCTCTTCCTCCCTTCCCCTTCCCTTCCCCGGTCTTCCCCTCCCACTCTTTCACAGCCCCCAGCGTGCTGTGCAGTTATTAGTTTAGGTTCATTTAGAATCGGCTTAGCAACCCCACACCCCTGGAACCTGGAAGCTTAAAGCACAAGATGTCTGGCAAATGGAAATTCAATTGCTTTAATACAGAGACTATTTTGCTGCAGTCGAACTGGAGCCTCTTATTAAGAATCTGATGGAATTTCTAAACAGGGAGAGAGGCCCCAAGGAGGGGGCATCGCCCATCACACACCAACATTGCTCTTGACATATTTATGGCTCCAATAAAATCTCCCATCTGGTATATTTTAAAATAAAATTGAAAATTTATCACTTTCCCTGAGTCGGTTTGTCGTTCTCCCAAGGAGGAGATAGCCAGCCTGAGATTACAGGCGAAGCGGCAGCGGGCGGCAGGCGGGCAGAGAGGTTAGGCTGGGCTCTGATTTAAATTTCAATACCTTCCCCATTACAGCTGTCTGGGCTGGGAAAATTACTAGGGGAAGCAGGCCATGTGCTTCTCCTATTTCTCTGGACGTCTACTTGATTGTCTCTGCCAGGGTCCACAGACTCGGTCTGCTCTCCCCACTACTTAGCAAGGTTTGGATGAACCACGAAATGGGAGGAAGCCCTGTCCTCCAGGCCTAGGAATCAGCATCTTCCATTTGTGCCTCTCTGAAGCCCAGTGGACCCTTTGGGAATTGCTAGATGGTTCGAGAGGGCCCCTCTTTATCAGGACTCAGAGATCAAGATCAGGGCTTAGGCTCAGGTAGGGAGTGGGGTTCAGTCTGTAACGAGCATTGGGCTTCCATCTAAAACTAAAATCAGAACTTCAACTCAGGCCAGGATCAAGGCTCAGTCTGTAACCAAGGTCAGGGCTCAGGCTCAGGATGGAATCAAGGTTCACTCCATTAACAAAAACAGGGCTCAGATTTCATCATCATAGAAGTCAATTCATATCTCAGAGCCTCAGTTTCTTCTCCATTCAAATGTGGAGCTAGGTATTGCCCTGCTTGCTTCACAAGGTTTTTTAGAGGAAATGAAAACAAGAGTATTGGGCTGGGCACAGTGGCTCACAACTGTAATCCTAGCACTTTGGGAGGCCGAGGCAGGTGGATTGCCTGAGCTCAGGAGTTCGAGACCAGCCTGGGCAATATGGTGAAACCCCGTCTCTACTAAAAATATAAACATTAGTCAGTCTTGATGGCACACACCTGTAATCCCAGCTACTAGGGAGGCTGAGACAGGAGAATCGCTTGAACCTGGGAGGCAGAGGTTGCAGTGAGCCGAGATCGTGCCATTGCATTCCAGCCTGGGCGACAGAGTGAGACTCCGTCTCAAAAAAAAAAAAAAAAAAAAAGAGTATCTTTATTTTCTATAACAACTTACACTTTATAAATTGCTTGCACATACTTTATCTCATTTGGTCCTCAAGATAACCACCATTTTAAAGACAATAATACAGGCTCAGAGAGGTTAGGAAGCGTATTCAGGCCATACAGCCTGTAGACACAGGCAGGAAGTAAGAGCTGGGCCCAGCTGGTCCTGACTCCAAGCAGTTCCTAGAATACTGTAACGCAAAGAAGCAGTGACTGAGACTGCACTTGTCCACCCAAGACTCATGTTCCCATGTTCCCCTTTTTCTTTTCTTTTCCTTTTTTTCCCTCCTTTCTTTTCTTTTCTTTTCTTTCTTTCTCTTCTTCTTCTTTTTTTTTTTTTGGACAGAGTCTCACCCTGTTGCCCAGGCTGGAGTGCAGTGGCACGATCTTGGCTCACTGTAACCTCTGTCTCCCAGGTTCAAGCTATTCTCCTGCCTCAGCCTCCCGAGTAGCTGGGATTACAGGCACGTGCCACCATGCCCTGCTAATTTTTTGTATTTTTAGTAGAGATGGGGTTTCACTGTGTTAGCCAGGATGGTCTCGATCTCTTGACCCCGTGATCCATCCGCCTTGGCCTCCCAAAGTGGATGATTACAGGTGTGAGCCACCATGCCCAGCCATGTTCCCATTTTTCTATGGTAATAGAACCCTTATTCTATTCTAGGGAGCAAGGTGTCTACCTAAAAGACTACATCTCCCAGCGACCCTTGCAGCGAGGGGTGGCCAATGAGATATGAGTAAGAGAATTGTTGGGTGAGGTTCCAGGGAAAGTTCTGGAAAAGGGAGACAGGTAGAGAGCATGGATTTTCCCTCCTTTCTCTTTCTTCTTGCCTGGAATACAGATAGGATGGAGCCCAGCTGCCACTATGGACCATGAGGTGACACTGAGGATAGACAGCAGTGCTGAGGGTGACGAGCCTGGAGAGAGAAGGTATTTCAGACATTGAAGGCACGGTGAAGCCACCATCCCAACCCTGGGCTGCTGACCTCTGTATAGGCGAGAGTCAAAGACACTACTAGTTTGTTTAGGCCACTATGGCTGGATCTCTGTTACCAGGAGGCAAAGGTAACTTCTGATTCAAAGGTGCTACCCTGAGAAAAAGTATGCTCGCATAAGCTTGGGAAATAGCAAGTTAAACAGAGTCTTTCTTGCAGGACTTCCCAAAGCCTTTAAATGCTAAACAGTTTTGGGAACCACCAAGTGGGGGATGTACTACACCACATTTCCAGAGCTCACTTGTCATGGCACTGTGTGTGTGTGTGTGTGCGTGTGCGTGTGTGTGTGTGCGCGCGTGTGTGTGTGTGTGTGTGTGTAGAGAGACAGAGAGAGGGAGCAGGAGACACTAGGGTCTAGTGCTGGGAGACCACTTCCTGATGTCTAACGGGGGCTAGAAAGTGCTTTGCTCAATGCCCTCATTATTAAAACAAAGAAAGACACTGACTCCTTTTCTGACTTCCTTAAGCTTCAACTAGCATTCATGATCTCAGTTCCTAAGTGTCTACGGGATGTAGGGCCAAGCAGGGGAGGGCTAATTTGGGGATAAAGCTAGGAAAGCTGTTTGGGGTAAGAGAGTCTCCTTGTAGCTGCTGGAGCCTTTGTGGATTGGGGCTTGGCTCACAGGTGTGGGGGCTGCTACAGGGAGAAGAGGACCCTGGCCACCCTTCACATCATATATAGGGCATTAGCAGCCCTGTTCCTCCCCTCTCCCCACCCTCAAGAACAGAGGGAAATAGAGGCATGGAGAATGAAAGGGGCTAGGCCAGCCAGGTCCACAGAAAGAGTGGGTGGCAGAATGGGGTCTGGAGCCAGCTGCCCCTACTCCCTGCCCTTCCCCAACCTACCCCCTGCCCTCAGCTTTCTGGAAGACTCTGGCTGAGTCATATGCCTGACGTCCAGTTTCTGCCTCTGCTGCAGTGGCCACCTTTCAGTCCTCTGTGGGAGTCCCATTGCAGGCTGTAAGATCTTAAATGCCCTTTCAATGCCATTTTAAGAGACTCAGAACACAATAGCAGTAATAGAGGCACCTGCTGCCTGGCTTGGTAATTATTGCATCCCTGTTGGGGGAACTGTTGACCGCCTGGCAAAGGGGTGAAGTCTCCCCTCACTTCTTAAATAGGAGTCCTCCTTGGAGACCCTGGCCACAGCTGAGGGTGGTTAGTCACCAGTCTGTGCCCAGGAAGAAGTCAGGGAGCACCAGTGTGGCAGCCAGGTAGAGGAAATGGGGGTAGAGGGAGTAGGGGTAAGCAGTGGGGGGATGTGGTGTCCAGAATCCCAGATTGAGGATGGCGGGCTTGAGGCTGTTTTCCCCTGTTCTGTGTGGCTAAGTCCAGTCCATTCCCCAGACCTCAGTCTCTCTCTCTGTGCCATGGGAAATTGGATCGGGCCTCTAAGAATTTGTCCAGTGCATAATTCTAAGGTTCTGCTTTTTAAGGAGATCGTAGGGAACTGAAAGCACAACAGAAAGGCGGGAACTCCTTGAGGGCGGGAAACCTGCTTGTTTCCTCTCTCCGACTCTGGCACGGTTGGGTGGAAGACCCCATCCCAGTCAGAGCAGGAGGTATGGTGGTGTCCTAAGAGGGAGGGAGGAGCCAGGACAGGAGGAGAAAAGGAGGGGAGAGGAGTGGGGGAAATAGAAGCGTGCAGCCCCATGTAAAGAAAACTCAATGTCAAAACTTTAACAAGAGCTTCATAACCAAGAAATGGGCCTTTGACTTAGAAGGTGAAGGCTCATTTAAATGGCAAATTCCCCTTGTGCCTGCAAGGGCTTGTTTATAGAATGTGGAGCTGAGAGTGCAGGTGGTCCCACACAGAAAACTGGAAGCTTTTCTTTTGAAACTCCCTGAAGATTCATCTGCAATGCAGATGAAGCATCTTAGAAACAAGAATGAAAACAGGGTTTGATTTTTACAAAAGCCAATTCAGAGGCTCACTTCCTGTCCAGCCCAGTGCGCCAGCATCTGTGTGTGAGACCACTGTCCCCAGCTGGGTAGAGGCCTGCATGGGTCTTGCCAAGGTCAAATGGGTGTGCACCTACGACTACACGTGAATTCACTGCATACGTGTGCACACACACATTTACTCGGGTCCTCAGCAGAGTTATTTTGGATTTGGTCTTCGTGGAAGGTCCAGTCTGTGCCTAGATGTGGGTTCAGAAAATTCATTGACTCTGCACAGCTACTGGTCACTAATAAGAACCTGGAGCTGGGGGTATCATGTTGATCAAGAGAAAACCTCTAAAGGAACTCACAGATCAGCTGGGGAGATAGGTGAATAAACACCTGGAGAACAGAGCATTATGGGAGCATCTGGCCCAGGCTTGGGAAGTCAAGGAAAGCTTCCTGGAAGAGGTGTTATCTTGGAGCTGCACACTATCCAATATGGTAGCCGCTAGCCACAGGTGGCCATTTACATTTAAATCAAAAACAAATAAACAATTCAGTCCCTCGGTCATACTGGCCACATTTCAATTGGCTAGTGGACACCACATCGCATAGTGCAGAGGCGGAACATTTCTATTGTCCAGAAAAGTCTACTGGATGGCGCTGTGAGGAGGAACAGACCCTCTCCAGGTGAGGGCCACCGAGGCGTGTTCCAATTCCAGGCGGCAGCTTGTGCAAACGCCTGGAAGTGGATAGCAGCATGCCCAGGGGACTGGAGCCCTGAGCACAGGTGTGAGGAGGAGGGAAACAGTGACAAGTGAAGCTAGAGAGAGTGGAGGAGTTCAAATGGCAGTTAAAGGCTCTGCTTGTGTCGGCAAGGAGCTGGGATTTTGTCCTGAACGTTTGGGGAGCCTTTGGAAGGGTTTCCGCTGGGAGTGGCAAGATCAAGGTCGAGTTTTCATGTTAGAAGAGCTTGCTTGGAGAAGGGACTCCGCAGGGAGGGGGCAATTGCCAGCAGCCAGGTGAGAGAAGGGCCTGACCTGGGAGTTTCGCTGGGGGGCCTGGAGATGAAGTGCCTGTGTAGGGCGCACTAGAGAGAGGGGTTTCTGGCTTGGGTGCCAGGGTGGCTGGGGCTGCCCTTTGGGCTCGGGCTGTGCTGAGTGCAAGTGAAGAGGGAGACCTCTGCACCTGGCAGGTAGGTGAGGGCACTTGATCCTTTAGGAAAAGTTTAGGCAGAAACCACTGAGTGGGTGATTATCAGTGACTAGATAGGGGTGCAGGTCCTGCAAGGGACTGAGGTCTCAGGAGAGTCCTCAGTAAGACAGTATTGGAGACCTGGGAAGCACAGCTGAGTCAGCGGCCAAGAAAGCAGAAGGAACTGGGTAGGCCAGATAGATGGAGAAGAGTTAGGGAGACCAGATGTCCCTTGGAGGCATCATGGCTGTGGTCGTGGTTCCGTCACTTGAGGTGTGGGAGCTATAGCTTTCAATCCAGGCAAGTTTCCCGCAGGAGATAGGGCAGTGTCTCAGTACTGAGGGGCAGGGCTGGGGAAGGAAGGGAATGGGGGCGGCTTTCATCACAGCCGTGGTAAGGGGAGCCACAGGGCAGCTTGCACTTTGAAGATGGCTCCAACAATCTCCCCTATCCTGCAGGCCCTTCTACAGTGAATTGACTGTAGGGGGCGATAGAGAGTGGGGCTTCTGGCCCTTCTGGCCCCTCATCTCCTGAAGATGTAGGCCTGTGCTCCCCCTCTTAAAACGTGGGCGGGCTTGTGACTGCTTTAGTGAACAAGCCGCTGGATGTTCCAAACCCCAAACATCGAGCCCCCACCAGCCACTGGTGCCTACTGTGTGAGGTCCCAGATATCACACAACAGATACAAACCGCCTCTTCTGTGCCCCGTCTGATGCCTGACCTGCAGACTCCATGAACAGAATAAAACGGTCAGTGTTTTGTGCCACTATATTTTGGGGTGGTTTCTTGCACAACAATAGTAGTTGCAGGCAGAAACGGAACTGGCTAGGCTGTGGCTATGTGGCAGGGACAGGGAGCCAACTGGCTGGTGGGATGCAGCCTCAGTTGCTCGGGGAAGGGGTGAGTTTTACCCCTGCTGTCAGGTTAGGGGCAGAGGAGGTTGAGGAGGTTAAATGGAGGTTGATGCTAGGAAACCAGGGAGGGATTGTGGGGGCATTTGGGGAGGAGGCTTGAAAGTGAGACCTAGTTCTGGCCTGGGGGTAGGTCCTGGTGGGAGCAATGAGAGGTGGGGAGGGCTTTGGAGTCTTACAGCGTATGCTTAGTTCCCAGCACTTTCAATACCCAGTTCTCTCTGAGCCTTGGTTTGCTGATCTGGAAAACAGGAATACAAATTCCACTGCTAAATGCAAGGCGAATGTGACTTCCTTTGATCCTGTTTTTCTCCTTTATTTCTCATTGTTTTAACAAGCACCCCTGCCCCGCCCCGCCCACCCTAGCATTGCATGTAGACAACTGCCGATAAACATGTCCAAGGGCAAGGTTTTTTGCGCCATTTTATAGACACAGAAAATGAAGCCGAGGGGCTGGGAGTGCCCACGGCCTCAGAGGACTCAAGCCTTCAATGTGTACTTTTCCTGTTCCTCCTCTGGACTGAGGCAGCAGGAGGGGAGGGCAGGCCAGTGCCCCAGCGGGCCCGGGTGTGGCCTCTAGCGCTGGCTGGATTAAGCATTCCTCCCCAGCCCTGCCCCAGTCCCAGCCTCGCTACTGCTTTTTCTCTGGAGTCCCAGACAAATTGTAGCCCGGAGAGCGCAGAGCTGCTGTGTGGAGCTTACAAATGTGGCTGGCCCAGCCCTCCCCGCCTTCCTCCCACTCCACATGCCTACCTCTGGGCCCTGGGGTCAGAACAGCCACTGAGGAGCTCTCACCAGGGCTCCACACACACTTGGGACTCCTGGGGTTCTTGCCAAATGGACACCTCCGCCCCCAAACCCTTGGAGGCTTGGATCTGCTGCCTGGACCCCAGCTCCCCTCCTCCTGTCACCCTCCTCAGCATCTGGTTCCTCCTCAGAATGCAATGCTGTTGCCCCTGGCAACCGAGCTCCAGGCCAGATCCTGGTCCTCCTTCCTCCTCCTTCCCTTCTTTTCCTCCTCCTCCTTCTGCTTCCATATTCCCATCCTTCCTGTCCTCCCCCAACCTGCGGAGACAGTGCCTGGGGCCGGAAGACTGCCCCCCAAATCTGATGCCAGCTGGGCCACCCAGTCAAGCCCCCTGGCCTTTCTGGGTTGCTCGTCGGCTGATGATGACAGTCAGTACTCCCCGCCTGCCCATGGGACTGACTACTGCAGTCTTGGGCACCCCAGGGATGTCCCGGAAGACTCTGAGGCAGGGCTCTCAGGGTATCCCAGGCAAAGAGCCAGGGACTGTAGAGAGACAAGAGACTTAGCAGCCAAAGAAAATTTCTCCCCATTAGAGCCGTTTGAGGTGGTGAGCTCCCCAGAGCTGAAGGCATGCAAGGAGAGGCCTTTCCAGTGATGATGGTGCTGGCACTGGCATGGCACAGGGCAGTGAGGGGCTGTCTTGGAAGGAAGGTCAATGAGGGCTCAGCCTATGTCTCTCCTGGCCATCTCCTTTCCCCAACCCCTGAATTCCCAGAACCTTTAGGAGCACTTGCTCCCCAACCCCTGCCCTCCCAAGGACTCCTCATTTTTCATCTGGGCTCTAGAAAGGAGGACAGCACTAAGGGGGGTCCCGGGTCCAGCAACATCATGCACCATAAGGCAGGTCCGACGCCTAGCACGGCTGTTTAGAGTGGACAGAAACGGGCTCAGCAGGGCAGGCCACATGCACCCTGGCTGCTCTCATGCGTCCCTTCCAGAGTCTCCGCTCACACTCCTGGACCCTCCTCCAGATCCTAGGCTCCTGTCACCTTCCTGCTCTCCTGCAGGACCTGTGGGCCAGCCATGCCCAATTCACGACTCATTCAACCCACTCCCACTCCTTCGTGCCCTGCACCAGTCCCTCCCTGTCAGGAATACACTTCTCCACCTTTCACTCTGAGTCAGTTCAGAGGCCCCCGCCTTCAGGAGGCTCCCCGGGACTGCCTGGGCTGTGCCCACTGCCCCATGGGGCTTCCCGCCCCAGGCTTGCCTCCTAGAGCTCTCTCACCCATGGCCTGGTAACCATCTGCACAGGGTTTTCCCCTGAGTGCATCATAAGGACCTTGAGGCAGTGGCTCTGTGCCCCACATTTGCTAACAAATACTAATGAGAACATTAGCACAGCCCTGCCTCTCTCTGGGCCTCAGTTTCCCCCATCTGAGGCCCCATGTCTGGGCCTTGGCTTCCCCCAGGGGTCTTTGAGGATCTTTTTGGCTGGGAAGCGTGGCCTGGGCTGTCAGAACAAGACAGAGGCCTGTCCGGGCAGCTCTGCCCTCCTCATCTCCCGGGGGCGTCCTCTCCAGGTTTCAGGAATGAGCCTCAGGAACTGGGGTGTGGGGGTCCGCACGGGGAGGTCCTGGCACTCCCCGAGGCTTTGGTTCTCGTCTGCCAAATGGGGAGACTCACTGGGGCTACCCGCCCCTCCGGTTGCCGGTTGCCGTGAGGCCTTGGAGACGGCAGCCAGACCGGACTTTCCCATCGGACTCGCCAGAACCCAGGCTTCCCAAGGCAGCCGCTCCCGCGCAGCCGCTGTCCGCTTCTGGCAAGCCTAGCCCACGGGCTGAGGGGTCCCTGGGGCTCTGCTGCCCTCCAGTGGCCGGAGGCCCCTGGGCACTTAGAACCCGTGAGCTCCGGGTTAATTCCATGGGCTTCCGTCCCCACCTAGGACGAACAGAAGTGGTAGCAGGGATTTGTTGAGGTCAATCAGCAAGCCAGGCACAGTACCTGGACCAGGCCCTGGGGCTCTAGGGCTCCAGCACTTCTGTGCCCAGGGTAGGCTTGTCCTCTCACAGAAGACCAGCCAGGAGAGGGAGCCGTTCACCACCTGCCCACCTGCCTCATCTGGGACACCCTCTGTGCGGTAGCCCCTCCCTGCTGGCCACTCTCAACACTGGCCTAGACTGCCCCCTGCCCCGAGAAGTGTTTCTGGTGTCTGCCCAGGGGTCATCCCCAATATGTGGGCCAGTGTTGGGGGCTTGGAGGGGTGGCTTAACCCCCTTCCTCCTTGATTAATCAAATGCTTAAAATAATGGCTGAGGTCATGATTGATGGACAGAGCATAGCTAATTACCCTGGAGATTAAAATGACTGTTTCTGTTTAAAAAGGCTGCAAATGAGTTAATTATTTCCTTTGCTCACCTCTCTAACCTCGTTACACTTCTAAATGAATAGCAATATTGATCTTGGAACTGATTTTGGTGTTACACCGCCCGAGCGGGTTTAATTAGGGTTTGAAAACGCTGCAGTGCCTCCTCCTTCTGACCAAGGAAATTAGCCTTGGGTTTTACTTACATTTCACAGCCGTGTCCTCCACACAGATAGAAGGGCTGGAACATGGCGCAGTGGTGCCTGTCATCCCCTGCCCTGCCCTGGCTCCCAGCTTCGCTCCCATCCAGACTAGCACAGACTGACCCTTGCCTCTGACCTCTCAGGAAGTCATGGCAGGAAGGCCATCGGGGTCAGCTTGTTTAGCCTCGTCTGGTCACAGATGGGGCTCGGAGGTTCGGATATGATAGGACAGAGCCTAGCATCACTTGACGAGGTGGGGGCAGGCCTAGGACCTGAACTATCACAGATTCCCAACTCTGGACCTTGACGGCTCCCTGACTGAGTAAATATTTCCTCTCTGTCCCTCCTCACTTCTCCAGATGCCTACAGAGCCTCCTGGTGCTCCACCCCACTCCAGCTCCCTCCTGCCTCTTCTCTCCTTCTTAGAACTCCATGAAGCAAAGGCCCCAGCTGGATGAAGGTGGGGAATGAGAGGGGGAACAGGGCGCAGGAGACCAGCACCCTTGCCCTGGATCTGAGGCTGACATCCAGGTGACCATGGCCTGTCTCTGGGCCTCCCTCCTCTGAACTTGACAATCTATCTATATCACTCCCTCCCACCTCCCCCAGCCAGGTTTTCAAGGGCAAGCAGTGTCTCTGGGAGCCAGAGCTGGAAGGGTAGGGTAGGGAGAGTGACCAGGACAGGCATGGGCCAAGGATGTAGGACTGGCAGTGGGGCTGCTCCTTCTTATTCCAAACAAAACCTTCCCTTGACCCTGGCTCCCCTCTGCCATGGCCAGACCTGTCCCAGTTTCACTTCTTTTTTTAATTTTTCCAGAGACAGAGTCTCCCTCTGTCATCCAGGCTGGAGTGCAGTGACAGGATCACAGCTCACTGCAGCCTTGAACTCCTGGGCTTAAGTGATCCTCCCACCTCAGCCTCCCGAGTAGCTAGGACCACAGACGTGCACCACCACGCCCGGTTATTTTTAAAAAATTTTTGGAGAGATCGGGTCTTGCTGTGTTGTCCAGGCTGATCACAAACTCCTGGCCTCAAGTGATCCTCCCACCTTGGCCCCAGTCCCAATTATTGAGAGTTGTGTACATTCACTGTCCCTCTCTCTGACTTCCTCCTCACTCCTCTGCCCTCTGTTTTTTATGTCTCACAGATAAAATGATTCTCACTGAGGTCACCAGCAACCTCTGAGTTGCCGAACAAAGTGAGCGCTCTGTTTAGGGGGTCTGGGCGTGGATCTACCTGATAGCTCTTCTGCTTCCTGCAGTGGCACTGGCTCCTGGCTTTCCTCCTCCCTGCTCCCTCTTGGGACAGGGTACTCCCCTCCCATCCTTGAAGAATCTCGTGGTTTGGCTTAAGCCCTCCTCTCTTTCTTCTCACTTGACATGCCCTCCCCTGGTGAGCCCACCTCTCTCGTGGTTGTAAAGTGATCTATCCCAAATTACTATCTTAGCTCAGCCCTCTCCCTTGAGTGCATGTAGGTCCAGCCAGGGAGTGACATGGTTAGACTTACACTTTAGAAAGCCTACTCTTACTGTAGTGTGGCAGGAGAGGATGATGGTGGAGGCAGAGGAACCCCTGAGGTGACTGTTCTAAGCCTCAGCAGAAAAATATTCAGGCCTGTGGCTGAAGAAATGGGGAGCAGGGGGTGATCCGCTGGATGGGGAGGCTTTGGGGATTGATATCCTAGGGACAGATTCCAGGACAATGTCCCATTTTCAAGTTGGACCACTGAGTGCCTTTGGCTGAAACTGGTGACATCAGGGAGAAGTGGGCTTCCAGGGAGTGTGCAGACTGTTGGGTTGAGTTCAAGGTGCCTACAGGGACATTCAGAAGGAGAAGGAAGGTAGGTGGCCCCCCCAAATTGCTACAGCCAGCTTGTAGCCCTGCCACTCAGGGTAGAGGTCATCAGCGTGCAAGGAGCTGGGCGGTGACTGCCCAAAAGCACTGCTACAGGTAAGACAGCCAGGAGGATGTGGGGGAGCAGAAGGCACTGCATTCAACTCCAGTGATTCATGCTTAATTTGGCCAGTGAAATCCGGGAGCCAGGCCACATGCCCTGCCTCGTCAAACAAGGAAAGGAGTGTGGAGATTGAGGGTCAGAGACTCCACACTGAATCCCAACCTTGCTAATAGACTGAGCCCTGATCCTGCTCACAGTCTGAGCCCTCGTCCTTGTCAAAGTTCAAGGGAACAGGACTACCCAGCTGGAGGCTCTTATGTAACACCTTCTTGTTTCCATTCCCCCTTTTCTCCCCTGAGGTGAGGGTGAAGGAGAGGGAGCTTATTAGTGCCAAGGAGGCAAGCCGGGAGTACTGAAGGCAAGATAGAGAAACCACTTCCAATGTGCACGCCCAGGAATCCTCAGCTTTTTGGGGGTTCCTGGCATACCTGTGAACACTGGAACTTTCAGTGGAACCATTGAGAAAAGACTCACTGGACACAGTGGCTCACGCCTATAATCCCAGCATTTTTGGAGGGCAAGGAGGGCGGATGGCTTGAGCCCAGGATTTCCAGAGCAGCCTGGGCAACATGGTGAAACCCTGTCTCTACAAAAATTAGGCAGGCCTGGTGGTGCACGCCTATAGTCCCAGTTACTTAGGAGGTTGAGGTGAGAGGATTGCTTGAGCCCAGGAGGTGGAGGTTGCAGTGAGCCATGATTGCACCACTGAACTCCAGCCTGGGCAACAGAGTGAGACCCTGTCTAAAAATAAAATGCAATAAAATAAACATTAAAAAAGAAAGAAAAGAAAAAAGATTCAAAACCACCCTAAAGGAGCCAGCGGCAGTGTCCTGGTGGTCATCACTGTGGCGTCAGATGCTTCACATGCTTGCAAAAGCTCATCAGTTACTACCGAGCTGTCTGGGTCCTCAGGATAGAATTGCCTTTACATGGAGCTATTTACTGTCCTCTGCTTCCTGTGGTGGCACTGGCTCCTGGGTTTCCTCCTCCCTGCTCCCTTTTGGGACAGGGTACTCCCCTCCCATCCCTGAAGAATCTTGGGGTTTGGCTTAAGCCCTCTTCTCTTTCTTCTCACTTGACACGCCCTCCCCTGGTGAGCCCAGCAGTATACTGCTGTCCCTGTATCACTGCATCCTGTGACATGCTCAGCTCAACTTGGTCTACTGGACATAGACAGAAGAGTTCCCTTAATGAGTTCTGGGGTGGTGGTTAGGAGCTCCCAGCTCTGAGTTCCAGACAGCCTGGAATTCAAATCCTGACTCTGCCCATCCCAGCTGTGTGATCATGGGCAAGCTGCTTCACATCTCTCTGCCTTAGTTTCCTCATCTGAAAGTGGGGGTGATAATAGCACTTACCCCTTAGGGAGTTCACTTATATTAAGTGCTTAGTGCCTGGCATGTGGTGAGTGCTCTGTTAGGGTTGGGCGTTGCTATAACTTTGCTTATTGATGCATGCTTGGCTGACACTGTAAAGGTCACAACACCCCAGTGAGGCCAGTATTCAGGCTCTGGGAGACCAGTACAGTTCAAGGGCAATTAATTGCTGTCTACTCTGTGCTGGGTGCTGGTGACACAGAGAGAAAACCCCGCATTCCTGCTCTCAGGGGGTATACTGTCTGTGAAGAGATCATCCTAACACACACTGCGTGTGCTGTGTTGGGGAGAATGTGAGTGAGATGGATTCCGTTGTGGGGATGTTGGGTGTTCATAACAAATACGTTTGTTGAGTGCCTACTGTGTACCAGGCCCTGCTCTGGGGACTTTACACATATTATAGAATCCTCACAAGAGGGTAATAGATAACAATATAACAATTATCATCCTCATCTTATAGATATCTTTGAGGCTCAGAAAGGGTGGGACTGGAGAGGCTTGAGGTTTTTCTGTGCCAGGCAATGTTGTGAGCAGAGGTGTGACTGAGGCTCGGGGGCCCAGGGGGCTCCTTGGCTGAGGGGCCTGTGCCAGGCATGGGTGTGAGCAAGAGCCTTGATAGAGGTCTTCAAGGTCAGGCCGAGGCACTGTGCTCAGTGGTCACTTGCGCTTGAACCAGGCAGGGCTCCAGTGTGGAAGAGCAGGGCAGGGACCACCATTCCCCCAGGCCTAGCCCTGAACAGCAGGACTAATCCTGAGTGCGTCCTGCACCCCAGAGCTGTGCGATGAGTGTGAATCCAGGTGTGTACATAGATAGATGTGCCAATGGGGGCAAGGTGTGCCAGTGGGGGCAAGGAGGGCACCTTCTTCCTGAGGGTGGGAGGGGTGGGCAGGGCCAGAAGAAGGGGTGGAGGGAGGATGCCACTGCTATGGGAGGGCCTAGAGGCGGAGCGGACAGCCTGTGGGGTTGGGGGACTTCCCACTCAGCTCTCTGCTTGGCCCCAGGAGCTTCCTCCCAGCACTGCAGCCCCAGGAGCCTGACAGCCTCCACCCTCAGACCGGGGAGGAGAGACTGAGTGCAGGCTGCCAGGCGGGCGGTGGGGACGCTGGACGCCTGTACCTCACGGCACCTCCTGCCCCCCATTCACCTCCCCTGCACAATTAGCAGGCTCTTGTCTCTAATTGATTCCTCTGATACTCACAGGACAATTAGAATTTAAATTGCCTTTTACAAAGGTCACAAAAACATGATCAAAGAGGAACCTATTAGAGGGGCGGGGGCCGCTTCTCCTTCCCAGCCTCCCAGAGCGGTGGAGGCGGAGACCAGGCCTTGAGGAGCCATCACCACGTGTGCGGGGCCCTTCTATCACCCCACAGTCTTCCCCAAGCCTTCCTGGTCTGGGCTGTGTGAAGGGTGGGGGAAGAGTAAGTCCAACCCCACACTCTTTCCCCACCGCAGGGGGTTCGAGGCCTTGTCTCTGCTCCTCCCACAGCTGTCTCCTTGTTCCTTCCTCAGCCTGCACCCTTCTGGCCCCATGACCTTGCTCCAACTGTGCTTCAGATGGCCTGATCCTGTCCCTCACCAGCCCTGTGACCTTCCCTACACTACCTGCCCCTTCTAAGCCTCCGTGGCGGCATCCGTGAAACGGAGCCAATGCGTTCTGCTTCCTAAGGGTGGGAGGTACCGGAGGAAGAACCCCTCCGTCTCGGAGCATTGCTTCTCTCACTGCACATTTGCACCCTCCAGGAAACTGGTTCTGGGGCTCACACTCCGGCTGCTGCCTAACGACTGTGGCCTGCACCTGCTCAGGGATGAGGAGGCCGCCCCCACACCAGGGTACAGGACAGGGACTGCCCACTCCTTCCGCGGTATTCCATAGCAGCCGGCACAGGGCTAGGCACATGGGGAGAAGTGGTTCAGGGCATGGATCCAAGGGACAGATGGGGAGGTTGGCTGAGAGAGCCAGGTCCCCATGCCAGGAGCTCCCCCTCTGGCAGGATAGATAGCAGCATCACCAGCTCACATGGGGTCAGGTCTGGGGGCCATTGCTCAGTGTCCTGGCCTCCTGGGGGCACCACAGGGGCTCGGCTGGGTCTCTGGCGGCCACACTGACTCAGATTCTCAATCTTGGGTACTCTTGGGATTGCTGGGGTGGAGTTTGGGGCTGGAGGAGGCTGGATGGGGTGGCGTTGGTGTGTCAGGAGGCCTCTTTTGGACCAGCCTAGTTGTTGAGGCCAGCTTGGCCTGCTCAGCTGCAGGGCTTGGGAGTAGGGTGGACAGCAAGAGGCCAGGAGGAGCTTGGCTTCCTGGAGGCCTCCAGACTCTGAGTCCACCCAGCTGGGTCGGAGAGGAGGCCCTGGCAGCAGCCTCAGTTCCACCCGGTTTCTACCATCCAAGCCAGGAGGGCTGCCTCTGGAGAGCAAGTGACAGTGCCCATCCTGCCCGTCTGGCTAGAGGAGGGAAGTGGGGACAAGGCACAGCTGCTTTCTAGACCCTATGAGACTTCAGAAAGGGAGTGGGGTCCGCAGGGTACCTGCAATGTGCCCGTCCCTGGCTGCAGGCTTTAGGAGTCTTGCCTCACAGAATCTTTCCAGCAATCTTATAGGTCACCATTTCACAATGAGAAAACAGGCTCAGAGAGGCTGAGCATCTTACCCAAGGTTGCACAGTGAGGGAACAGAGCTGAAATTTAAACCCTGGCTTGCCCAGTTCCACGGAGAAACCCTGCATGGCCCAGCTCCGTGGCTGGTACTGGTTATAAGGAATCCCATTATTCTGGAACAGGAAACCAGCATCAGGAGCAGCACAGGTAATAGGACCTCTTGAGGCTCCACTTGGGAGGGTGGGGTGTGGCATGGAGCCCAGCACAGAGTCTGTGTGGCTTTGGGGAGGGATGGGCAAGGCATCAGTATTCCTGCTCACTCTACTGTGGCCCCCAAGGTCAGGAGACATCATCATTCCTCATTTAGAAGCTGGCAGGGAGCCTCAGGACGGGGAGGATTACCCAGGTAATCCAGCCTGATTACCAGACCTAGCAGAACTTCATTTGGATGCTGGAGGAGGCAGCCGTGGGGCCGAGGCTGGCAGCACAGTCAGTGAACGCCCAGCCCCTGACCTGGTGTGAGGGGGTCCACTGCCCGCCTCTGAGGAGGTCCCTATTAAAGCAGACAGGCAGGAGGGGTGGGGGAGGACAGGCCCACTCGGGATCCTCAGAGGAGGCAAGGGAGGTCCCCCTCCCTGCCACTGCATCTCAGGGTAGAAACCTGGCAGAGCCATCTGTCCACACCCCTGCCTTAGCTCTCAGTCCTGCCCTGTTAGCAAAAGCCATGTGTTTCAGAGTCGGGTGAGATGATGGAGCTGCCCAGGGAGAGGACAGAGGGGCTGCTCTTGTCTGTGGCACCCTCACTGGTGGGGCTTCTTGCTCTAACCCTGGGTCTGTCCGGGGCTGGGTGGGATCGGGCATTCTGCCAGTGCTTGAGGCATGAGAAGGTCTTTCCAGGGCCATAAATCCCATAGGCCCAGGCGAGCAGGCCCACAAAGCTGTTGTGACAGCAGTGGTTAAATTAAGTGGCCATCTCGGAGCCAGGCGGGACAGGTTTCCTGAGCCAGGATTTATGGCCTCCCTGCCCCATTGACTGCCCATGTGGCCTGCCAGAGGGAGGCCCATTCACAGGTACCGGGAGCTCCTACCATGGGGGAGAACCAACTGGGGCTGCTGTGCCTGGGCCATGGGAACTGGGGGCCTCTGAGCACTGGCATCCCAAAGCCATACCACTGCCTGCTCTTGTCCTCAAAAGAGGATCCCAAGGCCCAGGGAGGGCATGAGGTCACGTGGGGCCTGGCTCAGTCTTAGATTCCCAAACGATGCATCTGTACTGCTCAGTTCAGGATGTTGCTCAGGTCCGCGGCCTCTGAGGCCCTGGCTGACCTGGCCCAGCCCCTGGCACTGCCGGTGCGAGGAACCCTAGGTGTAGGGTTCCTTTACCTTCTCAAAAGCTGCTTGGGACAGGTGGGGTCCTTCTGGCCCCGGCCCTTAGGCGTTCCTTCTCTCCCGGAGTCTAGCCAGAGGTGACAGAGCAGGAGGCAGGAGCTGCCCCTACCTGGCCTCATCCTCATATACGCATTCCTGTGCCCAAGCACGTGTGTTGGGAAGCAACATAAATGTGCCAGCATCTCAGGTCATGTTAGGGTGAAACACTGTGCTTGGGGCATTTCATCTATAGAACCCACTGACCTGGACATTGTCAGATATTTACTTGGAACAAACAGAATATCAACAATAACAATAAAGAATCGATACACAAAACATAAAATGTGTGGGATTGGAGTCCTCCAAAGCAGCCTTGGACCAGTCTGTTCCAAGCAATGGTGTGGACTTGGCCCCCTAAGTCCACAAGACATTTCAGCTAATGAGTCCAGAAGGGTGACACCCTCACTCCACCTCCGACCCTGAACCCTCAACAGATTTATGCCCAAGCTGGAGAGCAGGACCTACCCCTTCCCTGCTGCTCATTGCTGGGACCCTCCGAAGTCACATTAACCAGGGGAAAAGTGCATTGCAGGTGACCAGTGACCACTACTCAAATAATTAAGTCATATATGCTTGAAGATATCCTTGAGCAGGAGCATTGGTGGCACTGGGGAGTGCCACCTATCTCAGGAGGGCTGTCTGTATGGGCCTCACCTGCAGGGCAGCCTCTGGGCCCCAGACCGTGCCTGAGCTGTGCCCCTCAGGTGTGACCCAAGCCTGAGTCACACCCTCCTCTGGACAGCTCTTACCTGTCCAGGTCACAGCCTGCTCCGGACAGCTCTTACCTGTCTTGGCTCTCCAAGGTCTTGAGGCTGCAGGTCTCAGTCAGATTCCCTGCTGGAGGTTAAGACCGTCAGGAAGGCCAGGAGGGGCTCCCTGAAACCAGAACAAGGGCTCAACCTGCCTCCATGTCACTTCAGGCTCAAGCTCCAGCCAGCCTTTCCATACCCTTCTCCCTCTGTGCCTCAGTGTGCACAAGCTCAAGGACTTGCTGGTGTCATTTGGACCTTGTACTTTCCCACTTCCTAGCCTTGACTAAAGTTGTTACTTCTTCCTGGAAGGACTGCTTCCCCCAACCCCTCCACCGCAATCTCCACCTTTTCGGGCCCTCTCCATCCACAAGGCCCAGGGCTACAGCCTGCTGTTCCTCCCTGGAGAGGATCTGGCCCTCACACTGTGGGGTGTGGGGTGATGGGCTTTCCCTGCAGTTGAAAGAAGTCTGACCTGGGTTGAGTATAGACAAAAGGCCCATTTCACCAAGTGGGATCCTCGGGGGCCTCGTTTATAAAAATACAAGAACAACCTTGCTCCTCCCCTTGCTGTCTGCAACTCTCCATGCTCTGCCCTGTCCACTGTAGTCCTCAGGCTTAAAAAAAGAGAAGCCAGTAGGGGAGGACAGGGTAGCCTGGGGCAAAGCAGCGCCTGGTGTGTAAGGATGGAATTCAGAGGGGAAGGGAGGGAACCTGGCTGAGGCAGGATGGTCTGTGAGCAAACTGAAGCGGTTAGAGGGGAGAAGAGAGGGTTCTGTCTGCTTTAGGGCCCGTGAATGGTGAGGATTTGGTAGGCAAAGGCAAGGAGGTGAGAGCTTTTGCTGCCAGAGCCTAGGGAGCAGGTAGGGGCTGTGTGTACTTCTGGTATGTCTGTGTGTACATGTGCGTATGCATAGTGTGTTGTATGGCTGTTAAATGTACGGCATGCAAATATGACCATGCATATGTACCCATGTGTATCTGTGTGCATGTATGAGCAAATGTGTATATGTCTATGGCTATGGCTATGGTGTGTACGTGTAACATGTCTGAGTTTGCATGTATATATGATGTGTGTATATGTATATGTGTGTAATTTGTGTGGTATTGTGTAGGGTGTGTGTAGGGAGTGGGCATATGTGTGTGCATTTGTGTGTGCATGTATGTGCACATGTGTGTATATGTATGCATGTGTGTCTATTTGTGTGTGTGCATGTGTGTATTTGTGTGTGTGCGTGTGTGTGTGTGTGTGAGAGAGAGAGAGAGAGAGAGAGAGCGAGAGAGACGTATGCCCTCGTTCCCGTGATCATCAAGGCTCCTTACTCAGCACCCTTGACCCTGGATCTGTCCTGTGGTCCTTCACAGCCCACAGTTGCCCTAGACATGTGCAGAGACCACCCACTGCCCCCCCGGCAGCCTGTCCCCTCCCACCGCCCCTCCTAGACTGTCCTGGATGAACCCAGAACATGGGACCCATTGCTTGCCTCCCTCTGGTGCCCTACTTCTCTTAACAAAGCCTGGCATCTCCAGAGCATAGGTCATTAGGGTAGCCCTTCCTCCTCCGGCCTCTGTCCCCCATCCCAGACCCTGCACAACTCTCTCACTCCAATCCCCTTGCTGGAAGGAGCCGGGTCCTATTGCCTAGAAAGGGAAACAGAGAGACAGGGGACAGAGGTTCAGGGAAAGATTTGCATCTGGTGACTGAGAAGGAAGGGTCTCCAGGGAGGTTGCCCATCCTTGACTCAGAGTGAAACTAGTTTCAGGTCCATCTCAGGGAGCCTGGGCCTGTCCTCCTGAGGCCCACTGCCCTTCAAGTGACTGCCTGCTTCTCCAGACTCTCTGTTAGCTCTGCTCAAGGCCTGCTGCCTCCTGCTGCCTCATGGGAGAGATGAAGAAGAAACGACAGACAGGTCAGCCCACTCCTCCTATCCCCGCTGCCTTGATCTCATGCTCCTGATGGGCCAGCCGCCTCCACTTGGGGGGGTCCTGGGGCCTGGAATGAGGCCCTCTTGTGGTTTTCTCTCTCCCTAAGTCCCATTTCCGGCTTCCAGGAGGTCCTCTCAGCTATAACACGCACTTTTCTCCACCTGCTTCTCCAGGTCCCAATTATTCATTCACTGGTGCCTAGCCCTGGCCCACCCTGCTGGGGCACAGCAAGAAAGCAAAGCAGGCTTTCCACTGCAGGGACCGGCCTGAGGGCAGAGAAGAGGGACCCAGGCTCTGACTTCCAGGCGTCTCCCTGTCCTGGAGGTCAGAGGCCAGCAGATAACACACATGTGCGCACACTCACCCCTCCACACACACACACACGTGCATAAAGCACAGTGAGATGATGGGGAAATGAGCCTGGTGGAGGACTTAGGTTGGGGTAGAGCCGGCCCTTGGGCAGTGAGCGCACAAGGACAAACCCCCCTGGAGCCCCCTATCCAGATCAAGGGCTGGTGGAGGTGGAACTTCCTGGCCAGGGCTGATCCTGGGGGCTAGGGGTGAGGAGGGAGCAGAGAGGGGCAGATGTGGAGATGAGAGCGGAAGGGGGCTCAGAGGAGGGATCTAGATGGACAGTGTGTGAGGGACCATGTTGGGAAAGGCCCGCAGCCTGGGGAGGGAGGAAGGGCTGCTGCTGGCTTGGCCAAGTCAGCTGAGCCGGACATCAAAGCTGAGTGTTCCCAGGATGCTGGTCTCCCTCCCACAGAGAGACAGATGTCCCTTTGATGGTGAGAAGAAAGGATATTGTACAGCAAGGGTGGGGAGGGAGCAGGGGAGACCGAGTCTCCTCTTTGTGGCCATCCAGGCAATAGAGAGTCCATCACGAATGTCACGTCTTCCACTTCCAATGGACAGTGAAGCCAGACCCATCACTGGGGCTCCAACTGCCAAGGGAATGGCAGCTGTCTTTGGATCAGGAGTTGCCTACTGGCCACTTCCTGGCAGCTGAAGTCCAGTGGGGCCACTGTCCTGCTGGCTAAATGGAGGTTGGCCAGTCCTGCAATGATCGGACAGCCTCACACGTTGGGAGCTAGAGCAGAGTAAGTATAGTAACCACTTCGCCTCCCTGTGGCCACCTTGGCTATGATGTGTCTCGCTGCGCCCATGTGTGTGCACACATGTGTGGGCCTCGAGAGCGTGCGTGCAAGGCCTCCAAACCCTGCTCCAGCTGGGCCTTCACTCCAGCAGGACCGAGACACTCTGCCCTTTCAGGCCCTGGGCTCCTCTGAGTCCTACCTCTACTCTGGGCTCACATAGTGGCCCTGCCTGGAGCGCCTGCAGCACTGGTGCTAGGCCACAGGATAGCCCTTGTAAGAATCAGCAAAGGCACTCCTTCCTCCAGACACTTTTCTGCCGGTCTGCTGAAAAATGTCATGCTAAACATACACATCTAGGATGACCACAGAATGGGCACCGCATTCTGGAGTAGTGAGGTGAGGGCCGTGAACCTCTCCCTGCCCCTCCTCTCTGCAGCCCAAATCCACTAGGCTTCTCCATGAAGCCCTTTGACCTCCAGCCTGGGGCCTGCGCAGCACCTGATGTGAAGCCTGCATCCCACCCTTGGTGAGAGCAGTTTTGGCCTTTGGTGTCCCACCTAGGAGCCCTGGTTAGACGGTGGGGGACACTTCCTCCAGTGGGAAGGTCAGCCTCCTCTCCTCCACTGTCACACCCCAGAGAGGGCACACTTGGGGAGACCCAGCCAGGTCTCCGTCAGTGCTTGAGGGGCCCTGGGGTGCAGGCAGCAGCCAGGTCATGGGCAGGTCCTGATGGATTTCAGTCCCTCGGCAGGGCGGGAAGAACAGGCTCCTGCCAGCCATCTAGGGAAGAAGACGGCTTGCTTCATGCTGCAGCTCAAGAAGAAAATGCCTTAGAAAGGTCCCTGAGCAGGCTCTGAAAGCCACAGGGCCTCTGTGGACTTATGAATCCAGGTTCTTCGGAAAGGCCCCTTTTGTATAGAGGGGAGCCTCACCACACCCTTCTGTCCGCACCCACTGGGAAGGCAGATCCCATGTCCCTTTTACCCCTAGTTCCCCCCTTCCTACCCACCATACCAAGGTTCTGCCAGGCAGGTCTATGGAGATCCACAGACAGGCCCCTCACCCCCACTCTGCTGTGTTTTGGCACCTGCTCCTGGGATTCCAGCCTGTGTGCCATCAGCACACAACACCTCCACCATGTACCACGTACCAGAGCCTCCAGGCTCTGCACACAGCACCCCCAGCATGTACCATGATGCCAAGCTGTTCCAGAGCCCCCTGGTTGCCCTTGCATCTCCCCATATAAACAGAGGCTTGCACACTGCAGTGTCCACACCTGCTCCCAGACATGCCCAGACCCCGCGGGGCAGAAACTCAGCAGAGCTCCTCTTCATGTCCGGATAAATTCCTCACCACCTTCCACTTGGGCCCAGGTTCCCTCTGCAATCTGGCAGAAAAACCCAACCAGCCCCATCATCCCCCACCTCCAATCCCGTGGACTCGGCTCCCACCTCTTGGGAAAGAAAGTAGGAAATAAAAAGGAGGCGGGGGAGGGGGAGATATTGGAAAAGACATTTCCAGACCCTGTATGTGCTGGTGACATCCCAACAGCCGCTGCTGACATGGTGAAATAGAAGTTGCTGGCTTATTTTTTCACCCTCTCTTTCTAAATGATTTGACGTTTTATTCCCCCCTATCAAACGCTCTATTCTCTGCTAATGGCAGAATAATAAAAAATTATCCCTCATAGCTTGTGAGTGAGAGGCCAAGTTGGGAGCCCAGGAGAGGGAGGAAGGAGAGAAAGAAAAAGGTTATTATAAATGTGTCAGCCTTGTTTATGGTCCTTTATCAGCGAGGGAGAGATGGGGAGGGAGAGACACAGTCAATGTGCACTTGCAAGCGACCTGCCAGTTGGGTTGGGGAGTGTAAATAATTTTTATTTTCAGCTGCATTTAGATATTTTAAAATATACAGCCGCCAGCCATCGTACGGAGCCAGTTGAGCCTGCTGGGCCATGAGGGATGGGGGTGGCCTGGCTTTCGGCTGCTTTGATGGGACCATGCTTGACAATTAGGGCTTTCAAATGCGGCATTTGCTGATAAAGGCTTCCTTCCCAAGGAGCACAGAGAGATAGTGAGGCCAGCCTTGGTGGCTGCCAAACTCCCCGGGTGGCAGGCTGGGGGCAGGATTTGGGAAGGTGGCACAGGGGCCCAGTGTCCTTCCTGATAAGACCAGCAAGGGCACAGCTGCCCTGGGCCAGCATTCCACCCTCCCTACACCGCCGGTGCCACATCTTCGTCCCGGGCTTGCAACAGACCGTGTAGCCTCAGACCCTCAGGTTCCATTCATGCCATCACTCACTGGTTAACATTTACTGAGCACCTACTGTGTGCCAGGATCATAGGGGTTCAAGGGCGGGGAAACCGAGAGAGATCGTGCTGCTTAACTGACCCTTTAAGCCATCCTCCTTGAGTACCTCCTGAGACCGGTCCTTCATGATGGTCAGTGTTAGTCCATTGCACTCTGGGCTTGAAACAGCCACCCAAAGGCAGTGTGACACTACGGTTAAGAGAGGCACTCCACATGTGAGTCGTGGCTGTGAGACTTTAGGCACATGACTTCCAAGGGCTGAGCCGCCATCTCTTCTTCTGTAAAATGAGATAATAGCAGTATTAGCCACATATGGGAATGGGGGTAAAATGAGATTATGAGTACAGTATAAAGCCTTTACTATCTGACACACTAAACAATGTCTCTTGTCATTTGCTGTGTACAGTGATGGGACTATCAAATCCCACCAGGAACCCTTAAATGTTCCAGTGTGCCCAGCGGAGAGGCCAGGCTCAAGATTAGGCTGCAGGAAGGCAAACTCTGTCTTCTGGGAGCTTGCAAGCCAGGGTGGACAGAGGGGCTGTGAATGGCACAGGCTCAGCTCATCTGGGCAGGCTCCAGGAGAAGGGTCCTTGAAGGATGGAGATGGGGTAGGGAGGGGCCTGGCCTGGCTGGAATGGAGGGTGTGGTCAGTGGCCTGACTTCACCCCGCTGGCTCCCAAAGCAACCCAGAGAGGGTTGGCACTCATACACCATGAAGTTGTGTAGGAGGTGTGTGGCCAGCACATTACTTGCCCCCTGCGTCTTAGGCCCATTGAATGCCATCTCTGATAGATGCAGGGGTCAACTTGTCATGTCCTACATGTTCCTCTGGACTCTCGGAGCTGGGCCAGGTTGACACTGGCAGACAGTGGGCATGAACAGGCTCAGAGAAGCAAACGAGAATAGAATCAAATTCCTAGGTCATCTACTTTGCTGGTCATGGGAGAGCAAACCCTTTAAGCACACCCCCCGCCACACCCCACAGTAAGTTCCTTCCTGTGACTGGAGCAGGGCTGACTGGAAGGACAGGTGACATCAAGCTAAAGGGTGACTGGATGTTTAGTCCTGAGTATAAATTTAAACAAATATGCTGAGCCGAGCAGGACCAGACCCAGGACTGTACTAGGCCCTGCAAGGAGTCTGTGGACCAAGAGCAAGCCAGGAAGGCAAAGCAGGTGGGAGAGAAGAAGAGGCAGAGGAAAGATGGAGAGGGAGCAGACGGGGGCTCTCTACCTGCCTCCCTCCTCTTGTCATTCCCTCAATCATTTATGCCAGAGACACGTTGCTGCCTGCTCTCAGCCTGGTCCTCAAGGTGCTCACAGCCCCAAGAGGGAGGCAGATATGTAAACAGACAAGGATGAGCCAGCATATGAAGTGGCGTTTTATGGTGGTTCAAGAGTAGGGCGGGAGGTGGGCATCAGGGAAGGAGGCACAGAGCAGGAGAGACTTGACTGGGCGTCAGAAGTAGATATAGGAGTTTCCAAGTAGACTGGGTGAGGAGGACATTCCTTGTAGAGGGTCAACATGAACAAAGGCCTGAAAACCAGAGGCCACATAGACCACTAGGGGAAGTACAAGGCAATTGTGTAGGACTGGATTAGCATTCACTAACAGTTTCCCGAGGAACGTTAGTTCTGGGAAATGTTAATCAATGTTACTTAAAACAAGGGTTCTCCTGGTCACATATATTTGGGAAACATTGGACTAAACAATCAAGAGCATGGGGTTCAAGATCAACATATACAAATCAACGGATACAAAGCAACTGTCTTTCTATGCACTAGCAAGGAACAAAACAATCTAAAAAACAATTCCATTTACTGCTTCAAAAAGAATAAAAGGAATAAACTTAATCAAGGATGCATAAAACTTATACACTAGAAACTACAAAACATTCTCAAAGAAATGTAGAGAAGACTGAAATAAATGGAAAGGCATCCTATGTTCATGGACTGGAAGACAATATTGTCAGGAGTGCAGAACTCCTTAAACTGATGTACAGATTCAATGCAATCTCTTTCAAAATCTCAGATGGCTTTTTTGCAGACACTGACAAGATGATCCTAAAATTTATATAAAAATGAAAGGGAAAACTGGGAAGGCAAAATGGTACAGCCGTTCTGGAAGACAGTTTGGCAGTTTCTTACAAAACTATACATGCAATTCAGCAATCCTGCTCTTTGATATTTACCCCTAATAAATTGAAAGTCTATGTCCACATGAAAACCTACACATGAATGTTTATAGCAGCTTTCTTTATCATTGACATAACTTGGAAGCAACTAAGATGTCCTTCAGTAGGTGCATGATACATCCAGACATTGATTTTTTCAATAAGTGAGTGATAAAGCCATGAAAAGACAAGAAGGAGTGTTAAATGCATATTACTAAGTGAAAGAAGCCAATCTGAGGAATAACATACTATATGACATTCTTGTAAAGGCAAAACTGTAGAAACAGTAATATCTGGGGCGAGGCGGAGGGTGATATTACTCCCCATATGTCAGGAAGTGTACACCCCCCTGTGATATGGTCCATAATATCCAGCAGGGGAGGAGGGTGATATTACTCTCCATACAGCGGGAGGTGTATACCCACTTGTGATATGGTGCGTAATATACAGAAGGGGATGGTGATATTACTCCTTATATGGTGGGGGTGTACACCCCCCTGTGATACTGTCTGTAGTATCGGGGGGAAGATGGTAATATAACTCCCCATATGGCAGAAGGTGTACACCCCCCTGTGATATGGTCCATAATATCTGGGGGGAGCGTGATATTACTACTCATATGGTGGGAGTGTACACCAACTGGGATATGGTCCATAATATCCGGGGGGAGAGTGATATTACTCCCCATATGGCGTGGGTTATACGCCCCCCCATGATATGGTCCACAATATCCAGACAGTGGGAAGGTGATATTACTCTCCATATGGTGGGGAATGTACACCCCCCCGTGATATGGCTTGTAATATCCAAGAGGGAGGTGGGTGATATTACTCCCCACATGGCAGGGGTGTACAAACCCCTGTGATATGGTCAATATATCCCAGCGTGGGGGGAGGGTGATATAACTCCCCATATGGAGGGGAGTGTACACCCCCCTGTGATATGGTATGTAATATCCAGGGGGAGGGAGGGTGATATTACTCCCCATATAGTGCAGGGTGTACATCCCCCTCTGAGATGGTTTGTAATATCCTTGGGGGAGAAGTGATATTATTTCCCATATGGCGGGGGGTGTACACCCCCCTGTGATATGGTCCATAATATCCAATGGGGGAGAGGGTGATATCACTCCCCATAGGGCAGGGGGTGTACATTCTCCTGTGATATGGTCCGTAATATTTCGTAATATCCAGCGGGGGGAGAGAGTGACATTACTTCCCATATCGCAGGAGGTTTGTAATGTCCAGGGGAAGAGAGGGTGATATTACTCTCCATATCGAGGGAGGTGTACACCCCCTTGTGATATGGTTCGTAATATCCAGGAGAGGAGAGGGTGATATAACTCCCGAAATTGCAGGGGGTCTACATCTCCGAGTGATATGGTTGATAATATCCAGGGGGGCAGAGAGTGATATTACTCTCCATCTGGTGGGGAATGTACACCCCCTATGATATTGTTCACAATATCCAGGGAGGGAGAGGATGTTATTACTCCTCATATTGCAGGGGGTGTACACTTTCCAATGATATTGTTTGTAATATCCAAGGGAGGGGGACCGGAGGATATTAATCCTTATATTGCAGGGGATGTACACCCCACTGTGCTGTTGTCCGCAATATGCAGCGGGGAGAGGATGACGTTACTCCCCATATCCCAGGGGATGTAAACCCCCTTGTGACATTGTCCGTAATATCCAGGGTGGGGGGATGATGATACTACTTTCCACCTCGAAGGAGGTGTAAAACTTCCTGTGATATTGTCCATAATATCCAGCGGGGGGAGAGGATGATATTATTCCCCATATCGCAGGGGGTGTACACTTTTCTGCAATATTGTCCATAATATCCCTGTCACCCCTGGGTATTACGGACAATATCACAGGGAAGCGTATATCCTTTTCGTAACTGGGAGTAATATCATACTCTTCCTCCCTGGATATTAGGAACAATATCACGGGGGTGTGTATATCCCCCGCGATATTGGGAGTAATATCACCCTCTCCCCCCGCTGAATACTACGAACAATGTCATAAGCAGGTGTACAGCCCCTGCGATATTGTCCGTAATATCAAGGGGGGAGAGAATGATATTACACCTTACATTGCAGGAGGTGTACACCACGCTGTGATATTGTCCTTAATATCCTGGGAGGAAGAGGATGATATTACTTCTTATATCAAAGGGAATGTACACTTCCCTGTGATATTGTCCGTAATAGGGGAGAAAAGATGATATTACTCCCCATATCCAAGGGGGTTTATACCCCCCCATGATACTGTCCGTAATATCCAGAAGGGGAGAGAATGATATTACTCCCTATATCGCAAGGGGTGTACAACTCCCTCTGATATTGTCCCTAATATCCGGGGTGGGGAAGTAAGATATTACTCCCCATATCGCAGAAGGTGTACACCCCCCTGTGATATTGTCTGTAATATCCAGAGAAAGAGAGGATGATGTTAATCCCCTTATCGCAGAAAAAGTACACCCCCTTGTGATACTGTTCATAATATCCAGCGGGAAACAGAGTGATGTTACTCCCCATATCGCAGGATGTGTACACTTTTCTGCAATATTGTCCATAACATCAAGAGGAGAAGAAGAGGATGATTCTCCCCATATTGCAGGGTGTGTACACCCTGCTGCGTTATTGTCCGTAATATCAAGGGGGGAGAGGACGATGTTACTCCCCATGTCTCAGGGAGTGTACACCCCTTTGTGATATTGTCTGTAACATCCATGGGGAGAGGATATTACTCCCCATATCGCAGGGGGTGTACACTCCCCTATGATATTTTCCGTAACATCCAGGAGGTGAAAGGATGATATTACTTCCCATATCGGAGGGGGTGTACACTCCCCTGTGATATTGTCCATAACATCCAGGCGGGAAGAGGA